>NC_047104.1:8468603-8836103 GCF_902500255.1 Thalassophryne amazonica
CTCAGTTGCTCTGCGAGCAAGCGGCCTTATCGAAATGAATTTATTCAGGTCACTTCTAACAGAATTCTGACATTTTTTTCAAATGGAAACAATATTTTTGTCAACTTGTCAACAAATGTACCACTCTGACCAGTATGTCACCTCCTCATTCCACAATCCACAAAATAATGAGGATTTTAACAAGTTCTGTTTGAAGCGAAGAGTCAGCGTTCCCATGCAGCAGCTTTACTACATGAATTGATATTTGAATGCTTACGGGTGTAAACAAAGTGGAGTTTGCACAGGATGAGTTCTGAACTTGGCGCAGCAGGAGATACTCGAGGTCTTTGTGTGCGGGGTTTGGATTTTTTGCCCTTTCTGTGTGAGTTCTTCTCATGTTCACCAGCATCCTCACACATTTAAAACACACGTCAGTGCTTCTAAATGTCCTGTAGGAGTCAGTGTGAGAGGTGTGTGTAATTGTTAGGACCCATCCAGGGTTTATGTGCGATCTTACCCAGTACGCACTGGAATAGGTTCCAATCCCTTAAACAGTCAACCATGTCTTCAGTGCTGGATTTCTTTAACCAAACTAAAAACAGAAGAAAACATTTTGTTAAATCTAAACTAAAAACACTTTTTTTTTTGCTGTTTTCTTTAGCTGCCTACAAATGCTGATGGAAATGTTTGTTAATTCATATTTTAATTTTGTTTTTATGCATTTTATTAACTATTTTAATTTTTTATTTATTTATTTATTTTATTTGAATTAGGATAGTGCATATTAATCAATGTTTTCGCACAGCTTAAACATAAATATGCCAGAATTAGCGCAATAGCTAAATTTCATCTGTTGTCCCAAGGCAGGTTAAAACAGAAACAAATACAACACCACACAACACATGACAAATGCATAGACTGAACAGACTACAGTTTCAGACAGACAATACACTATAAGAACACAACAGGGACAGACTATTTACCGTTAAAGACACTCTGAACTTTAGTGACCCAAGAGGATGATGAGTTTAAGTGTGAGTACATGACTGGTTTGCTTTCAGCCATTTCTTTAGATCTGTTTTGAATGTTAGGTAGTTTTCACAGTTTCTAATACGGTCTGGTAGAGTATTCCACAATTTTGTCCACCATCTGACTGAATTTAGTTCTACATCTCTGTACTTCACAGTCTCCTCTTGTTAATGCTCTGGTACGAATTCCAACATTACTTTTTTTTTTTTTGTATGAAATACATTAAGGGTGGAGGGGCAAGCCCATTTAAAACCTTGAAAATAAGACATGCATCCAGTAGCATCTGGTAACTTTCAAAGTCTAATATGTTGTACTTATTTAGAATGTTACAATAATGACAATGCAGAGGCCTTTTATCCATAATTTTCAGGGTTTTTTTTTTTAAACATCTGTTTGGGACCATGTTGTGAGACAATAAGGTAAATGACTAAAGACCATCAAGTGCATGTACACCTTTGCTGCCTCCGTGGTCAAATAAGGTCTTATATGTTTAAAGTTGATAGGTTGAATTTAATGATATTGGACACTTTATATGATCTTTGAAGTTTAATTTTGAATGAAAAGTAACACCAAGATACTTAAATTGTTCTACCACTTGCAATTGTTCTCCATTGACTGAAACAGATGGCTGGTTACTACTAGTTGATGTCTGACGTGAGAAAAACATGCAAACGTTTTTTTTGGTGTTAAGGTGAAGGCATGAGTTTTGGAGCCAGTGGGAGACTGGCACCATAACCCCAGAAAGCATTGCAGCAACTTCATCTTTTGTTTTTGCATGAACATATATAACTGTGTCACTGCATATAGCTGCATGTTTACATTCTTGCATACTTTTGGCAAATTGTTGACATATAGACTGAATAGGAGTGGTCCCAATATTGAGCCTTGGGGTACTCCTGCTGATAAGGTTAGATATGATGATTGACAATTTTTTATTTGTACAGCCTTTGTTCTGTCCATAAGATATGACTTATCCAACACAGAGTACGTTTTGAGATATTGAAGTATGTTATTTGGCAAGAAGAACATTATGATTAATGGTGTCAAATGCGCGTTTCAGATCAATGAAAACAGCCCCCACATAGCCACCTTGGTCGAGTAGATGTTTAACATTTTCCAAAAAGTAGCATGTGGCTGTATCAGTGGAGTGATACTTCCTAAAGCCAAACTGCATTTTATGGAGAGGAGTTGGACCATTGTCAAGATGTGATATAAGCTGTGTTGCCACCCATTTATCAGTAACTTTTGAAATGCTTGGTAAAATGCTTATTGGTCTATAGTTTTCTGTTTTGTGTTGTCACCTGCCTTAAATATTGGTATGTTTTTGGTACTATACTGAATTTGATGGATTAATTGATTAGATGTGCAATTGAATTTGCAAAAGCTTCTTTATGAGTTTTAAGGAAATGTGTGGAAAGACCAAAACTGTCAATGGCTTTTGAGTTTTTAAGGGAAGTTATTATTTTTAAAACAGCTGGCACTGTTATTTCCTGTATATTAAATGGTTATATGGTTTACTATAATCTATGGAATTGTGTAAAATATCTTGACATTTTAATTGCATTGTTGTTTCTTCAATTGATTGAATAAAAATGTATTGAAACAATCTACAATTGTGTCCAACTTGGTAATCAGTGTGCCGTCTATCATAAGCTTAATGTCTCTAGTGTTATCTCCCTTTTTACATCCAGTTAGTCTGTTTAGTTGTTTCCACACTAATTTTCCATTTCCATTTGCCTTATTAATTAGATCAATAAAATAGTTTGCTTTGGCTCTATGACAGTGTTTTACGACTTTATTCCTAATTAATGTAAAATTTTGGCAGTCAGTGTAAGTTTTTGTTTTCAGAGACTTTTTTAATGCAGCATCTCTTTCTTTCATTAATTTCCTGATGTCATTGTTTATCCATGGCAGGGTTTCTCTATATTGTTTAGAGACACCCTTCTTTGTAAACTTTTCAATGATTTCTTTAATTCTTTCAATAAAATTACTTGAACTGTCTTCAGTATTACAACTTTCCAAAACATCGGCCCAATTTCTTTGTTCAATTTCAGTTTTAATTGTTGTTGTGCACCTTTAGGTATGAAATTATATGGAATCTCTCTATTGAGTCTACTTGAGGGCTGTTTTTTTTTTACTTTTCTTATGCAAAGAAATGAAATTGTAATCAGATAGACCAGAGAGAAAATTAAGGTTTTCTTAATTATATCGAGTCTATTTGTAAACCTTTAATCAATGGTAGTTCTAGACACATTTGTCACCCTCGTTGGACCATTTATAATCTGAGTCAAGTATGTTTATCTATAAGTTGTTTCAATTTCTTCTTATCTGATGCATCATCCCCGTTAATGTTAAGATCTCCCAATAGAAGTATTTCTTTAGTGGAGCAACAATGACTTAAAATGGTTTCAAGCTGACTGTAGAAGGAGTCCTTAGCAGAGGGAGGTCTGTACATGCAAATAATAGTAAAAGACATAGCAGAGTGTAATGTTAATATGAGCCCAATACATTCATCCCAATATCATCTGGAAAGGTGATTAATTCACATTTAAAATGTTTCTTAACATAGACCAGTACCCACCGCCTCTCCCCGACCCTCTGTCTCTTCTGAATACATTATATCCTGGAATGTGAATTGCAGCTGTAGATGATGTAGGGTCAACCAGCTTTCAGAGATTCCAAGCATGTCAATATTGGATTCACTTAAAATATGCTCCATTTGTTCAGTTTTATTGACAATGCTGCGACTGTTGATATGACCAAGTAAAAGGCCTTTAGGTTTTGATTTTGAATCCCAGATGATGATGGCATTATTAAGAGTCTGGAAGAAACACATTTCTGTTGTTTTTTATTGCAGGATTGAGAGTTCTTGGGAGTTCTTTTTTTTGTATCTGGATTGGGTGGGATGATTTTGTCACAATGTTCATTTGTGGAAAGTTGGTTCACCTGTGGTACCTCAGCAGCAGATGGTTGTGATCCAGGTAGTTGAAAATGGAATTCCAGGTAGCTGTGGCCCAGGAGCCCTGGTTAGCTGTAGCTGTAGCCCAGGGAGTGGATGCCTGGCTAGCTGTAGCTGTAGCCCAGGGAATGGAAGCCTGGTTAGCTGTAGCTGTAGCCCAGGGAGTGGAAGCCTGGTTAGCTGTGGCTGTAGCCAGGGAGTGGAAGCCTGGTTCGCTGTGGCTGTGGTCCAGAGAGTGGAAGCCTGGTTAGCTGTAGCTGTAGACCAAGGAGTGGAAGCCTGGTTAGCTGTGACTGTAGCCCAGGTAGCTGAGGTAGGAACCAGGGTAACTGTGGTTGTAGCCTGGTTAGCTCAGATGTGGGGCCTGCTAGCTGCAGCCACCCAGGCCCTTGCTCACAGCAGGTCCAGGATTTATTTCAGGATTTATTTTTAGCATATTTTTTTCCTTCTTGCTCTCGGCTGCACAGTCGCATTTTTCTCTCCTCCTCCCATCCCCAACCTTCCTGCTACTGTAGTGTGTTCGTCTGTGAGGCTGCCAGCCCTGCTCCTCTGGAAAATGGCAAAATGGATCTGAATCAAGTGGTAAGACCACACATCACCACACTCATCAGTAAGACCACATCTCCTCTATTCAGATGTATTTGGGAACCACTCTGAAGTTTCAGACAGTGGAATCTGACAGGCGTCTGTTATCTGGATATCTATTGGTTTCCAAACACCAGCTGTCCTTCAAGGCCACTGGGATAAAATCCTCCCCCCGAGGAACACTCCTGATAGCCTCGCTCCTCGTCTCCCTCACCTCTTCGTCTTCCCAGTCCTGAGATGTTGACTGTGGGACCTTGAGACTCTGGTGGGACTGATTCAGGACTGGGATCCCCCCCAGGATGGACAGGCCTGTTGATGGCGCCTCACGTGCGGCCTTCCGGGCTGTCTGGCTGGACTCTGGACACATCCAAGTTCGTCTGTCGTCTGTCATCTGTTTGATTTGTTTTTTGTATGACTGTTTTTCTGTGCGTATGGTATTTTTTTTTTTTTTTTTGCTCTCCAGTGGTGCGCGTGAGTTCAACGCAGCAGCAATGGAGGTTTTTCTTTTCCCTATTTTTTCCTTGTGTGTGCTTTAATGTGTGTTCATGTACCGGACCGGCTTATGTGTGTTGTTGTTTGTTAAGTGTGTCATGAGGCCGTCAAGGTTTGCTCAGCCCTGCTCGATGACCTAGGCAGGGATATACATCTGGAGCTGGGGTCCCCGGGTGCCCTAAAAGGCAACCTCTGCTCCTAACTGGCAATTAGGATGGGTAAACATGCAGTAAACACATTTCATTGTGCAGGGACCATGTCCTTATGTGCATATGACAATAAACTCCTTTTGAATCCTTTGAATCCTTGAAATTTTGAGTTCACAGTGAAACAGGAAATGTCAAATGTTGAGCACTTCCTGCATGGGTGTAGCTAGGTTCCACTGGACTTCCCTGAAATCTGATCGGACACCCCAAGTGCCACCCAATGATTGAGATGTCATGGGACCGCACGTCTGGTTGAAAAGAGCCATTTTGAAATCGGATGACACATATTGACTGCTATGTCTCTCCATACAGTAGTTGGCAGTGTGTTCCACAGAAAAGTTCTAATCCACTTTAGTAGAAGAAGAACAAATCTGAACCTGAACACGTTGCCTGAACCACGGACTCCTAATGACTCCTAATGTTATGTTTGTGAGTAAACACATATTTTTTTGCCAGAAATAAGGTCCAGGTGTCAGTGTTGTAATGTAATGAAAGTAGAAAATACTTTGTTACTGTACTTAAGAAGAATTTTACGTATCTGTACTTTACTTTCGTCATTTCCAGTTCTGGCGACTTCACTTTTACTCCACTACATTCATTTCATTTATTTTCATTTATATAGCGCCAAATCACAACAGAGTTGCCTCAAGGTGCTTCACACAAGGTCTAACCTTACTAAACTTCTTATTCACCTTAGGGACACAAAATACTCCTGTACCGTGAGAACGCAAAGCCCGACCAGTACATAAGGTTTAATTAGGTCAGCTAGGTAGGGAGGTGCAAGTCCCGTGAACAGTTTTATAGACTAGTAGCAGAACCATTAAAATCTGATCTCACTGGACAGGAAGCCAGTGAAGGGATGCCAAAATGGGTGTAATGTGGTTGAACTTTCTGCTTCGTGTCAAAAATCTGGCTGTAGGCATTTTGAACAAATTGGAGAGCCCTAATGCTAGACTACGGTAAACCAGAAAACGAACATTGCAGTAGTCCAATCTAGTAGAGAAAATGCATGGATCAGGGTCTCAGCATCAGCCATAGACAGGATGGGATGAATCTTTCCGCTATATTTCCCAGGTGGAAGAAAGCAGTCCTCGTAATATTTGTAATGTGGAGGTCAAAGGACAATGTAGGATCAAAAATTACCCCAAGGTTCCTCACTTTGTCAGTGTGATGTATGACACACGAGCCTAGGCTGAGCGTTAACTGGTCAAATTGATGCCGATGTCTCACTGGACCAAGAACCATCATTTCAGTCTTACCAGAGTTTAAAAGTAGGAAGTTTCTAGACATCCAACTTCTCACTGATGCAAGGCAATCTTGTAAGGATTTTATGTGAACGAGATTACCAGCAGTTATCGGCATGTATAACTGAGTATCATCTGCATAGCAGTAAAAGGTAATCCCACAACGTCACAATATGTGCTCAAGGGGTGCTACATAAAGGGGGAAAAACAGGGGGCCAAAGACGGACCCCTGTGGAACACCAAATTTCATGTCACTAAGGTTAGAGGTAGTGTTACTGTAGAAAACACAGTGAGAACAACTGGTCAAGTATGACGTCAGCCATGCAAGGGCACTCCCAGTAATCCCAAAATGATTTTCTAGCCTATCAAGCAGAATATGATGATCCATTGTATCAAATGCAACATCTAACAGCACTAGAACCGTAGTGGTGTCTGAATCCATTGTAAGCAGAAGATCATTTATCACTTTCGTGAGAGCCATCTCTGTGGAATGATAGTTTCTAAAAGCAGACTGCAGTGGCTCAAAGAGATTATTCTCAGTAAGATAGTCCATGAGCTGCCGTGACACCACTTTTTCCAAAATTTTAGAGCAAAATGATAGATTTGATATCGGCCGATAGTTTTTCAATACACTAGGGTCAAGATTACTTTTCTTAAGTCATGATTTAATCACTGCATATTTGAAATATTAGGAACCAATCCAGAAGTTAAAGAAAGATTAATAATTTCCAGCACAGTCGGCCCAAGAGTACATTTCCCTTAAACATCTTTGTTACTCGTTACTACAATATAAAAGTAGAAGAAATTTGACTGGGCAATACCTTTCACCACAGGCAATGCCTGTGGTGAAAGGTATTGTGAAAGGTGAAAGGTTTCTTCCTGCTCCTGCTCCTTCTCGATCATTTTCTTTTTATTTTTTCTGTTAATTGAAACTGGTACAAGCGGCCAAAATGGGTTTCCTCAGGACGGCAGCTGGTGTCTCCTTTAGAGATAAGATGAAAAACTCGGTCATCTGTGGGGATCTCGGAGTAGAGCTGCTGCTCCTTCGCATTGAAAGCTGCCAGATGGTTCAGGCATCTAGTGAGGATGCCCCCTGGGCACTTCCTGAGGGAGGAGTTCAGGCAGATCCAGCTGGGAGGAGACCCCGGGAAAGAACAGGACTAGGTGGAGAGTTTATGTTACCACACTGGGCCTGGGACGCCTCGCTGTCCTCCAGTCAGAGTGGTGGTTAATGTGTCCAGGGAAAGGACCATGCTGGAACTGTTGCTCCCGGGACCCGATCCCATCCCAGATAAGCTGTTGAAGATGATGTGAAGTGAGTGAGGAGTGAACTGAAACTTTGTTGTTTTTGGAAATTTAGTTTTCATGCCTGTTTGACATGTGTCTGTTCAATTATATATATTATATGTGTGTGTGTGTGTGTGTGTGTGTATTTCCAATAAAATCATTTTGTAGCATTGCATTTATACTGAGACCTGCAAGCAGAATGTTGGATTTTTCAACAAGACTACATTGTGGTCAGATCAGTGTTTTGTTAATTTGACCATCATTATAGTTAGTTTGGTCTCAGCAGTTGGCCACCCCTCTGATTCTGGTTTGCTTGAGGTTCTCCATCAAAAACACCTGAGGGAATTTTTCCATGACCACGGTTTTTGGTTGGCCAGGGGGTTGGTCAGGTGCAACCGTACCTTATGAAGTGCTTTGAGGTGACTTACAATATGTTGTTATTTGATGCTTTATAAATTAATCCAGTTGAATTGAAGACCACATTTTGGAGCCTGTTGCTGCATGATGCCGTATCCAGACAGACTCAACGTCCATTCTCATCTCCTAAAACTAATCTTCTGTCTACAGACAGGTATTAAGGGCATCTCCTTGGTGAAGTCCACCAACTGTTGTCCTCAGTAATGTGGCACTTATGTTCTGGATCCTGCTCAAGAACATGTCACATGGCCGTAGTGTGCTGTGATATTGTTCATTTGTTTTGATTTGTTTTGATTTGGGAAGTCCAGCATCCATGGAATGGCAAATGTACATAGTTCATATTCATGCAAGAAACATTCTGAGGATAACACAAAATCTACAATGCCCAGTCCATCAGGGTGTACTAAATGTTCCACCAAGGAGTTTAGTAATTCACTAACTGTCTTTGTTGGATGTTTAAGCAGCATTATTTTGCGTGGATCCTTTTTGTGTTTGTTTACTGATTAACACAATAAACATTATCTAATAAGTCAAGTTTCATTGACTTTCCTCTACCAGGAGACAGAGTACGAACACTGAAGACAGGCGTTGTTTTTTGGTTGGTGGTGGTGGCGTACAACCCTTGCTAGCTAGGATTCTGTTAAAGATTTGCACAAAAGTTAGAAATATTTTCAGAATAACAATAAAAATAGTTGCAAAATGACAGCATTTCCAATGTGAGAACTGTAATTCCAATAGTCATGGTGACAAATCAGTAATTCCCACTAAATATTAGCATTTCGTTCACTTACAGTGTTGAATAAGCTCTCCGTCTCTTACTTACTCACGCACAATGTCATGTATTTTAGAACATTTCTCTTTTCTGTCCATCATGTGACCTTGAGTAGCAGAAAAAACGTTCCATTGCAGTCTTGTGAAATAACGCTTTGATGGCCTGAAAATGTGATATGTGAGACTTGTTTTTCAAAATACATGTTTCCATCCCTACTTTAAATTGCACAATTTGGAGGGTGATGGAAACCCTCCAAATGCCAGCAAAAGGCCTTTAACAAGTTTGTTCCAAATGTATCAATTAAAGAATTTATTTGCAATCATCAACTTGGCTTTTTTTCTTTCTTTCTTTCTTGAAATTTGCACATCCTGAACACCAACTGATTTGGAACTTTTGTTGTTTTCAACAAAGCCGTCATCTTTCCACCAGCACATTGGAGCCTCTTTGTCTCTTAGGCATTTGTAACCAACAGAGACACCAACCGACTGCAGATGAAAAGCTGAGACAGGTTGTCTGGAGAAAAACCTCAAGAATAATTTTGAACATTCGTGGTTCGCTGGTGAAATGTAGCGGAATGTCAGAGTTGAGATCTGAGCAGCATACAATCATGAAAGAAGACATAAGTAATAGTGACATTGTTCCAACCATTCTCATAATAAGTACAAACTCTCAACAAGCCTCTTGTTATCAGTGTCAGCTGATCTAATCCAGGATGCTCCTGGCTTCAGGCTCAGACCATCTGTCAATTAAAGTGTTGATTTTTAGCAGCTCTCCTGTGGAACAATTTTGAATTAGTGACATGCTCCAGTTTACTTTGGCACATGGTGGAGTAACCCAGAATTCCATTACTGACCCACTGAGCTATAGTCCAGGATAATGCACAGTTTGGAAAAAATCAAACCTATGTATCTGCTGTCTGATTTCACACTGATCCAAGAATACAATAAATCTGTGTGACCCTCTGCTGGTGTGTCTCTTACTGCATATTTCTGCAATATGCAGATAAAAGTTTGAAGATGTTCAAAAGTCTCAAAAGATAAAACAGGTTTAACCTTGGATAAAGGCCTCAGATGGTAAAAACTAGATTTAACAACAGAATTAATCTATTTTAAAATCACTGATCTAGTTTTAAACCGAGTGTTGTTACCTGTGGGTTTTAGAACAGATGGTCCAGATCCAGAAGAGGGGCAGCACAGACACACAGAGGTCAATAGAGCATGACCTCCATTTTTCTTTCATTAAAATTAAAAACATTTAAGGCCATCCATCCTTTGATGTTTTTAAGACACTTTGTGGAGCAGATAATGGTAAAACCATGCATATGGTAGTACAAGCACCAAATCTGGCATGGTGATTCTCATGGTACACTGTAAAACTCAATGAGTTAGTTGAAGTCAAACCATTTGAGGGAAACCAATTGCCTTAAACCATTTGAGTTTGCCAACTTAAATAAAATAATTTTCAAAAAATTTAATTGTTAAAGTTTTAGTAACTTAACAATTTCTAGTCAGTTAAATGTATGTAAATCTAGTTTATGTTTTTTCAATAAAAAAGTGACAAGTAAATTTCTGGCTAAAAAAAAAAAAAAAAAATGCATTATATTTTGGATGACATTTTTTGATGCATTCTTTGGTTTACTTGTTGACAATAATCTGCTTTAAAAAAAAAACAAAAAAAAAACAAAATCTAAAAGGACTACAACATAATGAAAAATGCTAAATGGTAGCCCATGAACAGAACTTGAAGTTTTTCATAATGGTATAAATGTAGCAGCTGCCCTCTACATTTTGTTATGACTCCGCCCATTCACTCCCCTCAGGATGTGAACTCACAATCTCCAGCATGGAAGTTGGACTCTCTAATCAGAAGGCTAAAACCCAGGGCTCTGGCCTTGTGACCAGAGAATCCTTTTGAGCTGTTGGGAGTGAGGTTTACTAACTACATATGCATAGCGACACCTGCTGGCCTCCATTAAATAAACTTGATTAAAATGAGTGAATGGAATGCACTGGATCGCCAACACTTAAATGCCCCAAAACTTTAAATGCACTTAAAGGAAAAATAAAAGAAAAGAAAAATTATATTGATGTCAAATTCCAAATTTGTTTGAATTTATTTAATATTTTTCTTGTATCTCTTTTTGTTGTTGTACTTTGTAGACGGTCCCTAAGCTTCCGTCTCTCCGTCGTCTGCTCATTCAGATCAATGTTACTTTTCCAGCTCAGAGGGGCTCATATGGATAAAATAAGGTTGTAGCTTGTTGTCTACCTTCCTGAGGTTAGAAACTAGCGTTGTTTGTTGTTTCTACAATGTGTCTCTTAAGATGATTGAGCCGTTTACCGGAGGGGGAGTTTTCTGTCCTTTGTGAGTTTGACGCCTTCATTCCCATTTGACAGGTGGACTGTCCCACTCAAACTCCTGACCTGACACTGTCCTCGGAGCAGTACACGCCCAGTGGGGCCGTGCATGTCACACCAGAAGCAAGAGCTGCTCGTATCACCTTCCCACCTCTCCAGCTGTAGTGACCCCCCCCGCCGCCGCCCCAAAAAAAAAAAAAAAGTCGGTGGTCCGTAAACTGAAATCCAGAAACTACTTAAACTGAAAAATTGTGGATACTTCACAATTTGCAACTGAGTCACGTCACATTTTGGGGATTAACAATGCTGTTTGACTGGTCCACTGTGATCTGAGCATTTCAGTGCAAAAAGTCATTTTTGGTAGGCTGTTTTGGTGGCCATATTGAAAAATGACCTCAGTCTTGGATTGTCAAGTGGCTAGTCGACCAGATTTGGTATCTTGGGTATCATGATTTGCTGCTTGAATCAGCATTTGCCCAATTTTGCTGTAAAATTAATGTTATCTGTTCTACAAACTCCACCAGTGTGATGGAGTTGACATTATTTCTCTTTATTGCAAGGTAAATTTGAGCGGTATCATCCAGCTTGGGTGCAATCATTGGTTCAACTGTCCCTTTCAGGTCACTCTTTGTGCTGGACCTTTGTGCTACTTCATGCTCTCTCTGCTTCACCTGTTTCATGACTCACCTGTTTTTTTTTTTTTACAGTAATCTAGCACCTGTCAGCGCCTCCTTCCATGCATTTCCTTTAAGAATTTGTGGGACTGCCCTAAAAGCCCCTTGAACACATCATATGTGTGATGTGCCACGCTGTCGCTGTGATTACACTTAAATGGACTGATGGACTGTGTTGGTTGCAGGTCTGATCCGTCTGCGCTCCAGTCCACCTCCTCGTCTGCAGGGTGTTGAATACATCCTTAACGTCACGGCAACAGATGACAATGCCTCCGGAGGACCTCAGGCCTTGTCGTCTTCAGCGCAGGTGATCGTGGGAGTGGATGATGTTAATAATAACAAGCCTGTCTTTGAGAAGGTGAGACCAGCACTTGCGCTCACATTTATTAAACTTTGTTTCTTCCCACTCATTTTCTGCCTGAGTAAACACCTCGTCTCCCGGTTACTATGCCATGTTTCACCTTTTTACTCACCCGTCTTATCATTGTTTGTTTTCTGTCCCTTTCTTCTCTGAAGATTTCCACTTGTTTTTCCCACCCAGCCCGCGTTCATCTCCTCTGTTTATTGGCCTCTCCAGAGAACCGATTAGCTGCTTTGACCCTCGTCTACGCTCTCTTGTCTCTTTTATATCAGGCTTTTAATTAAATCTCGACTGGCCCACTCTGGCAGCATTATGCCTCCACCTGCTTTTTTTTTTTCTTCTTCTCCACCAGCCACGTCTCAATTTTACATGACATGACTTTTCAAAGTCCCCTCGAGGTATTGCAAGCTTAGATCAGGAGCAGGGTTTGCTGAGTCTCTCCTCGGGAAAAGTGAGTGCCAAGTGTTTCCCTTCAGCTTCACATCTTAGGAAGGAAGAAACGGAGAGAGACTGGGGGCGAGACGACAGCCAGGAGCAGACAGTGCTCCGTTGTCCACGGTGTGCCTGTATCCTCAATTTTTGCTCTCGGGATCTCCTGCTGGCATCGTACTCCATGTCGGTGAATCACTTGTTGTCTCTGCGCTGGCACGATGCTAATTGCAAAGAACAAACAAAACCCCCCCCCCCTTATCTTCAGACAAAAAGAGCTGTAAACCAAACGAATTAAAGCAGCAAATGAATAACTGAAGGTTTAAGAAAAGAAACGATGAATGCAAATTGAAATAACTAGAACAAAAAAATAAATGAAGGTAATTTTTCTTTTTCTTTTTTTGGTTGGAGACACAAAGATGAAGAATGAGAAGTAAAGGGAAGGTGAAAGTTTCAAAAAGGGAATTTATGTAAGAGTGAAGTGAGTCCGAGTGTTGATTTTTCAGTCTGTTAGATTTCAGTGTTTAGTTAGTTTTTATGCTGGTTTTGACGCTGGTAGCAAACAGCTGAACACAGAAGAATTAGTGCTCTTTTATCATGTTTTCTTGAATCATCCTGGAATCTCTTGAGAAACGTTGGACAAAGAAACAGAATGAGATGCACAAACAGAGACAGGAGCTGTCCTGAATGTTTCTGAGTGGTTAAAACATTGGAAAACACACAAACGTGACCAGTGAACGGCTGAGCTTAAAGAAAAAAAAAAACACCCTGGGCAGGAATTGGTGTGAAAACATACTCTAAGTTATGACATAGATTTACAAATAACAGATTTAAGACTTCTTTTATCCCAGCTTTAATAGGACTTTTAAATAACCTTAAATAATTATGATGTGCTTTAGTTATATTATTTCTAGATTTCAATGTCAGATTTCTGTTGTTGTAAATTGGATGGGTGGAAGCGTGTGTACATTCACCGGCCACTTCATTAGGTACACCTTGCTGCCACTGGGTAGAACCCCCTTTTGCCTTCAGAAGTCCCTTAATTCTTCATGTCATAGATTGAACAAGGGTTTGGAAACAGTCCTCAGAGATGTTGGTTCATATTGACATGATGGCATCACACAGTCACCCATTCAACCAGTCTGTCCATCATCCTCTGAACAGACCACATCCTCTCAACAAGGCATTTTCATCCACACAACTGCTGCTCACTAGATATCTTCTCTTTTTTGGACCATTCTTTGTAAACCCTAGAGATAGTTGTGCTTGAAAATCCCAGTAGGTCAGTTTGATCAGTTTGTGAAATACTCACACCAGCCCGTCTGGCACCAGCACATTCAAAGTCACTTAAATCCTCTTTCTTCCCCATTCTGATGATCTGTTTGATCTTCAACATGTCATCTTCACTGTGTCTAGATGTGTAAATGCACTCAGTTGCTGTCATGTGATTGGCTGATAAGTTCTTTTGTTAAACAAGCAATTGGACTGGTGTACCTAATAATATGGCCGGTAAGTGTATAAACTATTGGCTGTACAATATCGGCCCTCTGGCAACTCAATAAAGCATTGAAGCAGGTCATAACCCCCTATTCATGATGTGCTTCTGCAATCTGGAGTAAAGGCATCTCTGAAAATCTGCTTTCAGGACATTATCTGGAAATTTGACCTCAAACTTGACCCCAAAGAAACTCATTACTTGTCAATCCAGATGAAAGCAACAAGTCTCTCGCAGTTCATGGTCTCAGATTTTCTTCATTTTCACATATTTTGTAGATTAGAAAAAAAATTGTTTTCCACCCAGAATTTTCAAAACGGAGGCATGACACTTTTGGCACAGCTGCTTATTTTCTTGTCAACTTTTCAAGTGCCATGTCTCTGGAAGGGGGGCTTCACCTGGACTGATTATCCATTTTAAAAATATGGAATTTGAGGGCTCAGTCCCACTTTGAGACAAATTTTCTCCGTTATAAAGCATTCAGGATACTTATTTCTACATTTAAATGATATCATCATGATACTTTCAAAACCACATTCCTTTTATTTCAACAGGCTTGGTATGTCAGGCAGTGGTCTCAGAAAATGGATTTCTGGTAAAATGACAAACAGATGCTTATTTCATAAATTGAGAACTAAATACAGTAACCAAGGAAACATTTATTAAGTTTAATATTGGCCCTATTATCTACAAAATAAGTGAAATTGAAGTAAATCTGAGACCACAAACTGGGAGCTGCATGTTGGTTTGATGTGGTCATCATCATGGCTGCACCCAGATCTGTGACACAAATGCTGATGTCCAACTGACTAGGTCTGGAAATGCCATTTTCTTGTTCTTTGATGGTTTCCACGGCATTGGGTTGGAGACAAGCTGCAGTTACCAGCTAATTGAGCCTAATGTTGAATTAGACACTCGTTTCGTGGTGGAAGGTTCCTGTATATTTGCTTGAGTGTGGGATGTGAGGACCATGATAAATTATGTATCTTTCCAGGAGATTTGTATGGCAGCCAACTACATGCTTGTATAGTTGGGAATTAAGTCTCCAGGTTTCTGAACCATACATCAAAATGGGTCCTATGACTGGCTTGAATAGATCAATTTTAAAAGATTTGATCAGCAGATCTTCTTAGTACATTTTACCAAAGCCAGTGCCTGTGCAAGCTGGGCTTGGTTTTCATATGGAATGACCGTATAGGGCCCCTTCACACATAAATTGATTGAAGCCGACTAGCGCACGAAGGAGGAATTGCATGCCATTCGTGAAAAATCTGAGCTGCCTCCATGCCTCATACACCTGTCACTACAACTATTTGTGCACAGCAGCGGCTGAAAGACAGAGTGTGCCCTGTGAGAGCCCAGTCGACCCTCTCGGAGCAGGTGTCAGCCAAATTCCAGGTGACGCACACGAACATCCAACACCACTCGCTGGACACTTTGAAAATGTGTGGCCATTTGTGCTGTTAGCACAAAAATAGTGAGCACGCAACCACTTTCAAGCTGGCTATGAAATTTGTCTAAGTGTTGTCTAAGAGTTGCCAAGCAACACATATGTTGCGTGCCAGAGTGTCAGCTCCACCTCAACACATGTGTCGTGCATGTGTATCACACATGTTGCACCCCCCCCTCCCCGCAACAAGTGGGTGCATGTTAGGAGGGGAGCACAGTTGCATGACATGCTGATATTTATGTGATGGGGAGCGGCCAGCCAGAGCATGCACAGCACAGCAAGCTGCCTTTCAGCTGATCGCTGGCCAGTGACTCACTGACAGTGCAGCAAATACCCCATTTTCAGTCACGTATCACCAACAATACGCTGTAACCAATGTTGTTTTTTCACATATTACGGCAAAAATTAAAGACTTCCTCTTTGTCTACATCATCTAATTTCTCTCTTTTTTTTTTAATTCCCTCCTTCTTGATTTTAGGCATTTTACACTCCTGTTATAGGACAGTGATGGTAGCACAGTGGTAAAGTTTCCATCTGTTAATCAGAGCTTTTGTAAATTGAAGGTTCGAATCCCGCGGGTGGCATGTATTTTTTATTTTCTGTTTCTCCACAGCAGTGCACAATGTGGTTCCACACGTTCCAGCTGTTGTTTTTTTTTCCTTTTTCACCACATCAGCAGCGCAAAGTGGTGAAACATGTTCCAGCTGTTTTTTTTTGTGTTGTTGTGTTTTTTTTTTGTGGTTATTTATTTTTCCCACAACAGCATCGCGATGTGGTGCAACACGTTCCAGTTGCTCGGACTGTGTTCATGCACAAGCATGCATGAAAGCATCACCAGTGTGTCATGCACACCTGTGTGACCGTGCGTCCCTCGCGACAACAGGTGGAATGTTTTGTGGTTCCCCATTTCATGGTTGGTTCGCAGAGTTTCTTTCGGTTTCTGCATCTTTCATGTTATGTGTAAAGGGACGCTTAGTTTGGGTTGTCAACTTCAAAACGCAGTCCTTAGCACTGGCCATAAAGAAATCTTTAAATCTGTTAATGGTCAAGGTCAACATCAGTACCTTCAGTCAAATATGACTGCTTGGACAGGCTCCAACTTATCATAACCCTCAGAAATGCTGTGACAAGTCGGAGAAAAAAATGTGGCAGCAGATTACACAAACTTGAATGAAATTTAAATGAAAAGCATAAAAATCATTTTGCAGATTTTTGGAGAAACCTATGGCCCACAATAGGTGCAACAGGAAGAGTGATGTATCAGTCCATTGGGTGCAGAATGACAGAAAACACAGGGACTTCATCCTGTTGAGAACGAACTCTCTTTGCACAGAGATCAGTCTACAACTCTTTCCTTTCCAGGGAGGTACAACACAACCTTTCTTTCAAAATAAATGGATGATATCAGTGTTTTGGACAAAGGAAAGACTGCTTGTAATGCCAGAAAAGCACATTCACCCATCTCTGATGTTGATTTGATATCAATCAATCAATCAATTTTATTTATATAGCGCCAAATCACAACAAACAGTTGCCCCAAGGCACTTTATATTGTAAGGCAAGGCCATACAATAATTACGTAAAAACCCCAACGGTCAAAACGACCCCCTGTGAGCAAGCACTTGGCGACAGTGGGAAGGAAAAACCCCCTCTTAACAGGAAGAAACCCCCAGCAGAACCAGGCCCAGGGAGGGGCAGTCCTCTGCTGGGACTGGTTGGGGCTGAGGGAGAGAACCAGGAAAAAGACATGCTGTGGAGGGGAGCAGAGATCAATCACTAATGATTAAATGCAGAGTGGTGCATACAGAGCAAAAGGAGAAAGAAACACTCAGTGCATATGGGAACCCCCAGCAGTCTAAGTCTATAGCAGCATAACTAAGGGATGGTTCAGGGTCACCTGATCCAGCCCTAACTATAAGCTTTAGCAAAAAGGAAAGTTTTAAGCCTAATCTTAAAAGTAGAGACGGTGTCTGTCTCCCTGATCTGAATTGGGAGCTGGTTCCACAGGAGAGGAGCCTGAAAGCTGAAGGCTCTGCCTCCCATTCTACTCTTACAAACCCTAGGAACTACAAGTAAGCCTGCAGTCTGAGAGCGAAGCGCTCTATTGGGGTGATATGGTACTATGAGGTCCCTAAGATAAGATGGGACCTGATTATTCAGAACCTTATAAGTAAGAAGAAGAATTTTAAATTCTATTCTAGAATTAACAGGAAGCCAATGAAGAGAGGCCAATGGGTGAGATATGCTCTCCTTCTAGTCCCTGTTAGTACTCTAGCTGCAGCATTTTTAATTAACTGAAGGCTTTTCAGGGAACTTTTAGGACAACCTGATAATAATGAATTACAATAGTCCAGCATAGAGGAAAAAATGCATGAATTAGTTTTTCAGCATCACTCTGAGACAAGACCTTTCTAATTTTAGAGATATTGCGTAAATGCAAAAAGCAGTCCTACATATTTGTTTAATATGCGCATTGAATGACATATCCTGATCAAAAATGACTCCAAGATTTCTCACAGTATTACTAGAGGTCAGGGTAATGCCATCCAGAGTAAGGATCTGGTTAGACACCATGTTTCTAAGATTTGTGGGGCCAAGTACAATAACTTCAGTTTTATCTGAGTTTAAAAGCAGGAAATTAGAAGTCATCCATGTCTTTATGTCTGTAAGACAATCCTGCAGTTTAGCTAATTGGTGTGTGTCCTCTGGCTTCATGGATAGATAAAGCTGGGTATCATCTGCGTAACAATGAAAATGTAAGCAATGCCGTCTAATAATACTGCCTAAGGGAAGCATGTATAAAGTGAATAAAATTGGTCCTAGCACAGAACCTTGAGGAACTCCATAATTAACCGTAATCTGTGAAGAAGATTCCCCATTTACATTAACAAATTGTAATCTATTAGATAAATATGATTCAAACCACCGCAACGCAGTGCCTTTAATACCTATGGCATGCTCTAATCTCTGTAATAAAATTTTATGGTCAACAGTATCAAAAGCAGCACTGAGGTCTAACAGAACAAGCACAGAGATGAGTCCACTGTGAGGCCATAAGAAGATCATTTGTAACCTTCACTAATGCTGTTTCTGTACTATGATGAATTCTAAAACCTGACTGAAACTCTTCAAATAGACCATTCCTCTGCAGATGATCAGTTAGCTGTTTTACAACTACCCTTTCAAGAATTTCTGAGAGAAAAGAAAGGTTGGAGATTGGCCTATAATTAGCTAAGATAGCTGGGTCAAGTGATGGCTTTTTAAGTAATGGTTTAATTACTGCCACCTTAAAAGCCTGTGGTACATAGCCAACTAATAAAGATAGATTGATCATATTTAAGATTGAAACATTAAATAATGGTAGGGCTTCCTTGAGCAGCCTGGTAGGAATGGGGTCTAATAAACATGTTGATGGTTTGGAGGAAGTAACTAATGAAAATAGCTCAATATACTTATTGTTTTTGGGTTCTTTAAAACACATATATATATATATATATATATATATATATATATATATGTATGTGTGTGTGTGCGTGTGTGTATATAAGTGTGCTGATTATTCCACAAAACTTGTATTAACTTTGATTAAAGAATGGTCATTTTTCAAATTGAGTATTTGTCCCAGTGAGATATAAGTAAGTGAGAATGGAAGAGAAGAACGTGTCAAAGTAATAAAATAAAGAAAATAAATCAAATAGCTGATCATGCAGACATACAACCCCTGGCAAAAATTATGGAATCACCAGCCTCAGAGGATGTTCATTCAGTTGTTTAATTTTGTAGAAAAAAAGCAGATCACAGACATGACACAAAACTAAAGTCATTTCAAATGGCAACTTTCTGGCTTTAAGAAACACTATAAGAAATCAAGAAAAAAAGATTGAGGCAGTCAGTAACGGTTACTTTTTTAGACCAAGCAGAGGAAAAAAACATGGAATCACTCAATTCTGATGAAAAAATTATGGAATCACCCTGTAAATTTTCATCCCCCAAATTAACACCTGCATCAAATCAGATCTGCTCATTGACATTGACCCTATGTGTCTTTTTGCAAGGAATTTTGCTCTATGGCAAGATGCATTATCATCTTGAAAAATGATTTCATCGTCCCCAAACATCCTTTCAATTGTCCAAAATATCAACATAAACTTGTGCATTTATTGATGATGTAATGACAGCCATCTCCCCAGTGCCTTTACCTGACATGCAGCCTCATATCATCAATGACTGTGGAAATGTACATGTTCTCTTCAGGCAGTCATCTTTATAAATCTCATTGGAACGGCACCAAACAAAAGTTCCAGAATCATCACCTTGCCCAATGCAGATTTGAGATTCATCACTAAATATGACTTTCATCCAGTCATCCACAGTTCACAATTGCTTTTCCTTAGCCCATTGTACCTTGTTTTTTTCTGCTTAGTTGCTGAGAGACTGGGCGCTTTGTTTGATCAAAATTTTCTAAACCTGTGAAACACATCGAAGTGGACACGGTTTGAAAAATTAAGCTGGTTTTCGGTGAAAATTTTAACGGCTGATGAGATATTTTGAGTGATTCTGTCGCTTTAAGGACTTCCCACGGTGCGAGACGTCGTGCAGCACTCTCAGGCGCCATCGTCAGCCTGTTTCAAGCTGAAAACCTCCACATTTCAGGCTCTATTGATCCAGGACGTCGTGAGAGAACAGAGACATTTCAGAAGAATCGGTTTCAGCATTTTATCCGGATATTCCACTGTTAAAGGAGATTTTTTTAATGAAAGAGGTGTGGACAGATTGCACGTCGGCTCGCACCCGCTGCGACGCTCCGCCACTGGAAAAACACCTCCGTTGGAAGCCTTAAGGACAAGTTGGAACATGTCCAGCTGTTAAACAATTTCTCTATCTCCTCCACTGAAAGCCATCAAAAGCCGCCTGGATTTTACAAATGGTTATCAACACGGAGGTGTTTTTCCTGTGCCGCTGCACCGCGCCGGCTGCGTCCCGACGCGCGGACCCGTCCGCACGTCTTTCATTAAAAAATCTCCTTTAACAGTGGAATATCCGGATAAAATGCTGAAACCGAGTTCTTCTGAAACTTCTCTGTTCTCTCACGACGTCCTGGATCAATAGAGCCTGAAATGTGGAGGTTTTCAGCTTGAAACAGGCTGACGATGGCGCCTGAGAGTGCTGCACGACGTCTCGCACCGTGGGAAGTCCTTAAAGCGACAGTATCACCTCAAAATCTCTCATCAGCCGTTAAAATTTTCACCGAAACCAGCTTAATTTTTCAAACCGTGTCCACTTCGATGTGTTTCACAGGTTTAGAAAAAAATTTGATCAAACAAAGCGCCAGTCTTTCAGCAACTTCTCAGACAAAGGAATTCCGACGAGGGGCTGGACGACTCCTCCCACAAGGAGTGCTCACAGGCGAATGACGTCACCGACAGGCGTGGAAAAACTCACGCATGCGCACGAGGGTTCAAGCATGTCTGATGTAAAAACATATGAATGAAATCCATATAGTTTTTGAAAAAATAAAAAGGACATATACTTTATTGACAGCCCTCGTACCATTATATCAGACATTCATATCACTGATAGCACTGTCAAAGGCGTCTGTCGACACAACATGGTCTGACCAGGAATCAGAACCCCAAGAGTTCCTGACACTGGTGTAACTGTCACTGGGTAACATACAGCAAGAAGAAATTATGAGATTGTGATCATCACAGAAGTTACGATCTGCTTGGCGAATAAGGAATTGTCTGGATCAGTCACCTACCAGTATGACAGCAGTAGAGTCCATCCATCCATCCATCAATTTTCTTCCGCTTTATCCGGAGTCGGGTCGCGGGGCAGCAGCTCAAGCAAAGCCGCCCAGACCTCCTGATCCACACACACCTCCCCCAGCTCCTCCGGGGGAACCCCAAGGTGTTCCCAAGCCAGCCGAGAGATGTAGTCCCTCCAGCGTGTCCTGGGTCTTCCCCGGGGCCTCCTCCCAATGGGACTTGCCCGGAACACCTCTCCAGCAAGGCGTCCAGGGGGCATCCGGAAAAGATGCCCGAGCCACCTCAACTGACTCCTTTCGATGTGGAGGAGCAGCGGCTCGACTCCGAGCTCCTCCCGAATGACCAAGCTCCTCACCCTATCTCTAAGGGAGCGCCCAGCCACCCTGCGGAGGAAACTCATCTCGTCCGCTTGTACCCACGATCTCGTTCTTTCGGTCATGAGCCAAATCTTATGACCATAGGTGAGGATCGGAACGTAGATCAATCGGTAAATCGAGAGCTCTGCCCTCCTACTCAGCGCTCTCTTAAAAAATGCCGGTCCGATACAGCGACCGCATCACTGCAGACGCTACACCGATCTGTCTATCGATCTCACGCTCCATCCGTCCCTCACTCGTGAACAAGACCCCAAGATACTTAAACTCCTCCACTTGAGGCAAGGACACTCCACGACCTGAAGGACGGCAAAGCACCTTTTTCCGGTCGAGGAACCATGACCTCGGATTTGGAGGTGTTGATTTTCATCCCGGACGCCTCACACTCGGCTGCAAACCACCCCAGTGCAACGCTGAAGGTCCTGATTTGACGAAGCCAACAGAACCACATCGTCCGCAAACAGCAGAGACGAGATTCTGTGGTTTCCAAACCAGACCCCCTCTACACCCTGGCTGCGCTAGAAATTCTGTCCATTAAAAATAATGAACAGAACTGGTTGACAAAGGCCAGCCCTGGCGGAGGCCAACGTGCACTGGAAACAGGTTTGACTTACTTACCGGCAATGCGAACCAGCTCCTGCTGTGGTGGTACAGGGACCGGATAGCCCTTAGCAAAGGACCCCGGACCCCGTGCTCCCGGAGCACTCCCCACAGGGTGCCCCGAGGGACACGGTCGACCGCCTTCTCCAGATCCACAAAACGCATGTGGACTGGTTGGGGTGAACTCCCATGAACCCTCGAGCACTCGATGGAGGGTGTAGAGCTGGTCCAGTGTGCTGCGACCAGGACGAAAACCACACTGCTCCTCCTGAATCCGAGGTTCGACCATCGGTCAAATTCTCCTCTCCAGTACTCTGGAATAGATCTTACCGGGGAGGCTGAGAAGTGTGATCCCACTATAGTTGGAACACACCCTCCTGCCCCCCTTTTTAAACAGAGGGACCACCACCCCGGTCTGCCAATCCAGAGGCACTGTCCCCGATCGCCACGCGATGTTGCAGAGGCGTGTCAGCCAAGACAGTCCCACAACATCCAGAGACTTAAGGTACTCAGGACGGATTTTATCCACCCCAGGAGCCTTGCCACCGAGGAGCTTTCTAACCACCTCGTGACTTCTGCCTGGTAATGGATGAGTCCGCCTCTGGGTCCCCAGTCTCTGCTTCCTCTTCGGAAGACATGACGAGGGGATTGAGGAATCCTCAAAGTACTCCTTCCACCGCCCACAACATCCCCAGTCAGGGTCAACAGCTCCCCACCCGCACCGTAAACAGTGCCAGTGGAGAGCTGCTTCCACCTGCTGAGGCGTCGGACGGTTTGCCAGAATCTCTTCGAGGCCGACTGATAGTCCTCCTCCATAGCCTCCCCGAACTCCTCCCAGACCCGAGTTTTTGCCTCTGCAACCGCACGGGCTGCGGCACGCTTGGCCTGCCGGTACCTGTCAGCTGCCTCTGGGGTCCCACCTACCAACAAAGATAAGTAGGACTCCTTCTTCAGCTTGACGGCATCCCTTACTTCTGGTGTCCACCACCGGGTTCGGGGATTGCTGCCGCGACAGGCACCAGAGACCTTGCGACCACAGCTACGAGCGGCTGCATCAATTATTAAGCAGTAGAGTCAAATTCCTCAATTAATGCACTCAGAACACCCAAATACTCCAAGTACTAATCTTGACACACACAAATCTGAAATGAACTTAATGAAAATTTTAATTCAGAATGAAATGAATGCATGTTTTCTCAGTAAGACTGGCTGTCCTGTCATTTTGGGGCCCCTCTGTTCCTCTCTTCCTGCCTCTAATATATATTTAACATGCTTATGCACAAAGCCATGGGCACGGCAGACATTTATTTAAGAATTTGATTTATTAATGAAAACCCTTTGAGGCAAGACAGATTAATACATTTTGGTGCCAGTGATTATCAGCCATAACATGGTGACCTGTGACAGGTGAAGTGAATAACACTATAATCAAATGGTCAGGATAGTTTATAAAAAGTCACTTTATACTTACAGTCTAAGGTGGATAGGACAGATTAATAAATTTTTTATCTCATGATTATTCTCATACTATTTTCATTTTAGCTCTTCCACACTCACATCTGTGCAGTTTATCCTGCATTTCTTTGCTAAACTTCGGCCTAGGATGGCACCAGTTTATTAAAAAATAAAAGCAAGTCCATTTACACTAGGGGTGGCCAAGTTAGGTCCTCGAGATCTACCTTCCTGACACTCTTAGTTGAATCCAATAAAGACCTCGTTAGCAGGGTTTTAATGAGTCTTTCATTGGATTCAGGTGTGTTGGAGCAGAGAGACAACTAGAGTGTCAGGAAGGTAGATCTCGAGGACCGAACTTGGCCACCCCTGATTTACACCAATCAGTTGTCACAGTGTGGCATCTGACAGGTAAAGTGAACAACATTATCTGGTTACAATAAACGGATGGTCAGGATGACATCAGTTCATAAAAAAGTCAATTTATAGTGCAAAAAGTCAAAGTTATTGGGGTAAGAGGTCAAAACATTTGTTTATCTGTCTCTTTTCCTTAACTCCTTCCAGGTCCTTTGGTCAATTTCCACAAAACCTGATGTCTGGATCACACTCAAGCCCAGAATTGTCCTTAAGGGGTTGTTTTTGACAAATATCAAGGTCATTGGGATAAAAGGTCAAAATTATTGTTTTTCACTCTGATGTCCACCAAACTTATACTCTGTGAAGGTTCTAGCAATATGAGTCACAGCTGTCAAAAAATTCCTCTTGAAGAGGAATAAAATGTATATAACTCACATTGGAGTATAAATCACACCATTTTTCTCTATTATCAGTTCTTTAATTTGGGGGTTTGTGTATTGTTTTTACTGTACTTTTTTAATTATTGTCATTTATTCTTTTATTATTTAAATTTATTTTGTTTTGTGCCTCGATTCCTGTGAAAGCCCTATATAAGCTACAGCAACAACGCCTGGAAAGTATGATACATGGTGAAAAACTCCACCCAGATGGATATTTACTTGTAAATTCATATTGTGGTGTGCAGAGTATGTATCAGCTCTCTGAGGCCTTCATATAACTTTTTAAAATTAATTTATTTATTTCGGTCCCACTTAAGAATAAAATATCTATGGTCAATGTGCTTTACTCTGATGTCTTACAGCCATTCACACACATGCCGATGCAAGGCTGTCACTGCACACCGAGAACAATTTTGGGACTAAAGACGTTGCCCAGGGGGCCCTTACTGATGTTCCCGTGTGATGAAGATTTGAACTGAAGATCTTGTGGTCACAAGCTACTTTAACTGCTTTAACCATCTAACCATCACCTTCCCCCCCATTTTTTGTGACACTCTGCCCCTCACATAGTCTCGATGGACTACAATGACAGTCTGCTCTCCTCTGCAAGTGGGAAAAGGTTTTTTTTTCCTTCTTTTTTCTTTTTGTAATAAAATGCATAACCACAAAAGCACACAGCCAGTCGAACACCTACACAAACCTTCTTTACTGGCACAGTTGTGCTGGCAGCCATGGCGACAAATGGCTGGAGGCAGACACCTCCCACCTCCCTGACGCTCGTCCATCGCCCAGCTACTGTGCCTGTTCTCAAGCTGTGCACCATCAGCTTAAGAAGACCTTCTACTGAAACCTTACCCACCAAACACAGTGCTTGCACACAAAGAAATGCTCGTGTGCACGATAATTCCACAAGAAGCTGATTTCTCAAGTGCACTTGGTTTCATCTATCAGTTGCATGTTTCTGCTGTGAAGCATGCGATGGCCCTGATTCCGACTGAACCAGGAAGGCAATCAGTACATGCACACATTTAGCCCACACGTAAAGGAAGCTTGTTACTGACGACCTGAATCCCAAGTGGACCGGCAGACGTTCAGAACAGTGAGTGGGATGGCGACGAGACGCCTACACCAGGCACAGAGAGAGAAATTAAGAGCAAGAAGGCAGACCGCCGTCGGCTGAAATATGTGGCTACAATTACAAGATTAAGAGAATAGCAGTCAGTTTATGGATCACGTGTGTGAAGAGCGAAGCGGACTTAATCAACTTTTTAGCACAATGTGATGCCATTTTTTTTCTGAATGAAATGACATGCACGGGATATAATAATACAAGTAGTGGCTTTCTTTGCTCGCCTTAACGTGGGTTTGACTTTCCAGCGTGATGTGTGTGGAGAACCACTGTAATTTGGACCTGGATCCCAGCCTATCCGCGGTGGATTAAGAACCTCCCACACTTTTCTCAGTTGCTCTGCGAGCAAGCGGCCTTATCGAATGAATTTATTCAGGTCACTTCTAACAGAATTCTGACATTTTTTTCAAATGGAAACAATATTTTTGTCAACTTGTCAACAAATGTACCACTCTGACCAGTATGTCACCTCCTCATTCCACAATCCACAAAATAATGAGGATTTTAACAAGTTCTGTTTGAAGCGAAGAGTCAGCGTTCCCATGCAGCAGCTTACTACATGAATTGATATTTGAATGCTTACGGGTGTAAACAAAGTGGAGTTTGCACAGGATGAGTTCTGAACTTGGCGCAGCAGGAGATACTCGAGGTCTTTGTGTGCGGGGTTTGGATTTTTTGCCCTTTCTGTGTGAGTTCTTCTCATGTTCACCAGCATCCTCACACATTTAAAACACACGTCAGTGCTTCTAAATGTCCTGTAGGAGTCAGTGTGAGAGGTGTGTGTAATTGTTAGGACCCATCCAGGGTTTATGTGCGATCTTACCCAGTACGCACTGGAATAGGTTCCAATCCCTTAAACAGTCAACCATGTCTTCAGTGCTGGATTTCTTTAACCAAACTAAAAACAGAAGAAAACATTTTGTTAAATCTAAACTAAAAACACTTTTTTTTTGCTGTTTTCTTTAGCTGCCTACAAATGCTGATGGAAATGTTTGTTAATTCATATTTTAATTTTGTTTTTATGCATTTTATTAACTATTTTAATTTTTATTTATTTATTTATTTTATTTGAATTAGGATAGTGCATATTAATCAATGTTTTCGCACAGCTTAAACATAAATATGCCAGAATTAGCGCAATAGCTAAATTTCATCTGTTGTCCCAAGGCAGGTTAAAACAGAAACAAATACAACACCACACAACACATGACAAATGCATAGACTGAACAGACTACAGTTTCAGACAGACAATACACTATAAGAACACAACAGGGACAGACTATTTACCGTTAAAGACACTCTGAAGCTTAGTGACCCAAGAGGATGATGACTTTAAATGTGAGTACATGACTGGTTTGCTTTCAACCATTTCTTTAGATCTGTTTTGAATGTTAGGTAGTTTTCACAGTTTCTAATACGGTCTGGTACAGTATTCCACAATTTTGTTCCTCTGACGGACACCACCATCTGACTGAATTTAGTTCTACGCCTCTGTACTTCACAGTCTCCTCTTGTTAATGCTCTGGTACGAATTCCAACATTACTTTTTTTTTTTTTTGTATAAAATACATTAAGGGTGGAGGGGCAAGCCCATTTAAAACTTTGAAAATAAGACATACATCCAATAGCATCTGGTAACTTTCAAAGTCTAATATGTTGTACTTATTTAGAATGTTGCAATAATGATAATGCAGAGGATTTTATCCATAATTTTCAGGGTTTTTTTAAACAATGACTTCAGTAGTTTCAGGGTAGTTGCATCTGTTTGGGACCATGTTATGAGACAATAAGTTAAATGACTAAAGACCATCGAGTGCATGTACACATTCGCTGCCTCCATGGTCAAATAAGGTCTTATATGTTTAAAGTTTGATAGGTTGAATTTAATGATATTGGACACTCTCTTTATATGATCTTTGAAGTTTAATTTTGAATCTAAAGTAACACCAAGATACTTAAATTGTTCTGCCACTTGCAGTTGTTCTCCATTGACTAAAACAGATGGCTGGTTACTACCGGTAGTTGATGTCTGACGTGAGAAAAACATGCAAACAGTTTTTTTGGTGTTAAGGTGAAGGCATGAGTTTTGGAGCCAGTGAGAGACTGGCACCATAACCCCAGAAAGCATTGCAGCAACTTCATCTTTTGTTTTTGCATGAACATGTATAACTTTGTCATCTGCATATACCTGCATGTTTACATTCTTGCATACTTTTGGCAAATTGTTGACATATAGACTGAATAGGAGTGGTCCCAATATTGAGCCTTGGGGTACTCCTGCTGATAAGGTTAGATATGATGATTGACAATTTTTTTATTTGTACAGCCTTTGTTCTGTCCATAAGATATGACTTTATCCAACACAGAGTACGTTTTGAGATATTGAAGTATGTTATTTTGGCAAGAAGAACATTATGATTAATGGTGTCAAATGCGCGTTTCAGATCAATGAAAACAGCCCCCACATAGCCACCTTGGTCGAGTAGATGTTTAACATTTTCCAAAAAGTAGCATGTGGCTGTATCAGTGGAGTGATACTTCCTAAAGCCAAACTGCATTTTATGGAGAGGAGTTGGACCATTGTCAAGATGTGATATAAGCTGTGTTGCCACCCATTTATCAGTAACTTTTGAAATGCTTGGTAAAATGCTTATTGGTCTATAGTTTTCTGGTTTTGTGTTGTCACCTGCCTTAAATATTGGTATGTTTTTGGTACTATACTGAATTTGATGGATTAATTGATTAGATGTGCAATTGAATTTGCAAAAGCTTCTTTATGAGTTTTAAGGAAATGTGTGGAAAGACCAAAACTGTCAATGGCTTTTGAGTTTTTAAGGGAAGTTATTATTTTTAAAACAGCTGGCACTGTTATTTCCTGTATATTAAATGGTTATATGGTTTACTATAATCTATGGAATTGTGTAAAATATCTTGACATTTTAATTGCATTGTTGTTTCTTCAATTGATTGAATAAAAAATGTATTGAAACAATCTACAATTGTGTCCAACTTGGTAATCAGTGTGCCGTCTATCATAAGCTTAATGTCTCTAGTGTTATCTCCCTTTTTACATCCAGTTAGTCTGTTTAGTTGTTTCCACACTAATTTTCCATTTCCATTTGCCTTATTAATTAGATCAATAAAATAGTTTGCTTTGGCTCTATGACAGTGTTTTACGACTTTATTCCTAATTAATGTAAAATTTTGGCAGTCAGTGTAAGTTTTGTTTTCAGAGACTTTTTTAATGCAGCATCTCTTTCTTTCATTAATTTCCTGATGTCATTGTTTATCCATGGCAGGGTTTCTCTATATTGTTTAGAGACACCCTTCTTTGTAAACTTTTCAATGATTTCTTTAATTCTTTCAATAAAATTACTTGAACTGTCTTCAGTATTACAACTTTCCAAAACATCGGCCCAATTTCTTTGTTCAATTTCAGTTTTTAATTGTTGTTGTGCACCTTTAGGTATGAAATTATATGGAATCTCTCTATTGAGTCTACTTGAGGGCTGTTTTTTTTTTTACTTTTCTTATGCAAAGAATGAAATTGTAATCAGATAGACCAGAGAGAAAATTAAAGGTTTTCTTAATTATATCGAGTCTATTTGTAAACCTTTAATCAATGGTAGTTCTAGACACATTTGTCACCCTCGTTGGACCATTTATAATCTGAGTCAAAGTATGTTTATCTATAAGTTGTTTCAATTTCTTCTTATCTGATGCATCATCCCCGTTAATGTTAAGATCTCCCAATAGAATTATTTCTTTAGTGGAGCAACAATGACTTAAAATGGTTTCAAGCTGACTGTAGAAGGAGTCCTTAGCAGAGGGAGGTCTGTACATGCAAATAATAGTAAAAGACATAGCAGAGTGTAATGTTAATATGAGCCCAATACATTCAATCCCAATATCATCTGGAAAGGTGATTAATTCACATTTAAAATGTTTCTTAACATAGACCAGTACCCCACCGCCTCTCCCCGACCCTCTGTCTCTTCTGAATACATTATATCCTGGAATGTGAATTGCAGCTGTAGATGATGTAGGGGTCAACCAGCTTTCAGAGATTCCAAGCATGTCAATATTGGATTCACTTAAAATATGCTCCATTTGTTCAGTTTTATTGACAATGCTGCGACTGTTGATATGACCAAGTAAAAGGCCTTTAGGTTTTGATTTTGAATCCCAGATGATGATGGCATTATTAAGAGTCTGGAAGAAACACATTTTCTGTTGTTTTTTATTGCAGGATTGAGAGTTCTTGGGAGTTCTTTTTTTTGTATCTGGATTGGGTGGGATGATTTTGTCACAATGTTCATTTGTGGAAAGTTGGTTCACCTGTGGTACCTCAGCAGCAGATGGTTGTGATCCAGGTAGTTGAAATGGAATTCCAGGTAGCTGTGGCCCAGGAGCCCTGGTTAGCTGTAGCTGTAGCCCAGGGAGTGGATGCCTGGCTAGCTGTAGCTGTAGCCCAGGGAATGGAAGCCTGGTTAGCTGTAGCTGTAGCCCAGGGAGTGGAAGCCTGGTTAGCTGTGGCTGTAGCCCAGGGAGTGGAAGCCTGGTTCGCTGTGGCTGTGGTCCAGAGAGTGGAAGCCTGGTTAGCTGTAGCTGTAGACCAAGGAGTGGAAGCCTGGTTAGCTGTGACTGTAGCCCAGGTAGCTGAGGTAGGAACCAGGGTAACTGTGGTTGTAGCCTGGTTAGCTCAGATGTGGGGCCTGCTAGCTGCAGCCCACCCAGGCCCGTGCTCACAGCAGGTCCAGGATTTATTTCAGGATTTATTTTTAGCATATTTTTTTCCTTCTTGCTCTCGGCTGGCACAGTCGCATTTTTCTCTCCTCCTCCCTCCCCAACCTTCCTGCTACTGTAGTGTGTTTCGTCTGTGAGGCTGCCAGCCCTGCTCCTCTGGAAAATGGCAAAATGGATCTGATCAAGTGGTAAGACCACACATCACCACACATCATCAGTAAGACCACATCTCCTCTATTCAGATGTATTTGGGAACCACTCTGAAGTTTCAGACAGTGGAATCTGACAGGCGTCTGTTAATCTGGATATCTATTTGGTTTCCAAACACCAGCTGTCCTTCAAGGCCACTGGGATAAAATCCCCCCCCGAGGAACACTCCTGATAGCCTCGCTCCTCGTCTCCCTCCCTCTTCGTCTTCCCAGTCCTGAGATGTTGACTGTGGGACCTTGAGACTCTGGTGGACTGATTCAGGACTGGGATCCCCCCCAGGATGGACAGGCCTGTTGATGGCGCCTCACGTGCGGCCTTCCGGGCTGTCTGTCTGGACTCTGGACACATCCAAGTTTCGTCTGTCGTCTGTCATCTGTTGTGATTTGTTTTTTGTTATGACTGTTTTTCTGTGCTTATGGTATTTTTTTTTTTTTTTTTTGCTCTCCAGTGGTGCTGCGTGAGTTCAACGCAGCAGCAATGGAGGTTTTTCTTTTCCCTATTTTTTCCTTGTGTGTGCTTTAATGTGTGTTCATGTACCGGACCGGCTTATGTGTGTTGTTGTTTGTTAAGTGTGTCATGAGGCCGGTCAAGGTTTGCTCAGCCCTGCTCATGACCTAGGGCAGGGATATACATCTGGAGCTGGGTCCCCGGGTGCCCTAAAAGGCAACCTCTGCTCCTAACTGGCAATTAGGATGGGTAAACATGCAGTAAACACATTTCATTGTGCAGGGACCATGTTCCTTATGTGCATATGACAATAAACTCCTTTTGAATCCTTTGAATCCTTGAAATTTTGAGTTCACAGTGAAACAGGAAATGTCAAATGTTGAGCACTTCCTGGCATGGGTGTAGCTAGGTTCCACTGGACTTCCCTGAAATCTGATCGGACACCCCAAGTGCCACCCAGATGATTGAGATGTCATGGGACTGCACGTCTGGTTGAAAAGAGCCATTTTGAAATCGGTGACACATATTGACTGCTATGTCTCTCCAGTACAGTAGTTGGCATTGTGTTCCACAGAAAAGTTCTAATCCACTTTAGTAGAAGAAGAAAAATCTGAACCTGAACACGTTGCCTGAACCACGGACTCCTAATGACTCCTAATGTTATGTTTGTGAGTAAACAACAGTATTTTTTGCCAGAAATAAGGTCCAGGTTGTCAGTGTTGTAATGTAATGAAGTAGAAATACTTTGTTACTGTACTTAAGAAGAATTTTTACGTATCTGTACTTTACTTCGTCATTTCCATTTCTGGCGACTTTCACTTTTACTCCACTACATTCAATTTCAATTTATTTTCATTTATATAGCGCCAAATCACAACAGAGTTGCCTCAAGGTGCTTCACACAAGGTCTAACCTTACTAAACTTCTTATTCACCTTAGGGACACAAAATACTCCTGTACCGTGAGAACGCAAAGCCCAGACCAGTACATAAGGTTTAATTAGGTCAGCTAGGTAGGGAGGTGCAAGTCCGTGAACAGTTTTATAGACTAGTAGCAGAACCTTAAAATCTGATCTCACTGGGACAGGAAGCCAGTGAAGGGATGCCAAAATGGGTGTAATGTGGTTGAACTTTCTGCTTCGTGTCAAAAATCTGGCTGTAGCATTTTGAACAAATTGGAGAGCCCTAATGCTAGACTACGGTAAACCAGAAAACAGAACATTGCAGTAGTCCAATCTAGTAGAGAAAATGCATGGATCAGGGTCTCAGCATCAGCCATAGACAGGATGGGATGAATCTTTCCGCTATATTTCCCAGGTGGAAGAAAGCAGTCCTCGTAATATTTGTAATGTGGAGGTCAAAGGACAATGTAGGATCAAAAATTACCCCAAGGTTCCTCACTTTGTCAGTGTGATGTATGACACACGAGCCTAGGCTGAGCGTTAACTGGTCAAATTGATGCCGATGTCTCACTGGACCAAGAACCATCATTTCAGTCTTACCAGAGTTTAAAAGTAGGAAGTTTCTAGACATCCAACTTCTCACTGATGCAAGGCAATCTTGTAAGGATTTTATGTGAACGAGATTACCAGCAGTTATCGGCATGTATAACTGAGTATCATCTGCATAGCAGTAAAAGGTAATCCCACAACGTCACAATATGTGCTCAAGGGGTGCTACATAAAGGGGGAAAAACAGGGGGCCAAAGACGGACCCCTGTGGAACACCAAATTTCATGTCACTAAGGTTAGAGGTAGTGTTACTGTAGAAAACACAGTGAGAACAACTGGTCAAGTATGACGTCAGCCATGCAAGGGCACTCCCAGTAATCCCAAAATGATTTTCTAGCCTATCAAGCAGAATATGATGATCCATTGTATCAAATGCAACATCTAACAGCACTAGAACCGTAGTGGTGTCTGAATCCATTGTAAGCAGAAGATCATTTATCACTTCGTGAGGCCATCTCTGTGGAATGATAGTTTCTAAAAGCAGACTGCAGTGGCTCAAAGAGATTATTCTCAGTAAGATAGTCCATGAGCTGCCGTGACACCACTTTTTCCAAAATTTAGAGCAAAATGATAGATTTGATATCGGCCGATAGTTTTTCAATACACTAGGGTCAAGATTACTTTCTAAGTCTGATTTAATCACTGCATATTTGAAATATTAGGAACCAATCCAGAAGTTAAAGAAAGATTAATAATTTCCAGCACAGTCGGCCCAAGAGTACATTTCCCTTAAACATCTTTGTTACTCGTTACTACAATATAAAAGTAGAAGAAATTTGACTGGGCAATACCTTTCACCACAGGCAATGCCTGTGGTGAAAGGTATTGTGAAAGGTGAAAGGTTTCTTCCTGCTCCTGCTCCTTCTCGATCATTTTCTTTTTATTTTTTCTGTTAATTGAAACTGGTACAAGCGGCCAAATGGGTTTCCTCAGGACGGCAGCTGGTGTCTCCTTTAGAGATAAGATGAAAAACTCGGTCATCTGTGGGATCTCGGAGTAGAGCTGCTGCTCCTTCGCATTGAAAGCTGCCAGATGGTTCAGGCATCTAGTGAGGATGCCCCCTGGGCACTTCCTGAGGGAGGAGTTCAGGCAGATCCAGCTGGGAGGAGACCCCGGGAAAGACACAGGACTAGGTGGAGAGTTTATGTTACCACACTGGCCTGGGAACGCCTCGCTGTCCTCCAGTCAGAGGTGGTTAATGTGTCCAGGGAAAGGACACTGCTGGAACTGTTGCTCCCGGGACCCGATCCCATCCCAGATAAGCTGTTGAAGATGAGTGAGTGAGTGAGTGAGTGAACTGAAACTTTGTTGTTTTTGGAAATTTAGTTTTCATGCCTGTTTGACATTGTGTCTGTTCAAGATTATATATATTATATGTGTGTGTGTGTGTGTGTGTGTGTATTTCCAATAAAATCATTTTGTAGCATTGCATTTATACTGAGACCTGCAAGCAGAATGTTGGATTTTTCAACAAGACTACATTGTGGTCAGATCAGTGTTTTGTTAATTTGACCATCATTATAGTTAGTTTGGGTCTCAGCAGTTGGCCACCCCTCTGATTCTGGTTTGCTTGAGGTTTCTCCATCAAAAAAACACCTGAGGGAATTTTTCCTGACCACGGTTTTTGGTTGGCCAGGGGGGTTGGTCAGGTTCAACCGTACCCTTATGAAGTGCTTTGAGGTGACTTACAATATGTTGTTATTTGATGCTTTATAAATTAATCCAGTTGAATTGAAGACCACATTTTGGAGCCTGTTGCTGCATGATGCCGTATCCCAGACAGACTCAACGTCCATTCTCATCTCCTAAACTAATCTTCTGTCTACAGACAGGTATTAAGGGCATCTCCTTGGTGAAGTCCACCAACTGTTGTCCTCAGTAATGTGGCACTTATGTTCTGGATCCTGCTCAAGAACATGTCACATGGCCGTAGTGTGCTGTGATATTGTTCATTTGTTTTGATTTGTTTTGATTTGGGAAGTCCAGCATCCATGGAATGGCAAATGTACATAGTTCATATTCATGCAAGAAACATTCTGAGGATAACACAAAATCTACAATGCCCATGTCCATCATGGTGTACTAAATGTTCCACCAAGGAGTTTAGTAATTCACTAACTGTCTTTGTTGGATGTTTAAGCAGCATTATTTTGCGTGGATCCTTTTTGTGTTTGTTTACTGATTAACACAATAAACATTATCTAATAAGTCAAGTTTCATTGACTTTCCTCTACCAGGAGACAGAGTACGAACACTGAAGACAGGCGTTGTTTTTTGGTTGGTGGTGGTGGCGTACAACCCTTGCTAGCTAGGATTCTGTTAAAGATTTGCACAAAAGTTAGAAATATTTTCAGAATAACAATAAAAATAGTTGCAAAATGACAGCATTTCCAATGTGAGAACTGTAATTCCAATAGTCATGGTGACAAATCAGTAATTCCCACTAAATATTAGCATTTCGTTCACTTACAGTGTTGAATAAGCTCTCCGTCTCTTACTTACTCACGCACAATGTCATGTATTTTAGAACATTTCTCTTTTCTGTCCATCATGTGACCTTGAGTAGCAGAAAAAACGTTCCATTGCAGTCTTGTGAAATAACGCTTTGATGGCCTGAAAATGTGATATGTGAGACTTGTTTTTCAAAATACATGTTTCCATCCCTACTTTAAATTGCACAATTTGGAGGGTGATGGAAACCCTCCAAATGCCAGCAAAAGGCCTTTAACAAGTTTGTTCCAAATGTATCAATTAAAGAATTTATTTGCAATCATCAACTTGGCTTTTTTTCTTTCTTTCTTTCTTGAAATTTGCACATCCTGAACACCAACTGATTTGGAACTTTTGTTGTTTTCAACAAAGCCGTCATCTTTCCACCAGCACATTGGAGCCTCTTTGTCTCTTAGGAATTTGTAACAACTAGACACCAAAACGACTGCAGATGAAAGCTTGAGCACAGGTTGTCTGGAGAAAAACCTCAAGAATAATTTTTGAACATTCGTGGTTCGCTGGTGAAATGTAGCAGGAATGTCAGAGTTGAGATCTGAGCAGCAAACATCATGAAAGAAGACATAAGTAATAAGTGACATTGTTCCAACCATTCTCATAATAAGTACAAACTCTCAACAAGCCTCTGTTATCAGTGTCAGCTGATCTAATCCAGGATGCTCCTGGCTTCAGGCTCAGACCATCTGTCAATTAAGTGTTGATTTTTAGCAGCTCTCCTGGGAACAATTTTTGAATTAGTGACATGCTCCAGTTTACTTTGGCACATGTGGGAGTAACCCAGAATTCCATTACCTGACCCACTGAGCTATAGTCCAGGTATAATGCACAGTTTGGAAAAATCAAACCTATGTATCTGCTGTCTGATTTCACACTGATCCAAGAATACAATAAATCTGTGTGACCCTCTGCTGGTGTGTCTCTTACTGCATATTTCTGCAATATGCAGATAAAAGTTTGAAGATGTTCAAAAGTCTCAAAAGATAAAACAGGTTTAACCTTGGATAAAGGCCTCAGATGGTAAAAACTAGATTTAACAACAGAATTAATCTATTTTAAAATCACTGATCTAGTTTTAAACCAGTGTTGTTACCTGTGGGTTTTAGAACAGATGGTCCAGATCCAGAAGAGGGGCAGCACAGACACCACAGAGGTCAAAGAGCATGACCTCCATTTTTCTTTCATTAAAATTAAAAACATTTAAGGCCATCCATCCTTTGATGTTTTTAAGACACTTTGTGGAGCAGATAATGGTAAAACCATGCATATGGTAGTACAAGCACCAAATCTGGCATGGTGATTCTCATGGTACACTGTAAAACTCAATGAGTTAGTTGAAGTCAAACCATTTGAGGAAACCAATTGCCTTAAACCATTTGAGTTTGCCAACTTAAATAAAATAATTTTCAAAAATTTAATTGTTAAAGTTTTAGTAACTTAACAATTTCTAGTCAGTTAAATGTATGTAAATCTAGTTTATGTTTTTTCAATAAAAAAGTGACAAGTAAATTTCTGGCTAAAAAAAAAAAAAAAAATGCATTATATTTTGGATGACATTTTTTGATGCATTCTTTGGTTTACTTGTTGACAATAATCTGCTTTATAAAAAAAACCAAAAAAAAACAAAATCTAAAAGGACTACAACATAATGAAAATGCTAAATGGTAGCCCATGAACAGAACTTGAAGTTTTCATAATGGTATAAATGTAGCAGCTGCCCTCTACATTTTGTTATGACTCCGCCCATTCACTCCCCTCAGGATGTGAACTCACAATCTCCAGCATGGAAGTTGGACTCTCTAATCAGAAGGCTAAAACCCAGGGCTCTGGCCTTGTGACCAGAGAATCCTTTTGAGCTGTTGGGAGTGAGGTTTACTAACTACATATGCATAGCGACACCTGCTGGCCTCCATTAAATAAACTTGATTAAAATGAGTGAATGGAATGCACTGGATCGCCAACACTTAAATGCCCCAAAACTTTAAATGCACTTAAGGAAAATAAAAGAAAAGAAAAATTATATTGATGTCAAATTCCAAATTTGTTTGAATTTATTTAATATTTTTCTTGTATCTCTTTTTGTTGTTGTACTTTGTAGACGGTCCCTAAGCTTCCGTCTCTCCGTCGTCTGCTCATTCAGATCAATGTTACTTTTCCAGCTCAGAGGATGGCTCATATGGATAAAAATAAGGTTGTAGCTTGTTGTCTACCTTCCTGAGGTTAGAAACTAGCGTTGTTTGTTGTTTCTACAATGTGTCTCTTAAGATGATTGAGCCGTTTACCGGAGGGGAGTTTTCTGTCCTTTGTGAGTTTGACGCCTTCATTCCCATTTGACAGGTGGACTGTCCCACTCAACTCCTGACCTGACACTGTCCTCGGAGCAGTACACGCCCAGTGGGGCCGTGCATGTCACACCAGAAGCAAGAGCTGCTCGTATCACCTTCCCACCTCTCCAGCTGTAGTGACCCCCCCCCCGCCGCCGCCCAAAAAAAAAAAAAAAAGTCGGTGGTCCGTAAACTGAAATCCAGAAACTACTTAAACTGAAAAATTGTGGATACTTCACAATTTGCAACTGAGTCACGTCACATTTTGGGGATTAACAATGCTGTTTGACTGGTCCACTGTGATCTGAGCATTTCAGTGCAAAAAGTCATTTTTGGTAGGCTGTTTTGGTGGCCATATTGAAAAATGACCTCAGTCTTGGATTGTCAAGTGGCTAGTCGACCAGATTTGGTATCTTGGGTATCATGATTTGCTGCTTGAATCAGCATTTGCCCAATTTTGCTGTAAAATTAATGTTATCTGTTCTACAAACTCCACCAGTGTGATGGAGTTGACATTATTTCTCTTTATTGCAAGGTAAATTTGAGCGGTATCATCCAGCTTGGGTGCAATCATTGGTTCAACTGTCCCTTTCAGGTCACTCTTTGTGCTGGACCTTTGTGCTACTTCATGCTCTCTCTGCTTCACCTGTTTCATGACTCACCTGTTTTCTTTTTTTTTACAGTAATCTAGCACCTGTCAGCGCCTCCTTCCATGCATTTCCTTTAAGAATTTGTGGGACTGCCCTAAAAGCCCCTTGAACACATCATATGTGTGATGTGCCACGCTGTCGCTGTGATTACACTTAAAGGACTGATGGACTGTGTTGGTTGCAGGTCTGATCCGTCTGCGCTCCAGTCCACCTCCTCGTCTGCAGGGTGTTGAATACATCCTTAACGTCACGGCAACAGATGACAATGCCTCCGGAGGACCTCAGGCCTTGTCGTCTTCAGCGCAGGTGATCGTGGGAGTGGATGATGTTAATAATACAAGCCTGTCTTTGAGAAGGTGAACCAGCACTTGCGCTCACATTTATTAAACTTTGTTTCTTCCCACTCATTTTCTGCCTGAGTAAACACCTCGTCTCCCGGTTACTATGCCATGTTTCACCTTTTTACTCACCCGTCTTATCATTGTTTGTTTTCTGTCCCTTTCTTCTCTGAAGATTTCCACTTGTTTTTTCCCACCCAGCCCGCGTTCATCTCCTCTGTTTATTGGCCTCTCCAGAGAACCGATTAGCTGCTTTGACCCTCGTCTACGCTCTCTTGTCTCTTTTATATCAGGCTTTTAATTAAATCTCGACTGGCCCACTCTGGCAGCATTATGCCTCCACCTGCTTTTTTTTTTTCTTCTTCTCCACCAGCCACGTCTCAATTTTACATGACATGACTTTTCAAAGTCCCCTCGAGGTATTGCAAGCTTAGATCAGGAGCAGGGTTTGCTGAGTCTCTCCTCGGGAAAAGTGAGTGCCAAGTGTTTCCCTTCAGCTTCACATCTTAGGAAGGAAGAAACGGAGAGAGACTGGGGGCGAGACGACAGCCAGGAGCAGACAGTGCTCCGTTGTCCACGGTGTGCCTGTATCCTCAATTTTTGCTCTCGGGATCTCCTGCTGGCATCGTACTCCATGTCGGTGAATCACTTGTTGTCTCTGCGCTGGCACGATGCTAATTGCAAAGAACAAACAAAACCCCCCACCCCCTTATCTTCAGACAAAAAGAGCTGTAAACCAAACGAATTAAAGCAGCAAATGAATAACTGAAGGTTTAAGAAAAGAAACGATGAATGCAAATTGAAATAACTAGAACAAAAAAATAATGAAGGTAATTTTCTTTTCTTTTTTTGGTTGGAGACACAAAGATGAAGAATGAGAAGTAAAGGAAGGTGAAAGTTTCAAAAAGGGAATTTATGTAAGAGTGAAGTGAGTCCGAGTGTTGATTTTTCAGTCTGTTAGATTTCAGTGTTTAGTTAGTTTTTATGCTGGTTTTGACGCTGGTAGCAAACAGCTGAACACAGAAGAATTAGTGCTCTTTTATCATGTTTTCTTGAATCATCCTGGAATCTCTTGAGAAACGTTGGACAAAGAAACAGAATGAGATGCACAAACAGAGACAGGAGCTGTCCTGAATGTTTCTGAGTGGTTAAAACATTGGAAAACACACAAACGTGACCAGTGAACGGCTGAGCTTAAAGAAAAAAAAAAACACCCTGGGCAGGAATTGGTGTGAAAACATACTCTAAGTTATGACATAGATTTACAAATAACAGATTTAAGACTTCTTTTATCCCAGCTTTAATAGGACTTTTAAATAACCTTAAATAATTATGATGTGCTTCTTAGTTATATTATTTCTAGATTTCAATGTCAGATTTCTGTTGTTGTAAATTGGATGGGTGGAAGCGTGTGTACATTCACCGGCCACTTCATTAGGTACACCTTGCTGCCACTGGGTAGAACCCCCTTTTGCCTTCAGAAGTCCCTTAATTCTTCATGTCATAGATTGAACAAGGGTTTGGAAACAGTCCTCAGAGATGTTGGTTCATATTGACATGATGGCATCACACAGTCACCCATTCAACCAGTCTGTCCATCATCCTCTGAACAGACCACATCCTCTCAACAAGGCATTTTCATCCACACAACTGCTGCTCACTAGATATCTTCTCTTTTTTGGACCATTCTTTGTAAACCCTAGAGATAGTTGTGCTTGAAAATCCCAGTAGGTCAGTTTGATCAGTTTGTGAAATACTCACACCAGCCCGTCTGGCACCAGCACATTCAAAGTCACTTAAATCCTCTTTCTTCCCCATTCTGATGATCTGTTTGATCTTCAACATGTCATCTTCACTGTGTCTAGATGTGTAAATGCACTCAGTTGCTGTCATGTGATTGGCTGATAAGCTTCTTTTGTTAACAAGCAATTGGACTGGTGTACCTAATAATATGGCCGGTAAGTGTATAAACTATTGGCTGTACAATATCGGCCCTCTGGCAACTCAATAAAGCATTGAAGCAGGTCATAACCCCCTATTCATGATGTGCTTCTGCAATCTGGAGTAAAGGCATCTCTGAAAATCTGCTTTCAGGACATTATCTGGAAATTTGACCTCAAACTTGACCCCAAAGAAACTCATTACTTGTCAATCCAGATGAAAGCAACAAGTCTCTCGCAGTTCATGGTCTCAGATTTTCTTCATTTTCACATATTTTGTAGATTAGAAAAAAAATTGTTTTCCACCCAGAATTTTCAAAACGGAGGCATGACACTTTTGGCACAGCTGCTTATTTTCTTGTCAACTTTTCAAGTGCCATGTCTCTGGAAGGGGGGCTTCACCTGGACTGATTATCCATTTTAAAAATATGGAATTTGAGGGCTCAGTCCCACTTTGAGACAAATTTTCTCCGTTATAAAGCATTCAGGATACTTATTTCTACATTTAAATGATATCATCATGATACTTTCAAAACCACATTCCTTTTATTTCAACAGGCTTGGTATGTCAGGCAGTGGTCTCAGAAAATGGATTTCTGGTAAAATGACAAACAGATGCTTATTTCATAAATTGAGAACTAAATACAGTAACCAAGGAAACATTTATTAAGTTTAATATTGGCCCTATTATCTACAAAATAAGTGAAATTGAAGTAAATCTGAGACCACAAACTGGGAGCTGCATGTTGGTTTGATGTGGTCATCATCATGGCTGCACCCAGATCTGTGACACAAATGCTGATGTCCAACTGACTAGGTCTGGAAATGCCATTTTCTTGTTCTTTGATGGTTTCCACGGCATTGGGTTGGAGACAAGCTGCAGTTACCAGCTAATTGAGCCTAATGTTGAATTAGACACTCGTTTCGTGGTGGAAGGTTCCTGTATATTTGCTTGAGTGTGGGATGTGAGGACCATGATAAATTATGTATCTTTCCAGGAGATTTGTATGGCAGCCAACTACATGCTTGTATAGTTGGGAATTAAGTCTCCAGGTTTCTGAACCATACATCAAAATGGGTCCTATGACTGGCTTGAATAGATCAATTTTAAAAGATTTGATCAGCAGATCTTCTTAGTACATTTTACCAAAGCCAGTGCCTGTGCAAGCTGGGCTTGGTTTTCATATGGAATGACCGTATAGGGCCCCTTCACACATAAATTGATTGAAGCCGACTAGCGCACGAAGGAGGAATTGCATGCCATTCGTGAAAAATCTGAGCTGCCTCCATGCCTCATACACCTGTCACTACAACTATTTGTGCACAGCAGCGGCTGAAAGACAGAGTGTGCCCTGTGAGAGCCCAGTCGACCCTCTCGGAGCAGGTGTCAGCCAAATTCCAGGTGACGCACACGAACATCCAACACCACTCGCTGGACACTTTGAAAATGTGTGGCCATTTGTGCTGTTAGCACAAAAATAGTGAGCACGCAACCACTTTCAAGCTGGCTATGAAATTTGTCTAAGTGTTGTCTAAGAGTTGCCAAGCAACACATATGTTGCGTGCCAGAGTGTCAGCTCCACCTCAACACATGTGTCGTGCATGTGTATCACACATGTTGCACCCCCCCCTCCCCGCAACAAGTGGGTGCATGTTAGGAGGGGAGCACAGTTGCATGACATGCTGATATTTATGTGATGGGGAGCGGCCAGCCAGAGCATGCACAGCACAGCAAGCTGCCTTTCAGCTGATCGCTGGCCAGTGACTCACTGACAGTGCAGCAAATACCCCATTTTCAGTCACGTATCACCAACAATACGCTGTAACCAATGTTGTTTTTTCACATATTACGGCAAAAATTAAAGACTTCCTCTTTGTCTACATCATCTAATTTCTCTCTTTTTTTTTAATTCCCTCCTTCTTGATTTAGGCATTTTACACTCCTGTTATAGGACAGTGATGGTAGCACAGTGGTAAAGTTTCCATCTGTTAATCAGAGCTTTTGTAAATTGAAGGTTCGAATCCCGCGGGTGGCATGTATTTTTTATTTTCTGTTTCTCCACAGCAGTGCACAATGTGGTTCCACACGTTCCAGCTGTTGTTTTTTTTTCCTTTTTCACCACATCAGCAGCGCAAAGTGGTGAAACATGTTCCAGCTGTTTTTTTTTGTTGTTGTTGTTGTTTTTTTTTGTGGTTATTTATTTTTCCCACAACAGCATCGCGATGTGGTGCAACACGTTCCAGTTGCTCGGACTGTGTTCATGCACAAGCATGCATGAAAGCATCACCAGTGTGTCATGCACACCTGTGTGACCGTGCGTCCCTCGCGACAACAGGTGGAATGTTTTGTGGTTCCCCATTTCATGGTTGGTTCGCAGAGTTTCTTTCGGTTTCTGCATCTTTCATGTTATGTGTAAAGGGACGCTTAGTTTGGGTTGTCAACTTCAAAACGCAGTCCTTAGCACTGGCCATAAAGAAATCTTTAAATCTGTTAATGGTCAAGGTCAACATCAGTACCTTCAGTCAAATATGACTGCTTGGACAGGCTCCAACTTATCATAACCCTCAGAAATGCTGTGACAAGTCGGAGAAAAAAAATGTGGCAGCAGATTACACAAACTTGAATGAAATTTAAATGAAAAGCATAAAAATCATTTTGCAGATTTTTGGAGAAACCTATGGCCCACAATAGGTGCAACAGGAAGAGTGATGTATCAGTCCATTGGGTGCAGAATGACAGAAAACACAGGGACTTCATCCTGTTGAGAACGAACTCTCTTTGCACAGAGATCAGTCTACAACTCTTTCCTTTCCAGGGAGGTACAACACAACCTTTCTTTCAAAATAAATGGATGATATCAGTGTTTTGGACAAAGGAAAGACTGCTTGTAATGCCAGAAAAGCACATTCACCCATCTCTGATGTTGATTTGATATCAATCAATCAATCAATTTTATTTATATAGCGCCAAATCACAACAAACAGTTGCCCCAAGGCACTTTATATTGTAAGGCAAGGCCATACAATAATTACGTAAAAACCCCAACGGTCAAAACGACCCCCTGTGAGCAAGCACTTGGCGACAGTGGGAAGGAAAAACCCCCTCTTAACAGGAAGAAACCCCCAGCAGAACCAGGCCCAGGGAGGGGCAGTCCTCTGCTGGGACTGGTTGGGGCTGAGAGAGAGAACCAGGAAAAAGACATGCTGTGGAGGGGAGCAGAGATCAATCACTAATGATTAAATGCAGAGTGGTGCATACAGAGCAAAAGGAGAAAGAAACACTCAGTGCATCATGGGAACCCCCCAGCAGTCTAAGTCTATAGCAGCATAACTAAGGGATGGTTCAGGGTCACCTGATCCAGCCCTAACTATAAGCTTTAGCAAAAAGGAAAGTTTTAAGCCTAATCTTAAAAGTAGAGACGGTGTCTGTCTCCCTGATCTGAATTGGGAGCTGGTTCCACAGGAGAGGAGCCTGAAAGCTGAAGGCTCTGCCTCCCATTCTACTCTTACAAACCCTAGGAACTACAAGTAAGCCTGCAGTCTGAGAGCGAAGCGCTCTATTGGGGTGATATGGTACTATGAGGTCCCTAAGATAAGATGGGACCTGATTATTCAGAACCTTATAAGTAAGAAGAAGAATTTTAAATTCTATTCTAGAATTAACAGGAAGCCAATGAAGAGAGGCCAATGTGGGTGAGATATGCTCTCTCCTTCTAGTCCCTGTTAGTACTCTAGCTGCAGCATTTTTAATTAACTGAAGGCTTTTCAGGGAACTTTTAGGACAACCTGATAATAATGAATTACAATAGTCCAGCATAGAGGAAATAAATGCATGAATTAGTTTTTCAGCATCACTCTGAGACAAGACCTTTCTAATTTTAGAGATATTGCGTAAATGCAAAAAAGCAGTCCTACATATTTGTTTAATATGCGCATTGAATGACATATCCTGATCAAAAATGACTCCAAGATTTCTCACAGTATTACTAGAGGTCAGGGTAATGCCATCCAGAGTAAGGATCTGGTTAGACACCATGTTTCTAAGATTTGTGGGGCCAAGTACAATAACTTCAGTTTTATCTGAGTTTAAAAGCAGGAAATTAGAAGTCATCCATGTCTTTATGTCTGTAAGACAATCCTGCAGTTTAGCTAATTGGTGTGTGTCCTCTGGCTTCATGGATAGATAAAGCTGGGTATCATCTGCGTAACAATGAAAATGTAAGCAATGCCGTCTAATAATACTGCCTAAGGGAAGCATGTATAAAGTGAATAAAATTGGTCCTAGCACAGAACCTTGAGGAACTCCATAATTAACCGTAATCTGTGAAGAAGATTCCCCATTTACATTAACAAATTGTAATCTATTAGATAAATATGATTCAAACCACCGCAACGCAGTGCCTTTAATACCTATGGCATGCTCTAATCTCTGTAATAAAATTTTATGGTCAACAGTATCAAAAGCAGCACTGAGGTCTAACAGAACAAGCACAGAGATGAGTCCACTGTCTGAGGCCATAAGAAGATCATTTGTAACCTTCACTAATGCTGTTTCTGTACTATGATGAATTCTAAAACCTGACTGAAACTCTTCAAATAGACCATTCCTCTGCAGATGATCAGTTAGCTGTTTTACAACTACCCTTTCAAGAATTTCTGAGAGAAAAGAAAGGTTGGAGATTGACCTATAATTAGCTAAGATAGCTGGGTCAAGTGATGGCTTTTTAAGTAATGGTTTAATTACTGCCACCTTAAAAGCCTGTGGTACATAGCCAACTAATAAAGATAGATTGATCATATTTAAGATTGAAACATTAAATAATGGTAGGGCTTCCTTGAGCAGCCTGGTAGGAATGGGGTCTAATAGACATGTTGATGGTTTGGAGGAAGTAACTAATGAAAATAGCTCAATATACTTATTGTTTTTGGGTTCTTTAAAACACATTATATATATATATATATATATATATATATATGTGTGTGTGTGTGTGTGTGCGTGTGTGTGTATAAAAGTGTGCTGATTATTCCACAAAACTTGTATTAACTTTGATTAAAGAATGGTCATTTTTCAAATTGAGTATTTGTCCCAGTGAGATATAAGTAAGTGAGAATGGAAGAGAAGAACGTGTCAAAGTAATAAAATAAAGAAAATAAATCAAATAGCTGATCATGCAGACATACAACCCCTGGCAAAAATTATGGAATCACCAGCCTCAGAGGATGTTCATTCAGTTGTTTAATTTTGTAGAAAAAAAGCAGATCACAGACATGACACAAAACTAAAGTCATTTCAAATGGCAACTTTCTGGCTTTAAGAAACACTATAAGAAATCAAGAAAAAAAGATTGAGGCAGTCAGTAACGGTTACTTTTTTAGACCAAGCAGAGGAAAAAAACATGGAATCACTCAATTCTGATGAAAAAATTATGGAATCACCCTGTAAATTTTCATCCCCCAAATTAACACCTGCATCAAATCAGATCTGCTCATTGACATTGACCCTATGTGTCTTTTTGCAAGGAATTTTGCTCTATGGCAAGATGCATTATCATCTTGAAAAATGATTTCATCGTCCCCAAACATCCTTTCAATTGTCCAAAATATCAACATAAACTTGTGCATTTATTGATGATGTAATGACAGCCATCTCCCCAGTGCCTTTACCTGACATGCAGCCTCATATCATCAATGACTGTGGAAATGTACATGTTCTCTTCAGGCAGTCATCTTTATAAATCTCATTGGAACGGCACCAAACAAAAGTTCCAGAATCATCACCTTGCCCAATGCAGATTTGAGATTCATCACTAAATATGACTTTCATCCAGTCATCCACAGTTCACAATTGCTTTTCCTTAGCCCATTGTAACCTTGTTTTTTTCTGCTTAGGTGTTAATGATGCCTTTCGTTTAGCTTTTCTGTATGTAAATCCCATTTCCTTTAGGCGGTTTCTTACAGTTCGGTCACAGACGTTGACTCCAGTTTCCTCCCATTCGTTCCTCATTTGTTTTGTTGTACATTTTTCGATTTTTGAGACATATTGCTTTAAGTTTTCTGTCTTGACGCTTTGATGTCTTCCTTGGTCTACCAGTATGTTTGCCTTTAACAACCTTCACATGTTGTTTGTATTTGGTCCAGAGTTTAGACACAGCTGACTGTGAACAACCAACATCTTTTGCAACATTGCGTGATGATTTACCCTCTTTTAAGTGTTTGATAATCCTCTCCTTTGTTTCAATTGACATCTCTCTCAGTCCACTTGGTGCAACAGCTCTCCAAGGTCTGTTCACTCCTTTTTAGATGCAGACTAACGAGCAGATCTGATATGATGCAGGTGTTAGTTTTGGGGATGATGAAAATTTACAGGGTGATTTTTTCCTCTGCTTGGTCTAAAAAAGTAACTGTTACTGACTGCCACAATCTTTTTTTCTTGATTTCTTATAGTGTTTCTTAAAGCCAGAAAGTTGCCATTTGAAATGACTTTAGTTTTGTGTCATGTCTGTGATCTGCTTTTTTTCTACAAAATTAAACAACTGAATGAACATCCTCTGAGGCCGGTGATTCCATAATTTTTGCCAGGGGTTGTAGATTAGGAAGGCTCAATCTTACGTTATTAGAAGAACAAAACCAAGTAAATGAGAGAATCAGGTCAGTTTTTACTTGAAATTGTTGATGTTCTAGTAAGTTGTCTATGTGCATATATATGTGCGTCTGTATAAATTCGGAGTGGCAAGATGGCTGCCAGTTTGCTTCAGTGGATTGTACGGAGTGTGTGGGCTAATGAGTTATCCAGTAATATATACAGATCAGTGCACTGCAGCAATGGAGTTGAAATGAAACAAGACGTTCTGGTAGTGTCAACTGTGCATCATGCAAGTTTAATCTCTTGCATCACCAGTCACAGGTTCATGGTGAAGAGGGATAGAGATGGATTTTTGTACAAGAAAACAAATTGAAATTCAGTTTTTTGATGTGTCTTCTGACAAACTCTAGCCAAAATTTCACATCTTTGCAGAAAATCCTTTTCTGTCCCACCATGAAGTTGCAACTGCTGATGCAACAGACAAAAGTTGCACTCTGCAGTTTCTTCAAACATAGCCGCTGGAGGAACACGGGCAGGATTTTTCCTCTGCATGTAACCATCTTAATTACAACTGGACACTCTCCAACCAATAGGAGCAGTGGGCAGCCATAATCCAGTGCCCAACCCCATATGTAGACAGAGAAAGGAGCAGACTGTCATGAGCATGTTTTTGATTTTGGGAAGAAACTCACACAGAAACAGGGAGAACATGCAACCTCCACACAGAAAGGAGCTGAGCAGGGACAAAATCAAACCCAAGACCTTCTTACTTTGAGGGAAGAAGGTCAACCACTGAGTTACTTATATAGTGAATTATATTATACTACATCATAATGGTGGTACATTTGGAAATATTTCAATATTTTGTCCTATAAAAGTCTCATGTGTGGTTAAGTGTTTACATTCTTTATGGTTATTGATATTTTGATGGATGGATGAAAATATTCATTAGGTGACTTATGGCACAAACATATAAAACCTGAATACAAAGTTAGCCATTTTTGAAGATTACAGTGAAGACAAAGGAATAATATGTTGGATCTGTGCTACACAAAAAGTATTTATTACTGTTCCCAAATAGTTTTGGTTCTATGTTAATATCCTTTATGGTCTTTGAAAACAAACAAAAGTAAGCAGCTGGTAAACACTCATCACATATTTTGTAATCCTTCCAACTCAAAACCCATCCAAGATGAACAAACATAACAAGACAATCAATCTGGTTTGATCGGTGTAATTTTGTTGGTTAAAATAAGGAGCATCCTGCTCGGATTAATGCTGGGCGTAGTTACACAAAAGCTTTGTCGTACAACACAAGAATGTAAGATAAACGAAGAGAGGAATAGAGAAAAGGAAGAGGACGTGACTGAAAAAAGGGAAGAAAATAACAGGTCAAAGTTATAGAAACACACCAGCAAAGTGTACTGTGGTCTTCCTTGTGTTTTGTAGTCAGCCTGTGGAAGTCAGCGCAAAGACGCCAGTGAGACAGGGAGGCAAGAGAAACACAAGATACAGACACAGCATGAATTGGACTGTGAGATGACAGACAAAAGAGAATAATGGCAGTAGACAGAGTGAGCAAATCTCAGGCAGCCTTCACATGAGCAGAACAAAGCTTTTTGTGTCTGCTCTTCACTGATTGACAATATCTTTGAAAACCCAAATGTAGAACTGCTACTTTGCATCAGGCCTCAAGCAGAATGTATGTGTGAACATCAAGGAAGACTCCAGGAAGTCACGTGAATTCACTGCAATGTGAAGGCATGAAAGAGGAAAACTGCAACGGAAATATTAGTTTTCAGATGAGGTCTGGATGATATCCACCTAGATGGACATCTTGGTGGACACACACTCTACATGAGGATAGTGCTGCAAGTGACCTCACCTGAGTCTGTCCAACAAACCAGTGGTTTGACACTCATTTCAGTAATATTTAAGGATCTTCCACAGAGAACACACTGAGACATCATCTTAGGTCACTGGATAATGTTGAGGTCTCCCAAGCCTATACTATAGTACAAAAGGAAATACCAGGACCTTAATCATACATGGAAATGGCTTTTCATACTTACTTTAAGAAAATGTAGCAGCACAGGCGACATATAACAGTGGAGGAAAGTTGTCACAGGTTTCAATTCAATTCAATTCAATTTATTTCATATATATATATATATATATATATATATATAGCACCAAATCACAACAAAACTGCCTCAAGGAGCTTTACACTAGTAAGGCCTAACCTTACCAACCCCTAGAGCAAGCACACAGGCAAGAGCAGTAAGGAAAAACTCCCTTAGATGAAGATGAGGAAGAAACCTCTAGCAGACCAGATTCAGAGTGGTGACCCAGTGCTTAGGCCATTCTAACACTTACAAGGTTTTCACAATGTTGTTACAAGCTGAAGAAACAGGAAACAGAAAACCAGAACAACATAAAAAACACAGTCCATTATTGATATGACCACACAAGCAAGGCAGGGGGTCATCCAACACCTTGGGATGCAGGGCCAGCCTCCGGCCCTCACGCCATCAGTGGGCCCATCCTCCTGGCTGAGCATAATGCAAAAGCAGACTGCAGTGTGCTGTTTCAGTTTCAGCCATGACATCTCGCAGTCAGTCCAGCACCCTGTGGTGTACAGTTGTTACCCTTGTGAGGTGTCGTCAGTACTTCGGACAGAAAAAAAAAAAAAAAGCAGAATCAGTTGGCCGGAAAAACTGCACCTAAGGTATGAGTTCACTAGCAATAAATCGACAGGAAAGCAGAGCAAATGCTAAATTGATTGCCGGCTGTTCGCCCTAAGCTTCAGTAAAAGACCCAGAATTAAGATGATGTGAGGCTGAGACCTGTTCCGTTGATAATAAGATGATTTAAAGAGGTAAGAAGCGCAGCACTATACTGTGTCAGTGTGCTAGTCATACAAAAGGGAAAATAAGTGCGTCTTAATTCTGGACTTGAACGTCTCTACAGAATCTGACTGTTTTATCTCTGTAGGGAGATCATTCCACAAAACAGGTGAATCATAAGAGAAAGCTCTGTGGCCCACAGACTTTTTAATTCAACTAAGAGACACAAAGTAGTCCTGCGCCCTGAGAACGCTGAGCCCGGTCGGTACATAGGGTTTAATTAGGTCAACGAAGTCGGGAGTTGCTAGTCCATGAATACTTTTAAAGGTTAGTAACAGAACCTTAAAATCTGACCTCACCAAGACAGGAAGCCAGTGAAGAGACACCAACTGGGTCAAAACTCTGGCAGCCGCATTTTGAACCAATTGGAGATTCATAATGTTGGACTGAGGTAAACCAGAAAATAAAACATTGGAGTTTTTTTTTTTTTCTAGAAGAGACAAATGCCTGGATCAGAGTCTCTGCATCAGGCATAGACAGGGTGGGACGATTCTTTGATATGTTTTGCAGGTGGAAGAAAGCAGTCCTTGTAATATCTCTGTATGTGTAGGTCAAAGGACAATGTAGGATCAAAAATAACCCAACGTTCCTCACTTTGTCAGTGTGTTAGTGCAACCTACATTCATTCACCTGAAATACATTGGTGTCAGGTGAACTACATTCTTTGTAGGAGTTCAACTTAAAAGAAATTGGGGACTCCAAGGTGGTGGCAGGGGAGAGTGTAGCTGAACAGCATTGGATGATGGTTTGTAGGATGACTTTGGAGGTGAAAAACGAGGAAGAAAATGAGAGCTCTGCAAAGGATCAGATGGTGGAAGCTGAAGGAGGAACAATGTTGTGTGAAATTCAGGAAGGAGTTGAGACAGGCACTGGGTGGAGGTGACGTGATTTTGGACAACTGGAAAAGTACTGCATTTGTGGTGAGGCAGATAACTAGGGAGGTGCTGACATGTGGACATCGCAAGGAAGACAAGGAGACTTGGTGGCTTAATGAAAATGATCAGGAACGTATAAGGAGAAAGAAGTTAGCAAAAAAGAATTAGTATAGTCAGACAGAAGAAGAAAGTAGGCAGGAGTACAACGAGATCTGGCACCTCCCTAACTAGCTGACCTAATTAAACCCTACGTACCGGCCCAGGCTTTGCATTCTCAAGGTGTTCCAGAAACCATCCTGTGCACCGACCGGCAACATTTCCTGTATGTTCATTTTCTGAATTGCTTGGTATTTGTGTCTGTAGCATGGCCGAAGCAAAGGGTCACCCCTTTGAGCCTGGTCTGCTTGAGAGAGTTTTTCCTTACCACTGTTGCTGTGGGGTTGGTAAGGTTAGACCTTACTTGTGTGAAGCACCTTGAGGCAAGCTTGTTGTGATTTGGCGCTATATGAATAAAAATAAATTGAAATTTAATTGAAATTGACAGAAGTTGAAGGATAATGGCAAAAGACATATCGCTAGTTGTACATGAACTGAATACTAAGCAAAGAGAAAAGGACTTGTACAGATTGGCCAGACAGATATATCAAGCTGGAAAGGATGTGTAGCAGGTGAGGGTGATAAAGGATGTAGATGGTAATGTGCTGTCAAGCGAAGAGATTGTGTTGTGAAAGTAGAGGGAATATTTTTAGGAACTCATTAAAGAAGAAAATGTGTTTTTGTGTGTGTATCTGTGTGTGTGTGTGTGTGTGTGAGAGAGAGAGAGAGAGAGAGAGAGAGAGAGAGAGAGAGGCTGGATGATGATGATGCGGAAATTATGAAGTATAAGAGATTAATAAGGATGAAGTGAGGACAGCTATTAAGAGGACGAAGAGTGGAAAAGCAGTTGGTCTAGATGACATTCCAGTGAAGGCATGGAAATGTTTAGGAGAGATGGCAGTGGATTTTCATAAAGTAAGAGGATGCCTGAGGACTAGAGAAGTGTACTAGTCCTGTTTTTTAAGAATAAGGGTGGTGTGTACAGCTGGAGTAATGATAGAAGCATATGGGAAAGAATATTAGAAGCTACACTTAGGAAAACAGGTGAAGAACTGTGAGCAGCAATATGGTTTCATACTGAGAAAAGAGCATGAAATGTTTGCTCTGAGAGTGCTGATGGGGAAGGATAGAGAAGATCAGAAGGAGTTGCATTGTGTGTTTGTGGATTTAGAGAAATATTATGACAGGGTGCCAAGAGTTGAGTTGTCGTATTGTATGACGAAGTTTGGAGTGGCAGATAAGTATGTGAGCATGGTGCAGGACATGTACAAGGACAGTGTGAAAGCAGTGAGATGTGCAGTCGAAAAGACACTTGACAGGCTGAACAACGAGATCAGACAAGAGTCTCCATGGACTATGATGTTTGCAGATGACATTGTGATCTGTAGTGAGAGGAGAGAGGTTGAATCTAGACCGGAGAGGTGGTCATTCGCTCTGGAGAGCAGGGTCAGTAGGAACAAGACTGAGTACATGTGTGTGAATGAGAGGGAGCCCAGTGGAATAGTGCAGTTACAAGGAGTAGAAGTGGTGAAAGTAGATGAATTTAAATAGATGATAAAATATATGACATAGACACTAATATTGATGAAAGTATATTTGACTTAAAAACGATTGGTTGTGAGTATTATACGGTAGAACAGCTAAATAGTGAAAAAATTGCAGAAGATACCCTGTCACTCTTACATATAAACAGTCGAAGCTTGTATTGTAAAATGTCGCAAATAAAAGATTATTTAAATCAGTTTAAAAATAGATTTAGTATTGTTGCAATCACTGAATCTTGGCTTAATGATGATCTCATGGCTGATGTTCAAATAGAGGGATATGAGCTGTATTTTGTGAACAGAAGAGATAAAAGGGGTGGTGGTGTTGCTCTGTACATAAAGGCATATCTGATATGTACAATTGTAGAAGAAATGACAACTGTGGATGACATCATAGAAATTGTAACAGTGGAACTTGTACATGAAACATCTAAAAATATTTTAATCACTTGTGTATACAGAGCACCAGACACTTGTGTTGTGAAATTTACAGATAGAATAATAGAGCTATTCCATCAAATTAAAAACAAAACGCTTTTTATATGTGGAGACTTTAACATTAACATAGAAAGCTCCAGTTGCCAAAGAATAAGTGATTTTGTGAATTCAATGTATAGTTTGGGGTTATTCCACTTGATAACAAAACCAACCAGAATCACATCGCAAAGTGCAATGGTAATCGACAATATATTTACAAATAGAACAGATGAAATTATCAGGAATGGGATCTTGATGACAGATGTTAGTGATCATTTACCAGTCTTTTCAATATTTAAATATAAAAATAGGTACAAGAAAAAAACTGTTATAAACTTTAAAAGAGAAGAAAAGTCAGTAAAAGCCTTAGAGGCATTAAAATATGATCTTAAAAATCAAAATTGGGAAGACGTTTATGTCAGTGATGTTAATGTAGCATATAACTCATTTATGAAAATATTGATGAAATCATATAATAAAAACTGTAAATTAATAGAAATTAGTAAGAAAAGAGTAAATAAACCATGGCTGACAAAGGGAATAAAAAATGCTTGTGCAAAGAAAAACTATTTATACAGGTGCTTTTTAAAAATGCAAACAAAGGAAACAGAACACAGATACAAAAAATATAAAAATAAACTATTGACAATAATTAGGAAACAAAAAAAAGATTATTATAGTGAACAATTAAATAAGAATAAAGATAATATGAGGGCAACATGGGGAATTATAAAAAGTGTGATTGAAAGTGATGGAGCGAAAACAACTTTTCCAAATTACTTTGTCAAAGAAAATAAAGAGATATATGACATAAAAGAAGTGGCAAATAGGTTTAATGATTATTTTTCAAATGTAGGATCAAGTCTGGTGGGAAATAAACCAATAGTAGAAGATACATTACATACACTTGTAAATACGGTCAATAGTATTTTCCTGGACAATGTGGAAAAAGATGAAATAAGAAATATTGTAAAAAACTGTGTAAGCAAAAGAACAACTGACCATGAAGATTTAGACATGATGACTGTAAAAAGTATAATAGAAACTGTTATTGAACCATTTACTTATATTTGCAATCTGTCTCTGTCAACAGGGATTTTTCCAGATGAAATGAAAATTGCCAAGGTAGTCCCATTATATAAAAATGGAGACAAACATAAATTCTCTAATTACAGGCCAGTATCATTGCTTCCACAGTTTTCTAAAATTATGGAAAAGGTTTTTGTGACAAGGTTGGATAAATTCACTGAGAAACATCATATTTTAAATAATGCTCAGTATGGATTCAGAACAAAACATTCGACAGCTATGGCAATTATGGAATTAATAGAGAAAATATCAACAACAATAGAAAATAAGGATTATTTTGTAAGTATTTTTATTGACTTGAAAAAAGCTTTTGATGTTATTGACCACTCAAGATTGCTTCACAAGTTACAACAATATGGAATAAGAGGTATTGCACATCAGTGGGTAAAAAGCTACTTAGAAAACAGAAAACAGTTTGTTCAGATAAATAATATCAAATCAGAATTGTGTAATATTGCTTATGGAGTACCACAAGGATCAGTACTTGGACCCAAACTGTTTATTTTGTATATCAATGATTTTGTGAATGTATCTAATGTGCTTGGTAGCATTTTATTTGCTGATGATACAATGCTGTTTTACTCTGGATCAGATATACAGGAAGTAGCACAAGTGATAAAAACAGAATTGGAAAAGGTTAAGCATTGGTTTGATATAAACAGACTGTCACTAAATATTAATAAGACAAATTTCATATTGTTTAATGACAGAGCAAAAAAAAATAACATGTCATTACAAATAGATGGAATGGATATACAAAGGGTAAAAGAAATTAAATTTTTAGGAGTCATAATTGATGAAGATCTTACATGGAAGTCACACATAAATTACATAAAAGGAAAAATAGCGAAAGCCATTGCTGTTTTGCATAAAGTAAAATATTCATTAAATAGTTATGGTTTATTAACATTGTACAATTCATTGATTTTCCCATATTTAACTTATTGTGTAGAAATCTGGGGATCAACATATACAACTTATATACAACCTTTGTTTATTCTGCAGAAAAGGGCTTTAAGGGTGATTAGCAACAGTGGTTTTAGAGATCCATCTAATCCATTGTTCATTAAGTACAGGGTACTTAAATTTCGTGATTTGGTCGATTTGAAAATATTACAAACAATGTACCAAGCTAATAAAAATGCTTTACCAACAAACATTCAAAATATGTTTGAGAAAAGAGTAAGTAGTTATAAACTGAAAGGAATAGAAGTCTTTAGAAAACCAAGATACAGAACCAGAGTAAAAGAACGGAGTATTGCAGTAAATGGTGTAAAATTATGGAACAATCTCAACAAAGAAATTAAAGAATTAAGGTCGCTTAAATTATTTAAAAAAACGTATTAAACTAGATGTATTAAGTAAGTATGAAACTATAAAATAAGTTAGTGGGCTGTAAGGAAGTAAAAAAAAAATGTAATTTGTTAATAATGTATAAAATGTTTTAAGTTTAAAAATGTAACCTGTCAGAGATGTAATCTATTTAATAATGGTCATAATTATGAAATAAGTCAGTGGTATGTGACAAGTTAAAGAAATACAATCTGTTAAATAATGTTGAAAAATGACACTGGATATTGAAAGATTGTATTGTAAAAAGGGGCAGAAAATATAAGACTTGTTCTTCTCTCTGCTCCTTTTCATTCTGGTAATGGAGATGCTTTATTTCTGCTTTTCAGTTTTTTTTTTTTCTTTTAAATGAATGAAATAAATAAATAAATGAAATGAAATGAAATACTTGGGATAAACTGTCCAAAGTAATGGAGAGTGTGGTAGGAAAGTGAAGAAGAGAGTACAGGCAGGGTGGAGTGGGTGGAGAAAGGTGGGAGGAGTGATTTGTGACCGAAGAATATAAGCAAGAGGAATGTTATATTTACAAGACAGTAGTGAGACAAGTTATGTTAGACGGCTTCAAGACGGTGGCACTAACAAAAAGACAGGAGGCGGAGCTGAAGATGTTGTGATTCTCTTTGGGAGTGACGAGGATGGACAGGATTAGGAATGAACATATCAGAGGGACAGCCCAGGTGGGACAGTTTGGAGACAAAGTCAGTGAGGTGAGACTGAGATGGTTTGGACATGTGCAGAGGTAGGAACCCAGGGTATATAGGGAGAAGGATGCTGAGGATGGAGCCACCAGGCAGGAAGAGAAGAGGGAGGCCACAGAGGAGGTTTCCGGATGTGCTGAGGGAGGACATGCAGGTGGTTGGTGTGACAGAGGAAGATACAGAGGATTGGGTGAGATGGAGGCAGATGATCTATTGTGGAGCCCCCTAATGGGAGCAGCCAAAAGAAGAAACAGTTCATATTAATCAAATGTCCACACAGTCAAATAGTAAAGAACATGTGCAAGAGATATGGAACACAAATATGATTGTCCATCAGATTACATTTCTGGTTCTTTGGACATCCTTTATCCCTCAGGCCATCAGACTGTACAACTCCTCATGGTAGCCAGTAAACCAGTATTGATCAGTATGTCTGGTATTTATATTTGTGTATTTATATTTGTATTTGCAAACTTTTTTTTTTTTTTACTTTCACTTTTGATACTCTGTGTGCTTCTTACCCTATGTGCTGCTATTCAGTGCTGCTGGAACCTCAATTTCCCTGAGAGAGTCTTCTCAAGGGATCAATATAGTTCTATCTAATCTAATCTAATCTATCCCCAATGTCCCAAAGTACCAACATCCACCATGGCCTTCAGTCCAGTAACACTAGCTAACTAACGTGATCACCGCTAACACAGTTTACATTTCACTAACTTTCCCCAGAGTTTACATGCGGCGTTGTGAAACTGTGAGGCTGAAGCACTATAATGGGAAGGACAGGTGTCGTTCTTAAAGGTTGATATCAAACTTTGACCATAAAGTAACCATGTGTTGTATACGTATCGCTACCAAAAAATCGCTATACTTTCAGAGTGCATTAATTGAAATGGATCTTTAATGTATTAACTGTGCATATTCAATGAACAGTTGGAGAGCAATGTTTCCCAAATGCTTTCTGCAACAGAATGCATTTGCCCTGCTGAAAAGGGTTACTGAATGCAGAAACTAAATTGACAGAAAAGGTGGATGACCAAGTATTTAGTTACTCATTATTGTGTGAAACAATTCGACAATCTTTATCTTTTATCTTTTCAAAATAAATAACCTTTCCTCCCACATAATCCTACTTATGGTTTTATACAAAAGGATGCACTGATGTAGGTCTTCTGATTGACTTCCCTGCCTCCTTTTCCCTTCTCCTTAGTGTCAACAGTATCGGGAGAGTACATCCGTCCTGGAAAACCAGCCGGCAGGAACATTTGTGCTCCAGGTCGATGCTGTGGACGCAGATGAAGGATCCAATGGCAGGGTCACATACGGCTTCATGCACAAAGACTCCACCGTGCCTGCATTCAGCATCCACCCAGACACCGGTACAGGAAGACATGCACACAGACCCAGCGCCAGACACAGATTTGCAGAGGAGCTTTGCATTTCCATCAGGGGGCACATTTTTGTTTTAGGCCAGAAGTGTAAGGTCCTGTTTAATTGGTGGGTTTCTACTCCGGTTTATTTAAAAATTTGAACTATTAAATATGCAAACCAACATAGTTTGAGAAGGAAAGAACAATCTTCTCATATCTGACTCACGTGAACAAAAGGCAGGGCTGTAGCGCCAGCGCATGTCAGCGCAGTTTAAAGGCACCTCTAATATCGGGCTCCTGAATAGCATTTAAAAACTTCACGCACCTGCTTTATGCACCAAATGCAAGTATAGGCTAAACATTCTCTAGAGATATTGGTATATACAGTATTATTGTTACCAGCAGGACATGCAACTCATACCCAGCATGAGTTATCTGTAACGGTGAAATTCGGTGTCTTTCACTCTTTCTTTCATTCTTCTAGGACCCTCCATGGTCCTTGATTAACACACTGTAAGTCCATCTTTTTGTTCAGTGTAGTTTTTTTTTCACTTCTCGCTCTCTTTCACGGCTAAGCGCATTGCATTTACTGGTTAAAAAAATCCTCACCTCATCTCGTAATCACGAGAAAAGATCTTGTAATTATGATATCAGAAAAGGTGCCACATTGACCACTACTTCACTCAGAACCACATATATAAGAGCCCTCTTTGTCCCTGATTATGATTGTGACATAGAGGGGCTTACCCACCCCTGGAGGAATTTCATTCATCCAGGGACACCTTAGGGGAAAAGCCACACGTGTCCAATCACAGTGCACTGTTGGCATTTACAAATCGTCTGATTTTCAATTATGACTTGGGAATTCTCACGCTTTTCAAGTTTGTTCTATTCACACGGCTCATCAACAGCGAGTGTCAGTATTGCCCTGTTTTCTAACACTGTACATACGCAGTGGCCAGTGAATCTCAAATGTTCAGAGATGTTTTGGAGATATAGTGATAGAGTTTTTACTGAAGCAAAATCATGTTTTTAAGTGACAAATAGTAAATGTCCTAAAATAGAACCTTGAGGTATGCCATATTGCATTAATTTCCTTTCTGACTCATGACCACTAACAACATAATTTCGTAGATACTCATGAACATTACCAGGAAAAGCAGAACTATAACAGTTTGGAATAAAAAAAATCATGGTTGGCAATGTCAAAAGTTTTAAAAAGGTCCAAGAATATACCTGTTGCAAACTTATTATCTGAAGCTTTATGCATTCTGTCTGTACATTCTAAAAGTGCTGGTTAAGTTGAATAGTTTTTACAGAATTAAAGTAGTGGTGAGAGCATCTCAAAATATTTAATTTCAGTGTCGTGAATAAATTGTAGAACATCAGGGTGATTCATCATGTTTCATTTTCCTTCATAAACCAATAAGTTCCACATACTGTACTTTTGCTGCCCTTTTGATGCACAGAAAATGTTTTGAAGGCATTTTCAGACTTCAACAAGTGCATTAATGCTAAATGGAAAAAATAAGTCTGACAATCTGCAGAAGGCGGGCAAAATGAAACACTGAGCCTGGAGTTTCAGTCTGGAATGACACAGCTCTGTTTCTAAATGGTAAAGAACTCTTTAAATATAAAAAATACAAAAAAGGTCATTTTTCACAGAACATAAATGACTCACCTGCGGAATCCTGCCAGTTATGTCAAACGTCCTTTCAATTCTAAAATGTAGAAGGTGCTGATTTGTGTGGAAAAGCTGCAAGACAAAAAATGTTTTTGTTGAACAGTAAATGCTGAGAGGATAATTAGCGTTTGTGGTGACATAATGGTCTGATGATGCTTTCTGTCTTCTTGCCTGCAGGAGTAATTGTGACTGCCAGGAAATTTGATCGTGAACGACAGCGGGAGTACGCAGTGACAGTTACCGCCACCGACCAGGCAGCTGACCCGCTGATTGGCATCTGTCAGCTCAACATCCTGATCCTGGACCAGAACGACAACAGTCCGAAGTTTGAGAACCTTCGATATGAGTGTGAGTAGGTACTGGCATTGATGAAGCTTTCAGAGCGACAACACAACAAAAACATGTTTCTTCTTCGTCTCCTTTCAGACTTCCTTCGTGAAGATACCATGATTGGAACGAGCTTTTTGCGAGTGGCCGCTCACGACGATGATTTTGGAACCAACACTGCCATCACTTACTCGATGTCGAGTGAACAGCCGGAGTACCTCAGGGTCAACCCGCTGACTGGTTGGGTGTATGTCAACCAGCCAATCTCACAGGTAAAACACCAACATGTAAAAAACATGGAAATCACTGCATCCATAACTTCACCGAATTGCCTTTGGTCCTGGACAGTTGGTCCATTCCCACACCTCCAAAATAACCATTTGTCTGCTGCAGCCAGGAGAAAATTGGGCTTGTCCTGGCACCTACATGCTGGATCGAGACATGGACAAAATGTCCAAGCTGATATTCCCTTACAGTGCCAGTGATATGCCTCATCTTAGTCTGTCAAAGTAATTGTTCATTTGACAGAGTCATTACAGAAGTACCCAAGGATCCTCTTGAGACACCTGGTACCAAAGACACCCAGTTGTCACCTTGGGTCACTGGCTAGAAAGACAGGAAGCACCAGGACCTGAAAGACTTGAACTGTTGTTCTCTTGCAAAGATATCTCCATCACCAAACACCTCCAGTGGTCATGTTTGTGCCTGGCAGTACCCGGGTCCAAACCTCAAAAAAAGAAAAAAATCATCACCATGCACATGATGTCCTTAAAACCATTGAACCATTGCTAAAATCTTGACCAATGACCCATTCATTCAAAAAAAAATAAATAAATAAACAAATTAAAAATAAAAAAGGGAGTCAGGTGTTCCTTTTATGCAATTATTGATCAAACAGGTTGGTTCAGTAACTTCCAGGTCTCTACTGGAACCTTTATTGAGGTACCTGATGATGCACAGACTTTAACACTTTGCCCGACCAACAACATCCATCCAGCCATCCATTCATTTTCCACTTACTCCAATTAAAGGTTACTTGGGGGGCTGGAGCCTATGCCTGCAGTCATAGAGCATGAGACGGGGTGCACCCTGGTCAGGACTCCAGTCTTTAGTGAGAACACGAAAGAGCAAAAGAGGAAACTGTAAGGTATTGTGCAGGAAGCGGGTGTGGGTTCCAATGATAAAAAATCCTGAAACACAATTGAGAGTATCTTATACATAGTTCCAACAATAAATATCCACAATACTTGCACTTGGTATAGTGCCAGGATTTAGTATGCCTGCAAGAATGGTTTACGAGATCATTTCCATATTTGAAGAGAGTAAACTTTTCCACTAATGAGTACAGCTGTACAAATTCTAAGACACACACAGGCGCTGCCCACACGTTTGTTTTTGCCCTTTCCAGTGTGACATTTTTATCTCAACTGCTAAGCGCAAACGCTGAATTTTAAAATTGCATAATTTCTTCAAATTTGGAAAACAGTTACTCGGGTCAATTGAGAAATTAGGTGTACACAGAAAAGTTCCCAACTGTAAATTCACTTAATCTTCACATAAATGAGAGAATATTTGAATAAATGTTGTGACCTTGTGTAATGCAAAAGACGTGCAGTTAGTCTGCATGCCGTTGGACATTGCCTTTGCCCTCCAGTCTTCATGAAGCAATAGCAAGTAAGTATCTTTGCCCTGTTCCTTGTTTCACTTGGGGTCACTCCAGCATATCCGAGGTTGATCTGTATGCTGATTTGGAACAAGTTCTGCGCTGGATGCCCTTCCTGACGCAACTCCACATTATGTGGAGAATGGGCAGGGATGGCCGTGATCTGGGAACCTTCCGCTTTGGAAACAAACGCACTAACCACTTGGCCATGAATTCATTCACACTGAAATTACAGACTTTGTTCAGTTTGTCTTATTGTGTGACTAAGCCAGTGGTGATTTACCTTAATTATAGTGACTACCAGTGATGCCGGTAACCTTAGTACTTAGTAACACATTACTCTAATCTGACCTTTTTTCACTAACGAATAATTTAATGCGTTAATCTTTCTAAATGAGTAAATGAGATTAAAGTTACTTCTCCAAGTCACTATGCATTACTATAATTTTTGCATTGTGGGTCGATCGCAGCATTAAACTTGGACCCTGGGCAAGAGATCAGGGTTTGACTGAACTGCCCACTTTCAGCGAACTGTAAGCTTGTCATCTGTGGTTTTTCAGCAGCCTCGCTGACTTGAGAAAACAGTCATCGTCTCTCAAAGCACGGTGACGACAACACATCTGCACTGAGCTTTACAAAGACATTTTAATGCTCTTTTTCCCTTTATTTAAACTCTGAGCCACTCTGTGTCTTCGCTAAAAACAGCTGATCCACGACGCGTTCACAACTGACAGTTTTCTCCACCCAAATGCATCTAAACTTTCTTTCTGAGGACAACATGATGTAAAAAAAAAACATAGATAAAACTTTCTTACCTGTCGATCTGGTAATTTTCTGCATAAATAAACGTTATCCACCCTTCCTGCTGAAACGCCAAAGCAGGGGTGAATCCAGACAGAAAGGGGTCAGGGGCGGGGCTGGGATGCCCCCCCACAACACCCCTAGATTAAAGGTCCAATTTTGAAGCCTTTTTTTACTACTACTACCACAAATACTACTTATAACAATAATAATTTCAACAACGAAAATGTTTAGAGAGAAAAAATGTTTGAAAATGTTAGAATGAATTTAATAGTTACATTTCTAAACAATGTAGGTTAGAAAGTTTTATCATTACAGTGCCATCAAGAGTTAAATATGAGGTCAAGAAAGATGTCTTTATTTTATTTTTTTTTTAATAAAACAAGTATTTATGTTCACTGAAGTCAAGAAAGGGTGACTATAAACTGAGTATTGGGAAAACAGGTTATCATTGTCATGTTGAGGTGGGTTGTTGAGGGTTGTTGTCTGCAGCTGCTGAAAGTAACTAATAAAGTAACCAGTAATCTAACTTAGTTAGTTTTGATATTGAGTAATGAATAAAGTAAATAAGTTACTTTTTCAAGGAGTAATCAATAATTGGATTAATCAGTAATTGGATTACTTTTTCAAAGTAACTGTGGCAACACTGTTGACTACAGGTAATTACTTTAGTTGACAAATTGGATTGCTTGCATAGATTGTGATCATGTAGAAAAAAAACTATTTTGTCCATTTGCACCATCAACATTTCCGTAATCAATCAATCAATCAACTTTATTTATAAAGCACTTTAAAAAAACAGCTACAACAGTGCTGTACACAAAAGGACATAAAAAGCAGCAAGCCACAAAGTACAAATAAGAAAAAACAGGCCCAAAAAATTAAAACTGAAACAAGTAAAATCAGTTAAAACAACCACAACAGATCGAGAGCTCATTCCGGGTTAAAAGCCAGTGCATAGAAGTGGGTTTTAAGATTGGTTTTAAAAACAGAAAGTGAAGAGGCCTGCCTGATGTGGAGCGGTAGATCGTTCCACATCTTTGGAGCCACAACAGAAAAAGCTCTGTCCCGCTCAGCTCGGTAATCATCTGTTTTCTTCTCCTTGTTCTTCCTCTGGGTTTTGTGTGGACCTTTTGGGGAAGTGATAGTCTAGTGAAGTTCAGTGGGCTTCACGCCAGCGGCTCCTCATTTCAAACCCCAGTCTGGTTGGATAATCACTATGGACCCTTGAGCAAGGTCCTTAATCCCCAAGTTGCTCCTTTTGTGTAGTGGGCGCCTTGCATGGCAGCACCCTGACATCAGTGTGTGACTGTGTCAGTGTGAATGGGTGAATGTGAGGTATCATTGAAAAGGACTTTGAGCTTCTGATACAGATGGAAAAGTGCTATATAAATGCAGTCCATTTACCATGACCTCTTTTTTAACTTTCAGAGGACCTATATTACCAGAGAAATTGTGGCTACAGACAGTGGGAACCGGAGCAGCTCAGTGGAGCTGGCTGTCACCATCACCAATGTGAAGAACCAGCCTCCGCAGTGGGAGAAAGACAGCTATAACGTGGTGATACCAGAAAACACAGTCCGAGACACGGCCATCGTGGTACGTTGAACTGGAGATGTAATAGGTGACGCTGATAGGTTGGCGTGGTGCCATCAACAATGTGCATTCAAACTACACAGCAAAAAGGCTACTGTTAAAATCAGCTCTCTCATGTGTTTCTATAATAGCTCCACACTTTGCATACTTTACATTAACACAATGCAAAGTGTTGAACAGTCAACACTGATGGAGTTCAATATGTTATTTAAGCCGATGTCCCACTGTAGATTTCTAGCCTTGATTGCCTTCCTGATTCAAAAGATGAGGGCCTAATTTATTACAATGACAGTCTAAAGTTGCATGTCCCATTATCATATAGCAGGTTACTGCAGTCTACAAGTGACACCAGAGCTTTTGGGCCTGCTCACAACAGTACGACATGCAGTCTATGTGCTAACGTCCGTGGTTATAATACAACTTTTCCACACAGGTAAAATGTGTCTGTTCACATCTAAAAACTGTCTTCTGCTGAAGACTGTGGCATGTGTTTCATGGGATTAATGACGGATATTATGAGGTCTATTAGAAAAGTATCTGACCTTATTATTTTTTTCAAAAAACATATGGATTTGAATCACGTGTGATTGTGTCAGACAAGCTTGAACCCTTGTGTGCATGCGTGAGTTTTTCCACGCCTGTCGGTTGCGTCATTCGCCTGTGAACAGGCTTTGAGTGAGGAGTGGTCCACCCCCTCGGCGGATTTTCATTGTCAGGAAATGACGGAATGATTTGGGCTTTTTTTCCATCAGAATTTTTTCAGAAACTGTTAGAGACTGGCAGCTGGAAACCATTTGAAAAATTTATCTGGCTTTCGGTGAAAATTTTACGGGCTTCACAGAGAATAAGGACTGTTACTACAGCTTTAAGGACGGCTTTAAGGACACTCGGTGCGCTGCGCTCCGTGCCGCCATCGAGAGCCACAAACCACCGGATCATTTCTAAACGGATGGCTCTGTGGATCCAAGACCGTCGTGTGCACTTTCTCTATCACAAGAGCTGGACATCAGCCATTTTCTGGCAGATTTCACTTTTAACAAGAGATTTTGTCATGGAAAGCCGAGCGGAAGCTTCGCGCGTCACAGACGATTTGCTGATGGAGCGAGACAAAGGAACACCTCTGTTTTGGTCTCACAGGACGGCTTTGAGATGGCATTCAGACAGCTGTCGGTGGTTTTTCCATCGAGTGATTATCCGAGAAATTGTGGATGTGCGTGGACATGCCAAAACATGTCCCGTGAGGCTTCATCACGGCGTTGCTGTGCGCCATGCGGCACCGCCCTGACGTGCAAAGCCTCCGCTCCTCTTTCCATGACAAAAACTCCTGTAACAGTGGAATGTGCCATTCATTTCCAAACTGGACGCTGTGTTTTATCCGGGACGTCGTCTGACTAGCACAGGAATTGTGAAAAGACGTGGACATCAGCACTTTTTCGGCACATTGAGACAGACGTGCGGAGGAATTCCGCGCGTCACGGCGGTGCCGCATGGCGCAAAGCAACGCTGTGATGAAGCCTCACGGGACATGTTCTGGCATGTCCAGGCACATCCACAATTTCTCGGATAATCACTTGATGGAAAAACCACCGACAGCTGTCTGAATGCCATCTCAAAGCCGTCCTGTGAGACCAAAACGGAGGTGTTCCTTTGTCTTGCTCCATCAGCAAATTGGTTGTGACGCGCGAAGCCTCCGCTCGGCTTTCCATGACAAAATCTCTTGTTAAAAGTGAAATCTGCCGGAAAATGGGTGATGTCCAGCTCTTGTGATAACCAGAGAAAGTGCACACGACGGTCTCGGATCCACAGAGCCATACGTTTAGAAATGATCCGGTGGTTTGTGGCTCTCGATGGCGGCACAGAGCGCGGCGCGCCGAGCGTCCTTAAAGCCGACCTTAAAGCTGTAGTAACAGTCCTTATTATCTGTGAAGCCCATAAAATTTTCACCGAAAACCAGATAAATTTTTCGAATGGTTTCCAGCTGCCAGTCTCTAACAGTTTCTGAAAAAATTCTGATGGAAAAAAAGCCCAAATCATTCCACTATTTCCTGACAATGAAAATCCGCCGAGGGGGTGGACCACTCCTCACTCAAAGCCTGCTCACAGGCGAATGACGCAACCGACAGGCATGGAAAAACTCACGCATGCGCACGAGGGTTCAAGCTTGTCTGACGCAATCACACGTGATTCAAATCCATATGGTTTTTGAAAAAAATAATAAGGTCGGATACTTTTCTAATAGACCTCGTATATTTCCAGAGGAGATTTAAAGCAAATCGTGAGTCTTTAAACACACCACCCTGCACACATGCTGACCCCTGCCCTTTGCTGCCCTTTCCTGCACTGTCTGATCACTTTCACCCCACTTCAATAATATTGCCCATCTCTCGCTTCATGAATAATACAATCTGCATTGTATTTTCATTTTAGTCTTGCATCAAAATAACTGAGCAGCCAAATCTATATTCAAGCAGAAATTAATTTTTTCAAGACGTACTGAGGCGGAGCCAAAATTTCTATGAGTAATTCAGTTAAAAAACAACTGCATATTCACCTTAGTGATATTGGGCTACATTGGCATCTTTAAACAGAATTATTTGTAATTAGTCCTTCATATATTGGTATAAAATCAGGTTGTTGGGACAGTGGGTCGTGTTTGGGCTTCCTAAGGCATTCAAATATAAATTCAACCTTTTGTTTCCTCGTGATGAAGTCTTGTCACTGATTTTAGGGTCCTGGGGCCTTATGTACAAAGTGTGCGTACACACAAAAACCTGGCGTATGCCTGTCTCCACGTCTACGTGCAGATGTATCAAAAGTGACTTGAGCGTGGAAATGTGCGGTGCATCACACAAAAATCCAGGCTGGCCTACACACATTTCTACAGCTGTTGTGCTCTCCAACATGTACAGTGACACTGGGAACTGATAACAGTGTGAAAACAGAGACACACTGATGAACATTTAGCACACCCATGTGTTTGCAATTATGTGGATAGATGTAAAGCATGCGTAAAGTGATGCGTAAAAGGACACTGACAATGATGTTGTTAGAGGACCTTGAAATCTGATGTGAGCGTGTACTCAGGGAATCTGAGTACATGCTCAGTACATGCACAGTTATCCTCATTTAGTTCCGAATGAGGATAATTGGCTCATAAAACGATTTTGATTACCAAGGCCACTGTTACTGGAGATGCTCACAGAAATGCGGTCTGCCCAGAGCACAATACAGCGAGGATCCAGGGGTTATCTGTGCCCACACAGGTACTGACCACACTGGACGTCCTGGCACCAGGGGCATTCCAGCGGGAGCTGGCTGATCGGTCAAGCTTGTGCTAGTCAACCTTGTGCCGAGCCGCAATCATCCAAATGTCATCAGGTACATTCCAACATTACAGCACATTTTGCAGCAAGAGCCCATTTCCCGAATGTAATCGGAGCTATTAACTGCACACATAAAGGCGCCATCACATGATGAATTTGTTTCTGTTAATAGGAAACATTTTCAGTCCATCAATGTTCAAATCATGTGTGGTGCCCAAATGCACCACATTAGGCTGGAGCCTGCATGGTGCGCGATGGGGGGGGGGGGGGGGGGGTGCTTGTGTTTTAATAGTTTATTTGTGTAATTGTTCCGAACGAAACCAATGCGGACACATTTGTGCATGTGTGCATTCAAATATGTTTTTATTATTATTATTAATGTCTTGTTGGTTTGACAAGTTGGGATGTCACATTGTCAGCGGAGGCGTGCCTCACCTTTTTAACATCAGTGTGCGCGCTGTTCTGTGTATGTGTCGGCCTCACACACACACACACACACACGCTTCGTAGCTCCCACGAACATTTTTTCCAGTTTCATGATTAATTAGTTTAACAAGTGTACTGAACTGTCCCTGCGTGTCTCCACGTCATTTCAAGTCATCTATAGTATAATTTATTTTCCGTATTCTTGTTGTCTGATGTGATGTCGTAGAGAATCCCTGCTCCAAGGGCCTATTTACATGGAATTGCATATTTAAATAGGGCGTGGCCAGGTTCAGGGTTTTGGCGTACGCCAACTTTTAGTAGAAAGTCCACGCAAGTCTTGGTGCATGAGGCCCCTGGTGGCTACAAAGTCCACTGTTACTTGTATCAGACCAGGTCCACTTGGATTCATTATGGTTTGATTATTCCAACAAACAGGCACAGGCAAAGCAATGTTTTTAGTTTTGTTAATAGAATGTATGCGGCTTGAAATGGCCAACAGTGATCAGGTTTTAAAACAATCAGACATGCAAAAATCACAGAAGGATCTTGAAATTTCTTCTGATGGAGCTTTAATATTTCTGCAATAGGGATGCTTCCAATCAGTTAGTGGCAAGCATTCCTCGGACTCATCCTTTCATACCACTAATCAAGAGAATTCTCTCATGACCACTTGAAAGCATTATGTAAATCTGCTGAGGAAAATCAGAGAAATGAGAAGATGGAGGAGAGAACGTGAAGCGTATTATGTTCAGGAGAGTTGATGATGGAGGCAAACACGGTCCCTCCAGCACTGTGTATCCATGGAAATGGGATTCCAGTGTTGATTTCATGATTATGCCAGGATTCAATGACTCTCTGTGGGTTATAATAGCTCTGCCGTGATATTTAAAGGCTTTTTATACCTGAAATCAGCACATACAGGCCGCAGTCCTGTTTGCCAACTCTGCACGCCTGATTGGGGGTCTCATTATCGTTGCTGTTACACTCCACAGGTTGAACGACGATGGCTGGGGTCACCCATAGGTGTGCCATTTTTGGTTTTAATTGGTGTGTATATGGCAGTGGCTTTGAGGAACCACTGTATAATTAGTTTAGTGGAAAACTGAGAGCCCCGTGTGTTTTCCTTTGTACCCACAGGGTTTCATAAGTTGCATTTTAGTCTGAGTTTGAACCAGTTTGAGACAAACCAGTTTAATGATTTACCAATTGTCATTATATGTATTTATGTCGTCTGTCAGGTTTTTACCTCGTCAGTCCATCCGTCTGTAAACCTTTAGGCCTTTGCCTACACAATCTTTTCCTTTCTTTTCAAAAAGTGTTCCATAAACTCAGCACCATTTCAAGAAATGTCTCTGTCCACATGAAGACGCTAAAAATGCTGTAGTAAGTAAGTCCCTTCGGCTGCTCCCTTGTTTGCACTCGGGGTCGCCACAGCAAGTCCAAGGTGGATCTGTATGTTGAATTGGCCCAGGTTTTATGCTTGATGCCCTTCCTGATGCAACTCCACATTGCATGTAGAAATGTGGCAGGGGTGGGATTTGAACCCGGAATCTTCTGAACTGAAACCAAGCACATTAACCACTTGGACACCACCCCTGCTACTTGGCCATATGCCAGAACCTGGGGAGCATGCACATAACCGGTGTAAGGAGCTAATCAATGTAGTAGCTGAAGGTACAACTTTGCAAAGGGGAACAAAGTGTAAATCTAAAGTATTTTATTCTTACCTGTTGTGTCCTTTCAGCCAGATTCATCATCAGCTGAAAACTGTTGTCCACATAAGATTCCATTGTTTTGGAAGATGACATCTGGAAATACTTTAATTCCTTAATCTGGAAATTGTTTGTGAATGAACACAGCATTTTGACGTCCCTCGGTGTTTGTCTGCACCGGGTGCGTTTCTCAGCATAAGCCAGGGGAGGCCGCAGCTTTGTCCCCACCAGAAACACAAAGAAAAAAAAAAAATATTTTAATAGCTGCAAGTCTTTTCTACAATTAGTTTATTAGCGATACAACAGTCCCAGCGCTCAGCACAGGCATTCTTCGTCTATTCAGCATTGTGCTAACAATGAAAATAAATCCCATTAAGGATCCTAAAAGAGAAAAAAAGTTAAATTACACTGTCAACAACAACAACATATTGTCCATTATGTGCGGCTGAGGTTAGAGAGTTGGAGCCATGATGTCATCCTTTCAGAAAAAATTCCGTATTGCTTGTCCACACGTAGATGCAAATTCTGTTTTTTTTTCAGATTTATCTACTTGAGGACCTGTTTTTTAAACATGGCATTTTCTGTCTCCAAAAGTGCTGGCCCTGTGTGGACAAAATGCCGATATTAAACAAAACTTTTGTGGATATGCTTAAACCCGTCTCCATTTTTCGGAGCCTTGGTGTCCGCACAATAACTCGAGAATTCCTCATCTGATTGAAACTATTTAATGGTTGTGCATTGGGTGAGGCCACAGGAAGTATACTTTTGAAATTGATAATAATAATATTTGTATATTTAATTGTAGTTTATCTACCCACAGGAAATGGGTTTCTAAGCCAGTAATGGGTGGACATGACCGTTACTTTCCAAAAGCACCAGCTTTGACTGTCGACCATTCATAAGTAAATGTGCAGTATTATTGTAATAAAATGCATGAGATTTTCCCTCTAAATCATTAACCTCTTGTGCTCCTATAACCAGACCATCAAAGCCACCTCTCCGCTAGGTGATCCCAGGGTGACCTATAACTTAGAAGATGGCATGGTTCCTGAGACCAACATGCCAGTTCGCTTCTACTTGACCCCCAACAGAGAAGATGGCTCTGCTTCTATCCTGGTAGCTGAACCTCTGGACTATGAGACCACCAGGAACTTCCTACTGCGTGTTAGAGCTCAGAACGTTGCTGCTGTCCCTCTGGCAGCCTTCACCACCGTCTACATCAATGTCACAGGTCAGGCACTTTATTTGACTTACAAGATGGGATGTTTTCTTTTCTTGTTCCTTCATCATTTTTTTTTTTTCCTCATAACGGTTTTTGTAGGCAGTGCACTGATTTGTTTTCTTCATTTTGATTGATTGATTGTGTCTGTTTTCTGTATCTTAAGGTGGGTAACTATGTTCTATGAACATCCAACAGAAAGCTGTTTTCTTCCAGCTTAGCACTTCAGCAGATTATTACACTGATGAGTTCTTCCTCTCAACTCAAAGTGCTGTTCCTCAGCGAACTCACCGGCTTACGCTATTGGTCACAATGAAAATTTGCACACAGTTTTCCTTTTGGAAATCTGAAATACTAACAGCATATGTAAAAACACAGTGAAAAGGAACAGAAAACACACACAAATTTTTCTGCTGGTATCTGCTGCCAAGCACCGATGTGCGTGGCGTTCATACTTCTTTTTTACATCCGGTAGATAGATCACTTGGACAACAAAACAGATTAGTACAGAACAGAAACATCAGCAAACAGGTCCACCTAAAGGCCCCTTGTTCCCTGGATACTGACAATAGTGACGCATTTGAGAGACAAATGATTTACAGTGGACCAGCACAGGTAATGCTACAGGCAGAAATCACAGAATTGAAGCTACTAGTCCTTACAAATGGTTGAAATAGTTAGAAAAGCAGACAATGAATGCCCCAGACTCTTCAGTCAAACATGTGGCATCTCACCCTCCGGATGAGTCCAAAAGCAATCCACGTAGTCAGTGTAGTCTGTAATCATCCAGTAGTGTATGTAGTCCAATCATATGGTCAGATCATCCAAGCAGCACACCTGGAAACAGATACAAATAAAATCACTTACATGCACTATGTTATTGTTTTGTCGTATTTGTTTCTGGTACCGTGCACTGCCAACAGATGGTTGACTCAATCCTGTTGCTATGTGACCCACCAAGTCATATTCCAACACATGACCCCCTGTTTGCCCCTACCTCATCAGGAATACCACAAGAGCAGATAATCAAAGGGAAGTCGGGAAAATCCAGGAACCTGAAACGTCTGCTGTACAAGGCTGTCAAAATCAATTAGAACACGTCATAGTGCAACAGTTACTCATACATATTTATCCCTCATACAGTGAGATAGTGATATTACATCATAGGTCAGTTTTAGGTGCACTAATTAATAAAGTTCCCCTCAAGTCTGAACTGGAGACCTTCAAACTAAACAGATGTTAAACATCTTCGACATGTCAAACATCTAGAAGCACGTAGTCACCTGTGTCTAGTAATGTAAGCAATTAAGGTAACGGTATGGCAATGCAATGTAAGGACCTACGTCCCTGAAGTCCAGAATAGTGAAGTAGAGAAATAGCGGGTTGGTAAATCCCATCACCGACAAGTGCAGTGGCTTTCTTCCGCAATAGCAGGATTGAAATAGTGTTTGTGTCACATGCGTTGTGCCAAACCTCAATGCAGAATGGCCTAGAAGGCGCTATTAATAAAGGAGCTATTAATAGCTATTAAAAATTAAGAATATAAACAGAAACAAAGAAAAACTTTTCAATGTCAATTTCGGTTGCTCATTAGGCTGCGCCTGATTAGGTGCAGACTAATGACGCTTAAAGTTATACATATAAAATATAAAGGATAATATTCACCACCTTTTTGACCTCGCTCCTAAAGGCCAAGGCAGAATCAAGTATGACCTTAACTTATTACCATTGAGTCAACCTAGATAATAGGAGCTACCATGTCGTATCCCTCTTGAGGTCAATAAAAACTGCCCCGACAAAGGCATTTTTATCTAACATGTATTTAATGTAATCCCTTAGGACACACAGAGCCGTCTCAGTGCATAGGATGAATGAAAGAATGATCGCTATCAAGATTCTACATAATTAGTTGGGCATCCTATTTCTTAGTTATTTTTCAACAGGACTGGTAGAGTAGAAATTATCTCTTGTTAGACATATCAGATTTTGACCCAGATTTAAAACTGGTGTAATTGATAGAACCTCCAGGTTTCAGGGACCACAGTTCGTGTGGCCCCTGACAAATTAAGTGACTGAGTTAATATAAAGAGATCAGTGAATAATACAAGAGTAAATTAGAGGCTCCACCCAGGATTGCCGTTGGTGTTGGACATCCTGAAGTCAACATAACATTGTAATAGTTAATATAGTGTTAACATACAGCTTAATTTATCGTCAACTGCATTAACAAGAAATTTCGTAGCAGTGATAAGTGCGGTGTCACCATCAAGGATTGGTAGATCACTGTTTGCAAACCTGGGCTTATTATCTATTGGAAGCCCCATTACATTGTCTCAAAGCAAAAACTTGTATGAATCAAACCGAAGCGCTGTCAACAAAGTATTTTGGTGTGCAACCATGAAATTACACAACTCCTCATGTAAACACCGTTCCCAAGTCTCTGCCCCTATCAAAGTATGGTAACATGGCTTGAAGGAGAGGTCTGTTACCAAGTGTGAACACTGGTATTAACTATAATCAGGTAATACCAGTAAAAGTGCCCAACCAGTAGAGACTGACTATACCAATAATGTCAGGTGGAATCATCAAGATGCTAATTCTGCTACATTGATTGTATTGTCATCATTGTAGGAGATTGTATCTAGAGTATATAAAGTAAGTTGGTATAAAGTTTTTCTACAGATGCTGACCCCGTTTTTTCCTTAAAAACAGAGTTAGCAGCTTTGCACATGCGCAGTTCATCTTTACGCTGAGTGTGGTCACGTATGGGCCAGGGTAGCACCATTTCAGACCTGTATCAAACAAAGGCGACTTTACCAGGCAACGCCGAGGTGAGAGAGGATCGAACAAACACAGCTGTGGCGTCGGACCACAGTCACATGGGACCTGGGGTTTAGGGCGCAGTCGACTGTCAGGGCGATGGCGCAGGCCTAAATTCGATCTGAACATCCCCACCGTTGGACACGTACAAGCACCCAGCTTGACCAGCAGAGGTTCTTTTAAACTGTGAGGAGAAGACGACGTGGAAGGTGAGAATTTAAAAAATAAACCGTGACGCTCCAGCTCTGTTAATGGCTCAATGTTCAGCTAATGTTAGCCTAGCCTGTTAGCTGCTCAGTTAGCCTTTAATCTGTAAATGGGTCTTGGTGGACCTCCCCATTTATGTTTTATCTTTTACCAACTGAACTACAGTTTTTTACTCCCAAGGCCACAAAAACTCAATTTTGAATAACTTAGATTTTTTTTTTTCCCCAGGGTGACTGTGTCTTTGCTTATTAACTATTTAGTGTTTCTTCATATATTCTAAGAAATATGTGTATATTTTTTTAATTTGTCCTTCAATTTGTCCCACACACCCACTCCAGAAACTCCCAGCGACACATTTGGAGTTCAGCTGGGTCACCAGAGGCCACGGCAGGACCAGACGTCAACCTGGTCCTGCTTTTAAATAAATGAAAGGCTTTTCAACCCCCAATGTGTTTTATTATTAATCTGTTCCTCACAGAAACTGTTTTAATATATATATATATTGCAACATTGAATGAATGAACCACTAAACATGCACCTGAGGTCAAAGGTCAGTCAGGATATTTGTAAAAAGCCTACCCTGTTGTCCATTCTAATCACTGGCTAGATACATATTTACAACATTGACGTTACATATTCTGATGTACTTATAAGTTGAAATAACCCATAAAATAAAAAATTTCACTGTGAGGTTTATGTTACATGAAGAAATTCCAGTTCATTTTCAGTGTCTGTTTTTTCTGGTTAAAGCACAGATATGAATGTTTTGTTAAACGTAAAAATGCACAATGTTATTATATCAGCTTACATCTTTCTGGGAATAACAGGTAAAATATGAGTGTACAGATTTACAGATGAAGAGAATCTTTTATTTTTATTTATAATCACTTGTTTATTTCTTTATGAACAACTGGTGCGTAAAAGTCAGTTATATGCAGTGGGTGAGAAAAAATGGTAAATGGACTGCATTTATATAACGCTTTTCCAAACACACTGAGAGGAAATGGCCCGCCCATCTGGGGGAAGGGCTGGAGTGCGGGGTGAAGAGAGGAGGCAGTGTGTGTGTGTGTGTGTGTGTGTGTGTGTGTGTGTGTGTGTGTGTGTGTGTGTGTGTGTGTGTGTGTGTGTGTGTGTGTGTGTGTGTGTGTGTGTGTGTGTGTGTGTGTGAGATCAGCTTGCAGGCTGAGGTAGATATGAGCTGTTGAGTGAAGACCTCTATTCAATACAACTAAAACTGAAGTCCGTTTTCTGTGATTTTTGGAGTCGCTCTCGTCATCACGGGAAAAGTTGGAAAACATAACCCAACAGACACATAATATCCCATAAGTGGAATTATATGAAGAGTATGGACATTCTTCTCTTTTCAGTATTACAAACGGAGGAGGATCTAGCTTCAGGGGAAGGTGGGCGGGAGGACTTGTTACTAGGGGTGACCTGAGGGCATAACCCCACCATAAATTAAGAAAAAAAAGAATATCCCCTTTCCTGTATTCAACAGCAATGTGGGAAGCTAAATACGGTCTGTCTAGTTATCATTTTAAATGCCCAGTTTTTATTTTAAACACTGTGAAAAATGCATTTTTTATTTTACACAATCTCTGGTTTCGCATGCAGCAGCCTTCCCCAGAGATCCACTGGTGACAAAGCATCATGTTCTTTTACCTGTGAACGATGAATGGACTGCATAGAGCACTTTCATGGTCAAAGCACTTCACAGTGATGCCTCATACACACACACACACACACACACACACACACACACACACACACACACACACACACACACACACACACACACACACACACACACACACAAACACACACACTGGCACAGGCATGTTGCTATTCAAGATGCTCATGTGCACACAAGGGGCAACTTTGGGATTAAGGACCATGCACTAAGGGCTCTTCCTGATTTTTCTGGTCTGATGGGGATTTGAACCTATGACCTTCTGCTGCCAATAGTACATCTTTTGTGATCTGTGATTCTAACCCTTGTTTGCTAGTGGCCGGGAATTAATTTAAATAGTAAATGGACTCCATTTATATACTGCTTTTTCTATCTGACTCAAAAGCTCAAAGCTTTTTACAATGATGGCTCACATTCTCTCACACTAACCCAGTCTCACAAGTTTTTTTCACGCTCTTCTCACAAAATGAGTCACATTTTCGGGACAGTTTTTTTTTCATCTTAGTATTACTATCCCTCCCCCTCCCCCTAACCATAACCATAACCTAACCCCACCCCGTCCCTTCTCCTAACCATAACCCCCCGGACCCTCCTGCATCACTTTTCATTTTGTGCTCCCATTACAGAATGTATTCAAATGAATTTGTGCTCCCATTATGAAAATGTGGCACTTTTCATGATGATACCATGAACCAATAGATTAATGTATATACCTGAAGCAGTTAGGGGATTAAGGACCTTGTCCAAGGGTCCTGAGTGATTTTCCAGTCTGGTGGGGATTTGAATCGAAGATTTTTTCAATTTCACTTTATTTTCCTTTATATAGTGCCAAATCACAAAAAAGTTGCCTCAAGAAGCTTCACACAAGTAAGGTCTAACCTCACCAAACCACAGAGCAAACACACGGGCGACTGGTAAGGAAAAACTCTCTCTGAGGAAGAAACCACAAGCAGACCAGACTCAAAGGGGTGACCCTCTGCCTGGGCCATGCTACAGACACAACTGACAAAACAGTTGACAAAACGAATAGACAGGGAATGTTGCCGGTGCACAGGAAGCAGACACCACACCCATCTCTGGATGGAGCCGCACCTCAAATAGAGAGAAAAAAAAAAACAGAATCAGGCATCAGAAAGACAAGAAATAGTAAGTCCCTTCAGCTGCTCCCTTGTTTGCACTCGGGGTCTCCACAGCAAATCTGAGGTGGCTCAGCATGTTGGATTGGCACAAGTTTTACGCCGGATGCCCTTCCTGATATAACTCCACATTACATGGAGAAATGTGGCAGGAGTGGGATTTGAACCAGGAAACCAAGTGCACAAACCACCTGGCCACTACCCCTGCAGAATGACAACAAATACAGTATGTAAATATCATTATCTGTGTTGTGAAAGTGAAATGCACGGACCCACGCCAGGGGGCATAAATGAATGGCCAATAGGAATTCAAATAAATGACAATTTAGTATGCAAATGTGCAACACAACCAAATATGCTTAAGTCAATCAGTAACCAAAAAGGTGACGTGTGGGCAGGCCCGGGGATAGGAGACGCCTATCCAGAGAAGAGCCGGAACCCACGACGTTCCACCGCCAACGGAGACCTGCAACACACCAGAGCCGCCAAGTCCTGATTCCCCCAGGTGGCCACCGCTCGTGGCTGTCAGACCCGGTACTGCTGGCAGGAACAAAAAACAGGTTAGGGTGGGTGTGTGAACACCCAGCAAACAGTCAGCAACACAGAAATCCTCTTGTAGGAATAAATCCAAATACTCCCAGAGTGCAGAGGAAAAACTGGAGGACGTGCAGTGTCAATTGTTATACTTAGTAAGTCAGAAGTGAGGAGTGGAGATGCCAGCTCTTCCAACTTCCACAAACTCGGCTACAAGCTGCAAGTATAAGTCACAACTGCAAAGACTTCTGTTACAATGAATGTGCGTACGGCACAAAATGGCTGAGTCGGTTTACCTGCGTGGTAAGCTAACAACTCGGCAGAGTTATGGTGTCTTTCCCAGGCTTTTATGGAATGAAGTGATGAGTAATGAATGACAGCTGACAGCCACACGGTGCACCTGGAGGATCCATCTGGCCAGTGCACCCTCTGAAGCCTGAAAAGTGCCAACAGGCAGGATGCCCTCTGGTGATGGGCCAGCAGTACCTCCTCTTCGGCAGCCCACACAACAGGACCCCCCCCCACTCAATGGGCGCCTCCTGGCACCCGACCCGGCTTGTCAGGGTGCCTCCGGTAGAAATCCGCCAGGAGGGCGGGATCCAAAATTAAGCTCCTCTTCACCCAGGAGCGTTCTTCTGGGCCATAACACTCCCAGTCTACCAGATATTGATACCCCCGACCCCTCCGACGTACATCAAGGAGCTTCCTTACGGTCCACGCCGGTTCTCCGTTGATGATGCGGGCAGGAGATGGCGCCAGTCCAGGGGTGCAGAAGTCTGATGTGTGGTATGGCTTGATCTTGGAGATGTGAAACACCGGGTGTATCCGCAGTGAAGCTGGAAGCTGGAGCTTCACTGCGGCTGGGCCGATGACTTTGAGGATGCGGTATGGTCCGATGTATCAGTCAGTTAACTTCAGGGAGTCCGTGTGCAGAGGATGTTTTTTGGTCGATAGCCACACCTCCTGCCCAGGCTGATAAGCTGGGGCCGGGGCTCGTCGGCGGTCTGCATGGACCTTAGCCCGCATCCGGGTCTTCAAGAGAGCAGAGCGGTCTTTCTTCCATACCCGACAGCATCTCCTGAGGTGGGCCTGGACCGAGAGCACCTCGACCTCCCCCTCCACTGCCGGAAACAACGGGGGCTGGTACCCCAAACAAAACCTCGAATGGGGGAAAGGCCGGTGGATATGAGACCTGACTGTTGTGTGCATACTCGATCCAGGCCAGATGTTGACTCCAGGCCATCGGGTGAGCAGAGGTGACACATCTCAACGCTTGCTCAAGGTCCTGGTTGGCCCGCTCTGCTTGACCATTGGTCTGAGGGTGGTACCCGGATGACAGGCTCACCGTGGCCCCAGCTCCCTACAGAAACTCCTCCAGACCTGCGAGGAGAACTGAGGACCACGGTCCGAGACGATGTCCGTGGGGATACCATGCAGACGCTTCGACTGACGCCCACCAGAACCGCTGCCGGATCACTGCCACGGTTCTTCGCACCCCTGGATGGCAGGAGAGCTTGGAACCATGGCAGAAGTCCAACACGGCAGTCCGAGCGTCTGGTGGGACGTACAGCTGGCTACTTGTTTTGTTCATCCTTTTCTACTTCGAATGTTCTCAGTGTTGCTGCTGTTCATCTCTCACCACCTCTATCTGCATCTACCTCACTTTTCAAGTCTCACAGGTGAATCCTGTTAGGTCTACTCCTTTATGTCCTCCTCTTGTGGCCTCCCCCAAGAGAGTGGACAGTCCACCAGCTTTTGTGGTCCAGTGTCTCCTGGCTGTGCACCACTGAAACAGACAACGTCAATTTTTTTTTTTTTTTTGATTAGCAGGGTTATGGTCCTAATGTCAATTCCTGGGAGCACAGCAGTAATATTTTGGACAACTTGTTGACTTGTGACTTCTATTTTGACCACTCTGATTTTCTGGAATATCTGGTGATGTTCCTTGGGTGGGGTGTACTGTCATGGTTCATGTTGCAGGTTTACATCCTTAGTATTATGTTCTCTGTTTTATTCTAGTGTTGTTGTGATATTATCTCCCTGTTGTTTGCTATTGTTTTTTTTTAACTTCCTGTTTCACTGGCTTCAGGGTTCACATGCTTTCTGGCTTCCACTCTCAGCATCTTTAAGCATCTTACATCTTTCACATGCCAAATTTTTAGTCCACAGTGAAACAAGAAATGTCAAATGTTGAACACTTCCTGGCATGGGTGGAGCTACAGCAGAGGCCAGGGTTGCACTGGACTCCCCTTGAAATCTGATTGGACACAGATGATTGACATGTCACAGCACCGCACGTCTGGTTGAAAAGAGCTGCATTTTGAAATCAATGAGTCATATTGAGTGCTAGGTTCCTCCTGTCCAGTAGTTGATGCTGTGTATCACAAAACTTTGTAATCCACCTTAGTAGAAGAAGAAAAATGTTTGCCTCAGATCTGAACTGAACACGTCGTTTGAACCATGGACTAATAATGACACCAGTTATTTTGTAATGTTATGTATTTTGTTATTTTGAGCTTGTTAAAAACGGCATTTCTCCTTTAATTCGGGTTGCCTTATATATACATGTTTTTCCAGTGATTTTTAAACAAGCAGGCAGCTGTTGATTAAATAACCTCTTAATTTCACTGTCTGAGTGACACACCAGTTACACAACTTTAGATAAATAATCTAAAATTATCTTCCTTAAACTCAAACTGAAAGCAAATCTCTACAATTTGATATAAATTAATTAAACATATAAAATCCAGCTTCCTGATGAAGTGGTGTAGAGGAGGATTTTCTTTAAAAAAAATTCCTGAAAGTTCAGCTACAATTTGCCAGAAAGTACATCTGAGATACAAGCCTAGATTTGATGATTTGGTGAACAACACATATGTATTTCTTCATAACTGATAAATAAAGTCCAAGACATATTTAGTGACTTGGAAATGTTCATGTTTCCATCCCCTGACTTCTCTGAAGAAAACTGGCTATAAAACTGATTATTATTTACAGCTATTATCAAGTTTTAGAGATTTGCTTTCAGTTTGAGTTTGAGGAAGATAATTTTAGAAATGTTTATTCTTTATATTTTTTGTATTTAATGTATTTGAAATGGCATAAACAAATTAAAATATGTGAAACACCAAGTGTTTCAATATTTTCAGAGGGCACAGTATCCTAACCTTATGATGAGTGTAAAATGAGTGTGGTATTATTAATGTTTTGTTTAAGAATGTTTAATTTTCACTGTTGCTGCACTTTGTGTCAAATCATAGTCATATCATATGTCATATTGCAACCTGGTCTCACAGCAAGTTGTGATTTAGCAGCACGGAATATGCATTAATATATTGATTCATGATAATGTGATGAAAAGCACTTCATTTTCGTCACGACAGCACAAATTCATTCAAATTCATTCCGTGATGGCTGCACAAAATTAAAAGTGAAGTGGGGGTTCAGGGTGGTTATGGTTAGGATGGGGGGAAGGAGTAAGATTAGGTTAGGGTTAAGGGTAGGGTTGGGGTTGGTAGTAGGTTCAGTAATACTGAGTTAAAAAAAAAAAAGCCCCGGCACAAAAATTTGACTCATTTTGTCACGGGAGCACGAAAAAAAAAAAGACAATATTGAGATACGATAATTTGTCCATATTGTACAGCCCTACTGTCAAATAGCTGAAAACTTGAATATTAATTTACATCTACATTAAAAAATGCTTAAAGTGGCAGGGGATTAAGAGGGCTGTAATTAGGTTGGGTTCTGGGGGGTGGAGCGGTGCCGCATGGCGCAAAGCAATGCTGTGATGAAGCCTCACAGGACATGTTGTCGCATGTCCAGGCACATCCACAATTTCTCGGATAATCACTCGATGGAAAAACCACCGGCAGCTGTCTGAATGCCATCTCAAAGCCGTCCTGTGAGACCAAAACGGAGGTGTTCCTTTGTCTCGCTCCATCAGCAAATCGGTCGTGACGCGCGAAGCCTCCGCTCGGCTTTCCATGACAAAATCTCTTGTTAAAAGTGAAATCTGCCGGAAAATGGCTGATGTCCAGCTCTTGTGATAACCAGAGAAAATGCACACAACAGTCTCGGATCCACAGAGCCATCCGTTTAGAAATGATCCGGTGGTTTGTGGCTCTCGATGGCGGCACGGAGCGCAGCGCACCGAGTGTCCTTAAAGCCGTCCTTAAAGCTGTAGTAACAGTCCTTATTCTCTGTGAAGCCCGTAAAATTTTCACCGAAAGCCAGATAAATTTTTCGAATGGTTTCCAGCTGCCAGTCTCTAACAATTTCTGAAAAAATTCTGATGGAAAAAAAGCCCAAATCATTCCGCCATTTCCTGACAATGAAAATCCGCCGAGGGGGCTGGACCACTCCTCACTCAAAGCCTGCTCACAGGCGAATGACGTAACCGACAGGCGTGGAAAAACTCACGCATGCGCATGAAGGTTCAAGCTTGTCTGACGCAATCACACGTGATTCAAATCCATATGGTTTTTGAAAAAAATAAAAAAGGTCAGTTTCTTTTCTAATAGACCTCGTACATACAGTGTTTCCTTGATTTCCATATTCCCTTATACACTTAATTATACACAAACTTAATTGATACACACGCCCGCCACATGTGTAGCATTTATAAATTCCCGCCCAATCCGAACCGGTCGTAAGGATCTAAAGAGTCAGATCCACAAACTTTTAATCATCAGGACTCATCTGCACTGATGAAGCCCTCATCACTGACCTGCTGGAGGAGGAAGAAAAAGATCCCGAACCCACTCCAGATGATGAAATCATCACCATTCAGGAAGGAATCACACTTCAAAGCTGAGCTGAATATAAGATATTAAGAATGTCTAGGTGGATGCTACATGACAGATGTGAAGCAGTTTTCTTTTGTTCAGCACACCCAGGGATAAGTGTGAAACTTCTAAATGACAGAGCAGGCAGCAAGTTGCATTTTGTTAATAATTGCCTGCCTTAAATACGAGCCTGCCTCGTTTAGGCTCCGGGTCAACCCCCCCCCCCCCCAAAAAAAACATCCAGGCTATTAATCAAGGAAATATGGTATATTATCATATGCATATAATAATATATGCATGCATAATTATATGGGAAAATATTATATGTGTATAAATAATTATATGTAATTACACATATGCTAATTATTGCATGTATTAATACATGTATATATTTTTATATGGATATATAGTGATATCCATATAATACATGTATGTATAATTATATGTGCCTATATAGATATTTATGCACATACAATGATGTATGCACGTATTGTTAAATGCCTATAATTATATATGCATAGTACATATAGTTTACTGCTGCTACATATGATTATACAACAAAATTCAAGAAAAAGGCAGCAAGTTGGCTGTTGGCTCTCATATAGTATGACTGGAGAAAGGACAAACTGGGTGCCGGAGAATCACTGTGGTGACTGAGCTCAAAGCTAATGTCAGAAGAGAAATGATTTAATTTGTTGAATTCCACAAAACATTAATTTGATCAGGCAGAGCATAAACAATGAGAACTGGAAGTGGCACAGAATGAACGCCAACATCAGGACGACACTCGCTCCAAACAGTGTTGCTGTAGGAATTAGTCAGTTCCCCTGAGCAAATAAACGTACATCATGAAGGGCAAACTAATAACGGACTGTAAAATCCATGCATGAAGCTTATTGTCTGTTTTCAGCTCTGTCACCTTAATTGCTTTAATTCAGAAGAGTGCTTTGTGACCTTATCATTGTTTTTTTTTTTAATTCTACCCTCAATACTTAACTCTGTCTGTGGTGCTGTATTCAATTTTACTTCATCAAAATTGGTTTCACAATCATTAGTGTCGTCCAAATTGGAACAGGGTGTCAGGAGTGCTGTGCCAGTTCTGAATCAAGGCAGGTCCAAGGTTATAAGACAGGGGTTAGTTCAGTGATGGTTAAGATAGTGAAGGCAGTGCAGGAGAAAAAAGCAATGTGGGTAAGTTGAAGGAAATTCAAGTATTGATTGGATGGAGAAAGTCCATCAACCCTGTATGGAAGTGGAAAAAAAAAAAACAGGAGAACAAAATATTTTACCAAAATTGTGTCCATGGGAGGGGAAAAATTGGTTGGGGTCTATACATCCTGATAGAGTTATTTGGGTGGTGGGGGGGGGATGATTTTTTTCCTGGATGAAATAAAGCATTTCCGCAGTCAACATGATCTTCGTGCTTTTAGTACATCAAGACTCAATTACTGTCCTGCAGTCTACGCTGGCACTAACCAATGTTCTCTTATCCTTCGTCCAGCTTGTACAAACCGCTCCTGATTGTCTTTCAGTGAACTTGTGGAAGTTCAATTTAAAGTCTTTGGAAAATTTTAGAAAAAGTTCAAGGCTTTGTGCAGAAAAAACAAGTTGAACAAAAACACTTTTTGTCATTGGGCGGAAAAATAAAGAATTTGGAGACTTGCAAATTTGCTCTTAATTTGAAAAACTCAGCTCAGAAATTGTCTTCAAAATGCAGAGGACTTAAATCATACCTTAAAGTTATAAAAACTGGTGCGTCAAACAATGAAAGTTAGGGAACAGAAAGGAACAAAAGCCATGAGCTAAGGACTGAGAGTGTTGAAGAGGAGAATAAGTCCAAAAAGAAGTCGGAAGAGAGAATGAGAGCATTTCTTTTTCCAGGGTAGAGAAGCTTGAATCTTTGACGGGACTGGGTTGCTTGACGCGAGGACGTTTCGCTTCAAATCGCAGAAGCTTCCTCAGCTAAAATTCTTGCTCTGGAAGTCTGACTTCTGTCTGACTCTTGTAGAGAAGAATAAAACAGAAGCCAACAAAAGCTGGAGTTTTAAACCTAACCAGACCCCTCCTACTGAGAGGCAGACTGCTATAGGCTAGTGACTAAACAATAGCTCTAATTAGCAACTATTGTGCTCTAAATCAAATCAAATCAATTTTATTTATATAGTGCCAAATCACAACAAACAGCTGCCCCAAGGCACTTTATATTGTAAGGCAAGGCCATACAATAATTACGAAAAAACCACAACAGTCAGCAAGCACTTGGCGAAGGTGGGAAAGAAAAACTCCCTTTTAACAGGAAGAAACCTCCAGCAGAACCAGGCTCAGGGAGGGGCAGTCTTCTGCTGGGACTGGTTGGGGCTGAGGGAGAGAATCAGGAAAAAGACATGCTGTGGAGGGGAGCAGAGATCAATCACTAATGATTAAATGCAGAGTGGTGCATACAGAGCAAAAGAGAAAGAAACACTCAGTGCATCATGGGAACCCCCCAGCAGTCTAAGTCTATAGCAGCATAACTAAGGGATGGTTCAGGGTCACCTGATCCAGCCCTAACTATAAGCTTTAGCAAAAAGGAAAGTTTTAAGCCTAATCTTAAAAGTAGAGAGGGTGTCTGTCTCCCTGATCCGAATTGGGAGCTGGTTCCACAGGAGAGGAGCCTGAAAGCTGAAGACTCTGCCTCCCATTCTACTCTTACAAACCCTAGGAACTACAAGTAAACCTGCAGTCTGAGAGCGAAGCGCTCTATTGGGGTGATATGGTACTATGAGGTCCCTAAGATAAGATGGGACCTGATTATTCAAAACCTTATAAGTAAGAAGAAGAATTTTAAATTATATTCTAGAATTAACAGGAAGCCAATGAAGAGAGGCCAATATGGGTGAGATATGCTCTCTCCTTCTAGTCCCTGTCAGTACTCTAGCTGCAGCATTTTGAATTAACTGAAGGCTTTTCATGGAACTTTTAGGACAACCTGATAATAATGAATTACAATATTCCAGCCTAGAGGAAATAAATGCATGAATTAGTTTTTCAGCATCACTCTGAGACAAGACCTTTCTAATTTTAGAGATATAGCGCAAATGCAAAAAAGCAGTCCTACATATTTGTTTAATATGCGCATTGAATGACATATCCTGATCAAAAATGACTCCAAGATTTCTCACAGTATTACTAGAGGTCAGGGTAATGCCATCCAGAGTAAGGATCTGGTTAGACACCATGTTTCTAAGATTTGTGGGGCCAAGTACAATAACTTCAGTTTTATCTGAGTTTAAAAGCAGGAAATTAGAGGTCATCCATGTCTTTATGTCTGTAAGACAATCTTGCAGTTTAGCTAATTGGTGTGTGTCCTCTGGCTTCATGGATAGATAAAGCTGGGTATCATCTGCGTAACAATGAAAATTTAAGCAAAATTGGTCCTAGCACAGAACCTTGTGGAACTCCATAATTAACCTTAGTCTGTGAAGAAGATTCCCCATTTACATGAACAAATTGTAATCTATTAGATCAATATGATTCAAACCACCGCAGCGCAGTGCCTTTAATACCTATGGCATGCTCTAATCTCTGTAATAAAATTTTGATGATCAGTTAGCTGTTTTACAACTACCCTTTCAAGAATTTTTGAGAGAAAAGGAAGAAAAAAGGAAGTTAGCACACCTAATGACAGGACAGTTGTCCCTCTAATGATGGGAGGGATGCCTTTCTGATGGCTCCCTTGATGACGTGAATGACTCATTACCATGAACAAAAGACTGAAACTCCTTTGACCTGAGTACCCCATTGTAAACAGGGGATAAAGTGTGTCTCAGACCCCTTCCCCGGTTAAGGCTGGGTTTCAAACGTTTCACACAATGTTTCAAGTGTTGTTGAATATGATGCCACAAGCTTGGTGCACCTATCTTTGGACAATTTGGTCCATTCCTCTTTGCAGCACCTCTCAAACTCCATCAGGTTGAATGGGGAGCTTCAGTGCACAGACATTTTCAGATCTCCACAGAGATGTTCAATCAGATTCAGTTCTGGGCTCTGGCTGGACCACTCAAGGACATTGACAGAGTTGTCCTGAAGCCACTTCTTTGATATATTGGCTGTGTGCTTAGGGTCTTTGTCCTGCTGAAAGATGAACCGTCGCCCCAGTCTGAGGTCAAGAGTGCTCTGGAGCAGGTTTTCATCCAGGATGTCTCTATACAGTGCTGCATTCTTTCCCTCAATCCTGACTAGTCTCCCAGTTCCTGCCACTGATAAACGTCTCCACAGCATGATGATGCCACCACCATGCTTCACTGTAGGGATGGTGCCTGGTTTCCTCCAAACATAATGTCTGGCATTCATGCAAAAGAGTTTTTTTTTTTTTTTTCTCATGAGACCAGGGAATTTTGTTTCTCATAGTCTGAGAGTCCTTCAGGTGCATTTTGGCAAACTCCAGATGGGCTGCCATATGCATTTTACTGAGAAGTGGCTTCTGTGTGGCCACTCTGCTGGAGATGGTTGTCCATCTGGAAGGTTCTCCTATCTCCACAGAGGAATGCTGGAGCTCTGACAGAGTCACCATCAGGTTCTTGGTCATTTGCTTCTCCCCCGATCACTCAGTTTAGATGGGCAGACAGCTCTAGGGAGAGTCCTGGTGGATCTGACCTTTTTCCATTTACAGATGATGGAGGTCACTGTGGTCATTGGGACCTTCAAAGCAGCAGAAATGTTTCTGTACCCTTCCCCAGATTTGTGCCTTGAGACAACCCTGTCTCGGAGGTCTACAGACAATACCTTTGACTTCATGCTTGATTTGTGCTCTGACTGTCAACTGTGGGACCTTATATGTAGACAGGTGTGTGTGTGTCTTTCCAAATCATGTCCAATCAACTGAATTTACCCCAGGTGGACTCCAACATCTCAAGGATGATCAGTGGAAACAGGAGGCACCTGAGCTCAATTCAGAGCTTCATGTAAAGGCTGTGAATACTTAGGTACATGTGATTTCTGACTTATTTTTTATAAAATTGCAAAAATCTCATTTTTTTCACATCTCCATGATGGGTAGAATTTTGAGGAACAAAATGAATTCCATCCATTTTGGAATAAGACTGTAATACTGCAAAATATAGAAAAAGTGAAGTGAATACTTTCCAGATTCATTGTAATTCAAAACTGATTTGTTTATTCAAAATGTCTTTTTAATGTTGAGTAGTGCTGTGACATTTTTGCTTTTAAAGTGCTTCTTCTGTTTTTATAAGAGTTTGTCACCTTTTTGTTGTTGTAAAAATGTTAATTGATTTTTCTTCTTTTTTGTCTTTTCATTTATTGTTTTATATTTAAGCAATACTAAAAAGAAGATCTACATTTAGTTGTTTGCACTGGGAAGTGAAAGCTCCAAGTATAGGCAATGGACTGCATTTATATAGCACTTTTCCATACATATCAGAAGCTCCACGCGCTTTATAATGATGCCTCACATTCATCCAGACACACGCACACACCGATGTCAGGGTGCTGCCATGCAAGGCGTTCACTACACACCGGGAGCAACTTGGGGATTAAGGACCTTGCACAAGGGTCCATAGTGATTGTTCGGCCAGACTGGGGTTTGAACTGAGGATCCTCTGGTCTGAAGCCCAACGTTTAAAACACTAAACCATCACCTCCGTAGGAAAAAGAAAATCAATGATGTAATCAGTCCAGAATGTAACAGAAGAAATCAAAGGAAAAGTTTCCTCCAGATGAATGACAAATGCAGCTGGGTGCAAAACTATTTTGATGCTGGCACCAATGTGTAACTTTGCCTTTGTGGAGCTGAATGATGCGCCTGTAGTGTCGACTTCCAGCTTCAATTCCGGTGGTTCCACTAAAATACCACAGAGCAGGAGTTTCTGACGTGTATCTGACGTGAAATGTCAGATACAGTTTTGCAGAAAATAGACTGTGTATATAATTGGCTGTTTCACTTCAACTCTCTTGTGTAGCACCACCACCATTTAACCCTCATCTTACCGTGCTGTTTTACACCGCAGTCTTACAATGTGGGGTCCAATCAGACCCCAGGGTGGTTTTTTTATTTGAAAGTACAAAAAAAGCAATATGTTGTTTATTGAAAATACAAACATGTTTATTAACTTCCTTCACATACACTGGAACAAGCAATAGCAGTACATCTACTGGGGTAAGACCTCTGTGTGGAACTGTGTCCTCAATCTCTGAATGAACTCATCCTCTGAAATGTCTCCCTGTGCTTCTGCTGTGTATGGAAACATATTGCATTCACTGGATAAGAAAAACAAAATTAGACTGCAGATCTCATAATTACAAGAAAAGATCTCGGAATTATTTCTCATATGTAATTACGAGATCAGCTGTCTTTTTTCTTTTTTTTTAATCCAGTGAATGCAATACACTTCTGTAGCTGTGTATCTTGCAGCTTAACCTCTTTCAGGCTTCTGTCATCTAAGATATTAGCCTGGTTTGACATATAATATTTTAGTAACATATAAAGTATATGTCCAGGGTTGATCAGACCCCACAGGTATGATCAGGGTTGAATAACTTCATCTCTTACCAAACATTTTTTTTCTTTATTTTGATTATGAGTTATTATTAATATACGTGGGCTGTCCATAAAGTATCGGTCCTTTTTATTTTTTTTAAAAACTATATGGATTTCATTCATATGTTTTTACGTCAGGCAAGTTTGAACCCTCGTGCGCATGCATGAGTTTTTCCACGCCTGTCGGTGACGTCATTCGCCTGTGAGCACACCTTGGGAAGGAGTGGTCCCGCCCCCTCGTCGGAATTTCATTGTTTGGAAATGGCGGAATGAAAAGGACTTTTTTTCCATCAGATTTTTTTCAGAACCGGAAACCATTTGAAAAATGTATCTGGCTTACGGTGAAAATTTTGCGGGCTTCACAGAGAATAAGGACTGTTAACTGTCGCTTTAAGGACCCCTTTGAGGACGTTTGGCGCACCGCGCTCCGAGCTGCGACAACGCGGCACAAAACACTGTATCATTTCTAAACGGATGGCTCTGTGGATACGAGACGTTGTGTGCTCTTTCTCCGGTAATCACAAGAGCTGGACATCAGCCATTTTCCGGCAGATTTCACTTTTAACCAGAGATTTTGTCGTGGAACACCACGCGGAGGCTTCACGCATTACGACCGATCGATCACGACCGAGGGTTCAAACTTGCCTGACGTAAAAACATATGAATGAAATCCATATAGTTTTTAAAAAAAATAAAAAGGGCCAATACTTTACGGACAGCCCACGTACATGTGTTTATTTTGTGCTGCTTCGGGTAATGAGAGTTTACTTTAAAAAATGGGTAAACATTCTTAAAACCATATCACAACGTGCTGCCACAATGCACATAAACAAAATCAACCTTGGATGATAAAGTGACAGAAATAATGTTCTTTGTGAATTTGCAAGCTGCTGATGCCCAGTGTGACCTCGACCAGCATGGATACGGGGAAGAAAAAGTTTCAACAGGAAGTCCCAGTCTTGACAGGTTATCTTAGTCATTTGCTCAAGATATCAGGATTTACATGTCATGAATTTAATCCATTTCTCTCAACTGCTCAGTGATCTTTAAAATGACGTGTCACATTCCCACACTGATGACAGGGTAATGAAAATCACTGACTGGCATCTGAGTGATTTTCCAGTGCAGAGTAGCTACCTAAACTCTGTAAGTGAGATAGAGTATCTCGTCAATAGTTTTACATCCTCATTGAAGACAACTTTGGATGCTGTAGCTCCTCTGAAAAAGAGAGCTTTAAATCAAAAGTGCCTGACTCCGTGGTATAACTCACAAACTCGTATCTTAAAGCAGATAACCCGTAAGTTGGAGAGGAAATGGCGTCTCACTAATTTAGAAGATCTTCACTTAGCCTGGAAAAAGAGTCTGTTGCTCTATAAAAAAGCCCTCCGTAAAGCTAGGACATCTTTCTACTCATCACTAATTGAAGAAAATAAGAACAACCCCAGGTTTCTTTTCAGCACTGTAGCCAGGCTGACAAAGAGTCAGAGCTCTATTGAGCTGAGTATTCCATTAACTTTAACTAGTAATGACTTCATGACTTTCTTTGCTAACAAAATTTTAACTATTAGAGAAAAAATTACTCATAACCATCCCAAAGACGTATCGTTATCTTTGGCTGCTTTCAGTGATGCCGGTATTTGGTTAGACTCATTCTCTCCGATTGTTCTGTCTGAGTTATTTTCATTAGTTACTTCATCCAAACCATCAACATGTTTATTAGACCCCATTCCTACCAGGCTGCTCAAGGAAGCCCTACCATTATTTAATGCTTCGATCTTAAATATGATCAATCTATCTTTGTTAGTTGGCTATGTACCACAGGCTTTTAAGGTGGCAGTAATTAAACCATTACTTAAAAAGCCATCACTTGACCCAGCTATCTTAGCTAATTATAGGCCAATCTCCAACCTTCCTTTTCTCTCACAAATTCTTGAAAGGGTAGTTGTAAAACAGCTAACTGATCATCTGCAGAGGAATGGTCTATTTGAAGAGTTTCAGTCAGGTTTTAGAATTCATCATAGTACAGAAACAGCATTAGTGAAGGTTACAAATGATCTTCTTATGGCCTCGGACAGTGGACTCATCTCTGTGCTTGTTCTGTTAGACCTCAGTGCTGCTTTTGATACTGTTGACCATAAAATTTTTATTACAGAGATTAGAGCATGCCATAGGTATTAAAGGCACTGCGCTGCGGTGGTTTGAATCATATTTGTCTAATAGATTACAATTTGTTCATGTACATGGGGAATCTTCTTCACAGACTAGGGTTAATTATGGAGTTCCACAAGGTTCTGTGCTAGGACCAATTTTATTCACTTTATACATGCTTCCCTTAGGTAGTATTATTAGATGGTATTGCTTAAATTTTCATTGTTACGCAGATGATACCCAGCTTTATCTATCCATGAAGCCAGAGGACACACACCAATTAGCTAAACTGCAGGATTGTCTTACAGACATAAAGACATGGATGACCTCTAATTTCCTGCTTTTAAACTCAGATAAAACTGAAGTTATTGTACTTGGCCCCACAAATCTTAGAAACATGGTGTCTAACCAGATCCTTACTCTGGATGGCATTGCCCTGGCCTCTAGTAATACTGTGAGAAATCTTGGAGTCATTTTTGATCAGGATATGTCATTCAAAGCGCATATTAAACAAATATGTAGGACTGCTTTTTTGCATTTACGCAATATCTCTAAAATCAGAAAGGTCTTGTCTCAGAGTGATGCTGAAAAACTAATTCATGCATTTATTTCCTCTAGGCTGGACTATTGTAATTCATTATTATCAGGTTGTCCTAAAAGTTCCCTAAAAAGCCTTCAGTTAATTCAAAATGCTGCAGCTAGAGTACTGACGGGGACTAGAAGGAGAGAGCATATCTCACCCATATTGGCCTCTCTTCATTGGCTTCCTGTTAATTCTAGAATAGAATTTAAAATTCTTCTTCTTACTTATAAGGTTTTGAATAATCAGGTCCCATCTTATCTTAGGGACCTCGTAGTACCATATCACCCCAATAGAGCGCTTCGCTCTCAGACTGCAGGCTTACTTGTAGTTCCTAGGGTTTGTAAGAGTAGAATGGGAGGCAGAGCCTTCAGCTTTCAGGCTCCTCTCCTGTGGAACCAGCTCCCAATTCAGATCAGGGAGACAGACACCCTCTCTACTTTTAAGATTAGGCTTAAAACTTTCCTTTTTGCTAAAGCTTATAGTTAGGGCTGGATCGGGTGACCCTGAACCATCCCTTAGTTATGCTGCTATAGACTTAGACTGCTGGGGGGTTCCCATGATGCACTGTTTCTTTCTCTTTTTGCTCTGTATGCACCACTCTGCATTTAATCATTAGTGATCGATCTCTGCTCCCCTCCACAGCATGTCTTTTTCCTGGTTCTCTCCCTCAGCCCCAACCAGTCCCAGCGGAGGACTGCCCCTCCCTGAGCCTGGTTCTGCTGGAGGTTTCTTCCTGTTAAAAGGGAGTTTTTCCTTCCCACTGTAGCCAAGTGCTTGCTCACAGGGGGTCGTTTTGACCGTTGGGGTTTTACATAATTATTGTATGGCCTTGCCTTACAATATAAAGCGCCTTGGGGCAACTGTTTGTTGTGATTTGGCGCTATATAAAAAAAAATTGATTGATTGATTGATGTTTCCACAAGCAACACAAAGAGTCAAATCCAGTAGAATGATTTTCCTGGTTTCAAGACATATAAGTGTGCTTGGAGGAGCCGGATTTGAGCGGGATTCACTGACGTCTGAATGCAAATGGATCTAGAATCGCATTCACTCAGGATCATGACACAAGCCGCCTTCTCTAACCTTTAACACTTCTGTGTGTCATCGCTGTCATCACTTTATTCTGGCAACACACTGTATAAGCTCGTATTCGGACTGCTATACTCCCAACCTCACTCCTCAGAATAACTCTGCCTTTACCCCATATGCCCTGTGGATGAAATCCCGCTTGCTTCAGACTACTGAGAAATAATTAACTGTGAGTGTTTCCCTTCTCTGGGAGTTCTGTCCCTCTTCGCGCTTTCTGTTCAGCCGTATTTATCTTAATAAGAAAGCTCTTTGACTCCTCCAGAGGCAGTGAGGCACTGAGGGAGGGTCGACTTCTGTAATGGATTTAAGGCCCCATTTTTAATTCACAGATTAAGACATTCCCTCAGAAGAAAGAGGGGAGAAATGGCAGCTTTGAAGACCAGCAGCATTCCAGAAAAAAACAACTTTAAAACCAGTCACTGACATTAACATTTGGATTCTATGATTTAACATTTCTGATTTTAAGAATTCTGTTTTCTAACGTCAGAGCTGAAAATTGATGATTGAGTCCATACACACTGTAGCTATTAACATTTCTATCAAGACTAATGGCACATTTGGACCCATTTCAACTTTAAGACTTGAAGAAACAAATGAACAGAAAACCCCACATTACATCCTGTCATTTCATCCAGTTTGATCCATAAGGTGGAAACCGTTATTCCTTTATGATAGTTTTTTATGTTTTTGACAATAGCTAAATTATTTCATTAATTCCTGAACACTGCAGTGAACCCTGTGGAGGATGTGGATATTCTCTTTTAACCAATGCCAGTATTAGTCTAACATTTCACATGATGACTCTTTGCTTCTTTGTAATCTACTCATTTTATATTTTATTCATTTATCCAAATCCTATGGAAAATGGGACAGAATCCCAGCATCAAAAAGTCCAAACAAAGTGAAACCAGAGGAACTCTCAGAGAATTCCATCTCTACAACCAGTCCAGTAACAACCACCATAGTTCGAGACCCAGTTGTCCACCTGGTGCCAAGCCCAGTGGAAGCCCTGTTGCTCGTTGTTGTCATTTCTACGCCTGTGTCCAGTAAACAACAATACCACAAGCACTCGTGAGTGTGTTGGTTTCAGGGTAAGTTGTGGCCCAGTAGAGAGCTGGTGTGTTTATCTTCCATCACCACAAATTGTTTGGACCTTCAACCTCCTAAAACCTGGTCTAAAGTCCACCACTGTCAAATGTACACAGAAGGTAATGGATAAGCACACCTTAGATGTATTCTGCCTGCGTGTATCATCAAACGTCACCTGCAATGGTGTAATATTAATATGGTGGTGAGCCTGACTGATATGGATTTTATTAATAGGGGCAAAAAATATATCTATATAATATGATATATTCAAGGAAACGTAAAAACACTGTTTTACTGTCAGACCCTTATAATAAATAAAAGTAATTGAGGATTGAAGTTTTAATGTTTAAACATCAACTTTGTTATAAATAACTAAAAATTTAACCAACAACTAACTAATATATGTCATGCTGCCTTCACTCAGATCGGCAGTCACCATGGCACATCACTCAGCATTTACATAATACAGGATTCTGCTCTGTTTTGGCCCAGACTACCTTGTGGCAGAGTGTTCACTTTATCTGACCACTTCGCTTCATTCTCTTGTTGCTAATGTGACAAAAGGATAAAGGGGGTCCCAGTTATGCTTAACTAAATTGTAAATAATCCCAATGGACAAAAATAACAGTGACATGGATATGTTTCTGAAAGGTTCATATCAGCCGATACTATTGACCAACCGATATATCAGTTGGGCTTTAGATTAGATTAGATAGAACTTTATTAATCCCTTGGGAAGACTCCTTCAGGGAATTTGAGGTTCCAGCAGTATTGTATAGCAGCACACAGGGTAAGAAGCACACAGAGTATCAAAACTGAAAGAAAAAAAAAAAAATGCAAATATAAATACTCAAATATAAATACCAGACATACTGATCGCTACTGTCTACTGGCTACTGTTCCTCTCCTTCCTGTCCTCTGTCTTCCTGTTACTCCTCCTCCCCCTGAGTGAGGAGCTGTACAGTCTGATAGTCTGAGGCAGGGGTGCCCAAGGTCAGTCCTCACGATCTACCTTCCTGATGCTGTTACGTGTCTCCCTGCTCCAACACACCTGAATCCAATGAAAGATTAGTTAGCAGGCTTTTAATGAGCCTTTCATTGGATTCAGGTGTGTTGGAGCAGGGAGACACGTAAGAGCGTCAGGAAGGTAGATCTCGAGGTCTGACCTTGGACACCCCTGGTCTGAGGGACAAAGGAGTTTTTCAGTCTGTTGGTCCTGCACTTGGGAAGGAACAGTCTGTGGCTGAAGAGGCTCCTCTGGTTGCTGGTGTGCAGAGGCTGACTGGCATTGTCCATAATGTCCATCAGTTTATCCAGGGTTCTCTTTTCTGCCACCATCACCAGAAAGTCCAGGTTCATGCCAACCACGGAGCCAGATACATATTATAGTCACTGGAGGGAAATAAAGTGTTTTGCGAGGTTTCACAACAATACATTGAGTGCATTTTCTAGCCACCTTGTCTCTGTTTCAATACGAGTTCTGTCCTTTTATGGGACTGCTGTAGAGCGCACGAACCCTTCTGAATCCTCCTCTATGATTCCACAGGCTAGAGTGCAGCAAATTGGGAAGTCAGCTTTGCCCTTACTGACACAACTCAAATATTTACCTGGAGAAACACAATTGACCGAAGGAATTAATTATCTATATTAAAATTGTGCAAAAAATAAAATAAAATAAAAAATATCCCTTTGGCTGCTCCATTGTTTTCACTTGGAGTCGGCACAGCAGATCCAAGGAGGATCTACGTATGATTTGACACGTTTTACACCGGATGCCCTTCCTGACTAACTCCACATTAGATGAAGGAATGGGCAGGGGTGGGGTTTGAACTGGGAACTCCATCCATCCATCCATTTTCTTCCGCTTTATCCGGAGTCGGGTCATGGGGGCAGCAGCTCAAGCAAAGCCGCCCAGACCTCCCGATCCACACACACCTCCCCAGCTCCTCCGGGGGAACCCCAAGGCCTTCCCAAGCCAGCCGAGAGATGTAGTCCCTCCAGCGTGTCCTGGGTCTTCCCCGGGGCCTCCTCCCAATGGGACGTGCCCAGAACACCTCTCCAGCGAGGCGTCCAGGGGGCATCTGGAAAAGATGCCTTTCGACATGGAGGAGCAGCGGCTCGACTCCAAGCTCCTCCCGAGTGACCGAGCTCCTCACCCTATATCTAAGGGAGCGCCCAGCCACCCTGCAGAGGAAGCTCATCTCGGCTGCTTGTACTCGCAATCTTGTTCTTTCGGTCATGAGCCAAATCTCATGACCATAGGTGAGGATCAGAACGTAGATCGATCGGTAAATCGAGAGCTTTGCCCCCCTACTCAGCTCTCTCTTCACCACGATGGTCCGATGCAATGACCGCATCACTGCAGATGCTGCACCGATCCATCTATCGATCTCACGCTCCATCCGTCCCTCACTCGTGAACAAGACCCCAAGATACTTAAACTCCTCCACTTGAGGCAAGGACACTCCACCGACTTGAAGAGGGCAAAGCACCTTTTCCCGGTTGAGAACAATGGCCTCGGATTTGGAGGTGCTGATTTTCATCCTGGACGCTTCACACTCGGCTGCAAACTGCCCCAGTGCATGCTGAAGGTCCTGATTTGACGAAGCCAACAGAACCACATCGTCCGCAAACAACAGAAGAGATTCTGTGGTTCACAAACCAGACCCCCTCTACACCTTGGCTGCGCCTAGAAATTCTGTCCATAAAAATAATGAACAGAACCGGTGACAAAGGGCAGCCCTGGCGGAGGCCAACATGCACTGGAAACAGGTTTGACTTACTACCGGCAATGCGAACCAAGCTCCTGCTGCTGTCGTACAGGGACCGGATAGTCCTTAGCAAAGGACCCCGGACCCCGTACTCCCGGAGCACCCCCCACAGGGTACCCCGAGGGACACGGTGGAACGCCTTCTCCAGATCCAAAAAACAAATGTGGACTGGTTGGGCGAACTCCCATGAACCCTTAAGCACCCGAAGGAGCATGTAGAGCTGGTCCAGTGTGCCGCGACCAGGACGAAAACCACACTGCTCCTCTTGAATCCGAGGTTTGACCATTGGTCGAATTCTCCTCTCCAGTACTATGGAATAGACCATACCGGGGAGGCTGAGGAGTGTGATCCCCCTATAGTTGGAACACACCCTCCTGTCCCCCTTCTTAAACAGAGGGACCACCACCCCGGTCTGCCAATCCAGAGGCACTGTCCGCGATCGCCATGCGATGTTGCAGAGGTGTGTCAGCCAAGACAGTCCTACAACATCCAGAGACTTAAGGTACTCAGGACAGATTTCATCCACCCCAGGAGCCTTGCCACCGAAGAGCTTTCTAACCACCTCAGTGACTTTGGCCCGGGTAATGGATGAGTCTGCCTCTGAGTCCCCAGTCTCTGCTTCCTCTTCAGAAGACATGACAATGGGATTGAGGAGATCCTTGAAGTATTCCTTCCACTGCGCGACAACATCCCCAGTCAGGGTCAACAGCTCCCCACCTGCACCATAAACAGTGTTGGTGGAGAGTTGCTTCTGCCTCCTGAGGCGTCAGACAGTTTGCCAGAATCTCTTCGAGGCTGACCGATAGTCCTCCTCCATGGCCTCCCTGAACACCTCCCAGACCCGAGTTTTTGCCTCTGCGACCGCACGGGCTGCGGCACGCTTGACCTCCTGGTACCTGTCAGCTGCCTCCGGGGTCCCACCTACCAACAAAGATAAGTAGGACTCCTTCTTCAGCTTGACGGCATCCCTTACCTCCGGCGTCCACCACCGGGTTCGGGGATTGCTGCCGTGACAGGCACCAGAGACCTTGTGACCACAGCTACGAGCGGCCGCATCAACAATTGAGGTGGAGAACATGGTCCACTCGGACTCCATGTCTCCAACCTCCCCCGGGATCTGGGAGAAGCTCTCCCGGAGGTGGGAGTTGAAGACCTCGCTGACAGAGGGTTCCGCCAGTCATTCCCAGCAGACCCTCATGATACGTTTGGGCCTGCCAGGTCTGACCGGCTTCCTCCCCTCCCAGCGGATCCAACTCACCACCAGGTGGTGATCGGTCGACAGCTCTGCCCCTCTCTTCACTCAAGTGTCCGAGACACGTGGCCGAAGGTCAGATGATATGACTACAAAGTCGATCATCGACCTCCGGCTCGGGGTGTCCTGGTGCCACGTGCACTTATGGACACCCTTGTGCTCGAACATGGTGTTCGTGATGGATAAACTGTGACTAGCACAGAAGTCCAACAACTGAACAACACTTGGGTTCAGATCGGGGAGGCCGTGCTTCCCGATCACACCCCATCCAGGTCTCACTGTCGCTGCCCATGTGGGCATTGAAATCCCCCAGTCGGAGAGCTATCTAGTACCCCTCCCAGGGACTCCAAGAAGGTTGGGTACTCTGCACTGCTGCTCGGCCCATAGGCCGAGACAACGGTGAGAGACCTGTCCACGACCCGAAGGTGTAGGGATGCGACCCTCTTGTTCACTGGAGTGAACTCCAACACATGGCGACTGAGCTGGGGAGCAATAAGCAATGCGACCCCAGCTCTCCGCCTCTCCCCGTGGGCAATGCCAGAAAAATGAAGCGTCCAGCCCCTCTCCAGGAGTTGGGTACCAGAGCCCAAGCTGTGCGTAGAGTTGAGCCCGACTATCTCTAGTCGGTATCTCTTAACCTCCCGCACAAGCTCAGGCTCCTTCCCTTCCAGCGAGGTGACATTCCACGTCCCAACAGCCAGGGGCTGTGAGCATGGACCGGGTCGCTGGGCCACCTGCCCTCAACCGCCACCCAATCCTCTCTGCACCCGACCCCATGGCCCCCTCTGCAAGTGGTGAACCCACAGGAGGGCGGGCCCACATCGCTCTTTTGGGCTGAGCCTGGCCGGGCCCCATGGGCTCAGGCCCTACCACCAGGCACTCGCGCGTAAGCCCCAACCCCAGGCCTGGATCCAGGGTGGGGCCCCGGCTCCGCCATACCGGGCGACGTCTTGGTCCTTGATTTTTTACTGTTCATGGAGGTTCTGAACTGCCCTTTCTCTGACCCATCACCTAGGACCTGTTTGCCTTGGGAGACCCTACAAGGGGCACAAAGCCCCCGACAACATAGCTCCTAGGATCGTCAGGGTACACAAACTCCCCCACCACGATAAGGTGGCAGCTAGAGGGGGAGAACTGGGAACTTTCTGCACTAAAAACAAGCACAATAACCGCTTGGCCTCCTCCCCAACAAACGTTGCAAAAATACTTGAAAAAACAAAAGGGAAGTCTACATCAACTGCACGGAAAACATTGTGAAAACTATTCAAACACTATTGCAAAAGCTTTTCTTTTTCTTTTTTTTACTTGTGTCGGATTCTGTGTATTTCAAACATGAGGGCTTATTTAAAAATCACTTAGTAACTATGTATTGAGAAGTGTTTGAAATTTCAGTAAATGACAGTTCTATTTTATTCTGAGCCTGGACTGGAGATTGTTTTAAAGCTTTTGGTCGATGGACCTGAAGAAACTTGGATGTACATGAAGGAGCCTCAACCACAAAGGGTTAAATATGGATGCTGCAAAGCTTTGGTCTGATTCACTTTCATGTTGCTGCACAATAAAGACCTGCAGGATAATTAAAGAAGCACTGATCAGACTCGATGGATGTCTGTGCTGAGTCTGACCTCAATAAACAAATCAGGAATTAGCCAAATGCGGTTGATGCACAGTTGCCATGGTAGCCATGTCACAGCTCCATCCCAGTTTTATGCAATGATTGGTGAAGAAGATGGATGAGTCATGGTACAACATGTAGTCATATATGTGTGGTGTGTGTGTGTGTGTGGTGTGTGTGTGTGTGTGTGTGTGTGTGTGTGTGTGTGTGTGTGTGTGTGTGTGTGTGTGTGTGTGTGTGTGTGTGTGTGTGTGTGTGTGTGTGTGCACATGCTGCTGGTGGTGGTGGTGGGGGTTATTCTGTTTTTGTCTGTTTTTGTTACGAGACGACTCACCAATGTTGAAGGCACCATAAATGATTTTCTTCGCTCGTATCTCTGATATTGAAATTGAAGCACATGGGGTCATGCAAGAAGAAATGATTGAAGGTCTCTGTATTCCTGCTCCTTTCAGATGTAAATGACAACGTTCCTTTCTTCACGTCTTCCATCTATGAGCCTCGGTCACTGAAGGGGGCAGAATCTGGAATGATGGTTTTCCAGGTTCAGCCAACGACCTTGACTTGGGTCTCAATGGCAAAGTAAGAGCAAATACATACAATCACATACTAGTGTGTGGGGGGGGGGATTGCAGTAACCTGAAAAGAACCAGAATATAGTGAGAAGGCTTCAGATGGACCGTGCATGCTGTACACACCACAGATATAAAAGTACAAGTAAATCTTTGTCTGTCTGTATAGCTTCAAGTATGAAGTCATTCATACCATAAATCAAATATGTGCTGGTGATTGATGTAAGCATTAGGTCATCCAATGAGGGCTCCTTTGTTATCGAGATATTTAAAAAAAAAAAAATGTTTGGTTACCATGTCACCCGAGGACTGAGTCGGTCGGCCTCAAAGAGATTCTGGCAAACCGTCCAATGCCTCAGGAGGTGGAAGCAGCTCTCCACCAGCACTGTTTACGGTGCGGGTGGGGAGCTGTTGACCCTGACTGGGGATGTTGTCGGGGGGGTGGAAGGAGTACTTCAAGGATCTCCTCAATCCCATCGTCACGTCTTCCGAAGAGGAAGCAGAGACTGGGGACTCAGAGGCGGACTCATCCATTACCCAGGCCGAAGTCACCGAGGTGGTTAGAAAGCTCCTCGGTGGCAAGGCTCCTGGGGTGAATGAAATCCGTCCTGAGTACCTTAAGTCTCTGGATGTTGTGGGACTGTCTTGGCTGACACGCCTCTGCAACACTGTGTGGCAATCGGGGACAGTGCCTCTGGATTGGCAGACCGGGGTGGTGGTCCCTCTGTTTAAGAAGGGGGACCAGAGGCTGTGTTCTAACTATAGGGGATCACACTCCTCAGCCTCCCTGGTAAGGTCTATTCCAGAGTACTGGAGAGGAGAATTCGACCGATGGTCGAACCTTGGACTCAGGAGGAGCAGTGTGGTTTTTGTCCTGTCGCGGCACACTGGACCAGCTCTACACGCTCCACTGGGTGCTCGAGGGTTCATGGGAGTTCGCCCAACCAGTCCACATGTGTTTTGTGGATCTGGAGAAGGCGTTCGATTGTGTCCCTCGGGGCATCCTGTGGGGAGTGCTCTGGGAGTACAGGGTCTGGGGTCCTTTGCTAAGGGCTATTCAGTCCCTGTACGACCGCAGCAGGAGCTTGGTTCGCATTGCCGGTAGTAAGTCAAACCTGTTTCCAGTGCACGTTGACCTCTGCCAGGGCTGCCCTTTGTCAATGGCTCTGTTCATTATTTTTATGGACAGAATTTCTAGGCGCAGCCAGGGTGTAGAGGGGGTCTGGTTTGGGAACCACAGAATCTCGTCTCTACTGTTTGCAGAGGATGTCGTTCTGTTGGCTTTGTCAAATCAGGACCTTCAGCATGCACTGGGGAGGTTTGCAGCCGAGTGTGAAGCGTCCGGGATGACGATCAGCACCTCCAAATCTGTGGCCATGGTTCTCGACCGGAAAAAGGTGCTTTGCCCTGTTCAGGTCGGTGGAGTGTCCTTACCTCAAGTGGAGGAGTTTAAGTATCTCGGGGTCTTGTTCACGTGTGAGGGACGGATGGAGCGTGAGATCGATAGATGGATCGGTGCAGCATCTGCAGTGATGCGGCCGCTGTATCGGACCTTCGTGGTGAAGAGAGAGCTGAGTAGGGGGGTAAAACTCTCGATTTACCGATCAATCTACGTTCTGATCCTCACCTATGGTCATGAGATTTTGACCGAAAGAATGAGATCGCGAGTACAAGCAGCCGAGATGAGTTTCCTCCGCAGGGTGGCTGGGCGCACCCTTAGAGATAGGGTGAGGAGCTCGGTCACTCGGGAGGAGCTCGGAGTCAAGCCACTGCTCCTCCACGTCGAAAGGAGTCAGTTGAGGTGTCTCGGGCATCTTTTCCGGATGCCCCCTGGACTCCTCGCTGGAGAGGTGTTCCGGTCACGTCCCATTGGGAGGCGGCCCTGGGGAAGACCCAGGACACGCTGGAGGGACTACATCTCTCGGCTGGCTTGGGAACGCCTTGGGGTTCCCCCGGAGGAACTGGGGGAGGTGTGTGTGGATCGGGAGGTCTGGGCGGCTTTGCTTGAGCTGCTGCCCCCGCAACCAGACTCCGGATAAAGCGGAAGAAAATGGATGGATGGATGGATGGATGGACCATGTCATACCATACCAGCTTTATTTGAAAAGCAACTTAAGACAGCCAGCGCTGTCACAAAGTACTGTACAATAAAAACAAAAGACAAGGTAAAATACAATAAAATGAAGATAAGAACCACTAAAATGCAACTTAAAACATTATCGAACTAAGCCACATTTGTGTGTTTTTACACAAACTTTAACAATAGCCAATGAGGGTGCCTCCCTAACACCCAGAGGCAAGCTGTTCCACAGTTTGGGAGCATCGACAGAGAAAGCCCTTTCCTCTCTGAGCTTTCCCCTCTTGTCCTCCGTGATCTTTGCCCAAAAGATGTTGGACTTACTGCTTCTTGTTTGACACAGTATGACACCAGCGTGATCATGTTGTGCTGTGTGGAGAATTTAACGTACACGATGTGATATTTAATTTTCCTGTCTGAACTCACTCACAGGGGCACGTTTTTGTTGAAATTCATGTTCCATGACAGTCAGATTTTAAATGATCGTGTCTTTGTCTGGTCCAATCCCACCCCTTCCAGATCTCGTATTCCCTGCTGGAGGACCGGAGTGGAGACCACCAGTACTTCCGCATTGACCCTGAGCTGGGGTTCATCTACACACAGACCGTGTTCGACCGGGAAACCAAGAGCTCGTACCTGTTGGAGGTCCAGTCAGTGGATGGCTGGGAGTCTGCTCGGCCCGGAAAACACGGGCAGCCCAACTCTGGTAATGAAGCCTGAGACCTCACAGGACATGCCCACACCTCTGCAGTCTGGGTTGTTTGTTTATTTGTTTGTGAGGTTGTTGGTTCGATATAATGCGGTGAGATCTGATCAGAACAGGAACACCTCATTCTCAACAGTATTCATTCTGCAGGATAATTAATCCTGACCGAGGATGTAATAAACGCCCCACTGCCCAGGCTGCAGAAACAGTTATGATCCAGTAGATTAATATTACGGCGTTGCTGATTAGGAGTCGCATCATTGAGGTAATTGACACACCAACAAGAAAAGGATGAGGTCCAAATGGAGAGGGCTTGAAACGGCTCATCTGGAGACTAGTGATGCTTCAGATCTTCATTGAAGGCAGTGATAATCTTATTTTCCCTCTTTCTGTCTCTTTCCAACATCTGCTCATCTCTCCTGGGTGAAAGACCAAAGGCCATCAGTCTCATCCAGCTCTGTCTCTCTCCTTATTCCTCAGTCTCCAAATTTCTCTCTTTTGCTGCCAGATGAAATTTGCACCCGCTCAGTCTGCAGAACGGACAAACACAACGAGAGAAACAGATGTCGGGATGCAGGGGCGGACAGACAGGGATGTGTTTTAGTAAATATGATCACAGAATTTTTAACGTAAACAGAAGTAAAATATTAAAGAGACGAGACTACAGTGAAGCTGTGGCAGATGTTTGAGGTTTTTTTTAGTCCTTTGGGTGAAGGTATGCAGGTCTAATGCCATCAATGTTTGTGCACGCTGTGAAGTCTGATGATTTTCTGGGGAAAAAAAAATTCTGAATGGTGGTGCAGACAATCCTTGGGGGATTGCCTGGTTGTACTACGTAGGACTATCAGACTGAATCCCTGTGGGGCCCCCAAGAAGGGCCAAAAAAAATGACATTTTCACTCTTCAGTATATTGCTGAAAGACTGTCAACATTTTTTCTCATTTTTGATAAAGATTTTTGAGGAGGCCACCTGCAGCAGTTAAATAAATAAATTGCATTCTTCTTGAATCATCAAAAAAAAAAAGAAGACATTTTTCACACTTCTCAATTTATTGCTGAAAAAACTTATTTTTCTGTAATTTTGCATATAGATTGCTTGAATCATTGTCAATCAGCACAAAGGTCAACATATTGATTTATTCTGCCTTACAGAAACCTGGTTACAGCAGGATGAATATGTTAGTTTAAATGAGTCAACACCCCTGAGTCACACTAACTGCCAGAATGCTCGTAGCACGGGCCGGGGCGGAGGATTAGCAGCAATCTTCCATTCCAGCTTATTAATTAATCAAAAACCCAGACAGAGCTTTAATTCATTTGAAAGCTTGTCTCTTAGTCTTGTCCATCCAAATTGGAAGTCCCAAAACCAGTTTTATTTGTTATTATCTATCGTCCACCTGGTCGTTACTGTGAGTTTCTCTGTGAATTTTCAGACCTTTTGTCTGACTTAGTGCTTAGCTCAGATAAGATAATTATAGTGGGCGATTTTAACATCCACACAGATGCTGAGAATGACAGCCTCAACACTGCATTTAATCTATTATTAGACTCTATTGGCTTTGCTCAAAAAGTAAATGAGTCCACCCACCACTTTAATCATATCTTAGATCTTGTTCTGACTTATGGTATGGAAATAGAACACTTAACAGTATTCCCTGAAAACTCCCTTCTGTCTGATCATTTCTTAATAACATTTACATTTACTCTGATGGACTACCCAGCAGTAGGGAATAAGTTTCATTACACTAGAAGTCTTTCAGAAAGCGCTGTAACTAGGTTTAAGGATATGATTCCTTCTTTATGTTCTCTAATGCCATATAACAACACAGTGCAGAGTAGCTACCTAAACTCTGTAAGGGAGATAGAGTATCTCGTCAATAGTTTTACATCCTCATTGAAGACAACTTTGGATGCTGTAGCTCCTCTGAAAAGAGAGCTTTAAATCAGAAGTGTCTGACTCCGTGGTATAACTCACAAACTCGTAGCTTAAAGCAGATAACCCGTAAGTTGGAGAGGAAATGGCGTCTCACTAATTTAGAGATCTTCACTTAGCCTGGAAAAAGAGTCTGTTGCTCTATAAAAAAGCCCTCCGTAAAGCTAGGACATCTTTCTACTCATCACTAATTGAAGAAAATAAGAACAACCCCAGGTTTCTTTTCAGCACTGTAGCCAGGCTGACAAAGAGTCAGAGCTCTATTGAGCTGAGTATTCCATTAACTTTAACTAGTAATGACTTTCTTTGCTAACAAAATTTTAACTATTAGAGAAAAAATTACTCATAACCATCCCAAAGACATATCGTTATCTTTGGCTGCTTTCAGTGATGCCGGTATTTGGTTAGACTCTTCTCTCCGATTGTTCTGTCTGAGTTATTTTCATTAGTTACTTCATCAAACCATCAACATGTTTATTAGACCCCATTCCTACCAGGCTGCTCAAGGAAGCCCTACCATTATTTAATGCTTTGATCTTAAATATGATCAATCTATCTTTGTTAGTTGGCTATGTACCACAGGCTTTTAAGGTGGCAGTAATTAAACCATTACTTAAAAAGCCATCACTTGACCCAGCTATCTTAGCTAATTATAGGCCAATCTCCAACCTTCCTTTTCTCTCAAAAATTCTTGAAAGGGTAGTTGTAAAACAGCTAACTGATCATCTGCAGAGGAATGGTCTATTTGAAGAGTTTCAGTCAGGTTTAGAATTCATCATAGTACAGAACAGCATTAGTGAAGGTTACAAATGATCTTCTTATGGCCTCGGACAGTGGACTCATCTCTGTGCTTGTTCTGTTAGACCTCAGTGCTGCTTTTGATACTGTTGACCATAAAATTTTATTACAGAGATTAGAGCATGCCATAGGTATTAAAGGCACTGCGCTGCAGTGGTTTGAATCATATTTGTCTAATAGATTACAATTTGTTCATGTAAATGGGGAATCTTCTTCACAGACTAAAGTTAATTATGGAGTTCCACAAGGTTCTGTGCTAGGACCAATTTTATTCACTTTATATATGCTTCCCTTAGGCAGTATTATTAGACGGTATTGCTTAAATTTTCATTGTTACGCAGATGATACCCAGCTTTATCTATCCATGAAGCCAGAGGACACACACCAATTAGCTAAACTGCAGGATTGTCTTACAGACATAAAGACATGGATGACCTCTAATTTCCTGCTTTAAACTCAGATAAAACTGAAGTTATTGTACTTGGCCCCACAAATCTTAGAAACATGGTGTCTAACCAGATCCTTACTCTGGATGGCATTACCCTGACCTCTAGTATACTGTGAGAAATCTTGGAGTCATTTTTGATCAGGATATGTCATTCAAAGCGCATATTAAACAAATATGTAGGACTGCTTTTTGCATTCACGCAATATCTCTAAAATCAGAAAGGTCTTGTCTCAGAGTGATGCTGAAAAACTAATTCATGCATTTATTTCCTCTAGGCTGGACTATTGTAATTCATTATTATCAGGTTGTCCTAAAAGTTCCCTAAAAAGCCTTCAGTTAATTCAAAATGCTGCAGCTAGAGTACTGACGGGGACTAGAAGGAGAGAGCATATCTCACCCATATTGGCCTCTCTTCATTGGCTTCCTGTTAATTCTAGAATAGAATTTAAAATTCTTCTTCTTACTTATAAGGTTTTGAATAATCAGGTCCCATCTTATCTTAGGGACCTCGTAGTACCATATCACCCCAATAGAGCGCTTCGCTCTCAGACTGCAGGCTTACTTGTAGTTCCTAGGGTTTGTAAGAGTAGAATGGGAGGCAGAGCCTTCAGCTTTCAGGCTCCTCTCCTGTGGAACCAGCTCCCAATTCAGATCAGGGAGACAGACACCCTCTCTACTTTTAAGATTAGGCTTAAAACTTTCCTTTTGCTAAAGCTTATAGTTAGGGCTGGATCAGTGACCCTGAACCATCCCTTAGTTATGCTGCTATAGACGTAGACTGCTGGGGGGTTCCCATGATGCACTGTTTCTTTCTCTTTTTGCTCTGTATGCACCACTCTGCATTTAATCATTAGTGATCGATCTCTGCTCCCCTCCACAGCATGTCTTTTTCCTGGTTCTCTCCCTCAGCCCCAACCAGTCCCAGCAGAAGACTGCTCCTCCCTGAGCCTGGTTCTGCTGGAGGTTTCTTCCTGTTAAAAGGGAGTTTTTCCTTCCCACTGTAGCCAAGTTCTTGCTCACAGGGGGTCATTTTGACCGTTGGGGTTTTACATAATTATTGTATGGCCTTGCCTTACAATATAAAGCGCCTTGGGGCAACTGTTTGTTGTGATTTGGCGCTATATAAAAAAAAAATTGATTGATTGATTGAAAGGTTTTCACAGACCTTGAGTCATTCAAATGGGCCTTGAACACCTCGCCTCCTGACCCAGACATTTTGCTGATTTTCACAAAAAGTATTCAGTGAATGTTTCGAAAATTTTGTCCAAACATTCTTGTGGTGACTATCCAGCCACAGTAAGCAGGACATTCTGACTGAATTTCCGTGGGCTCCACCAGGGGCCCCCAGATGGGTAAACAATTTCAGGTGAATACATGGAGTGGCATACTTAATGCCACTTTCCCCATTTTTGGTCAAAATTACTCTTTTCATAGTCCGCTGTTTTTCTGTGTTGTGCTCACTGAATGACAGGACACAGAGAAGAATACAAACCTGCGTGAGAAAAGTCATTTGTACAGATGCAATGTAGAAGGGCACTCCCATAGAACTCCATCTTGTATCTATGATCTTGATTCTTAATTATTATGTTTTGATCCTCATCTGTAATCTTTGTCCTGGCTGTTGATCCTGAACTCTGGAGTATAATTCTTAAATCTGACCTTTGAGCCTAATGCCCAACATGTGAGCCTAATTCTGACTTCTTTGCTTTTGATTCTGTTCCACCTTTCTGATGTTGGACACTACACCATAGTCATGACTGGAATTCCCATCACACACTGCAGCATGTTTAAGAAACCAAACCCAATCTCAACAGGTCAATGTAATGGTCCATCTTGGTGGTTTTGCTACAGCGTGTTCCGGACATCATGAGTACAGTGAATCTGGAAAAGTATTCACAGTGCTTCATTTTGCACACATTTTATGTTACAGCCTTATTTCACAAATGGAGCAATTTTTCCCCTTAAAATTGTCCTCACAACAAACCATAATGACAACATGAAAAAGGTTTTTTTTTTTTATTTTGCAAATTTATTAAAAATAAAAAAAGAACAACTAAGAAATCACATGTATACAAGTATTTACAGCCTTTGCATGAAGTTCAACATTGAGATGTTTCTCCAGCTTAATTGGAGTCCACCCTGAGATAAATTCCAGTTGATTGGACATGATTTGGAAAGACACACACCTGTCTACATATAAGGTCCCACAGTCGACAGTCAGAGCACAAACCAAGCATCAAGTCAAAGGAATTGTCTGTAGACCTCTGAGACAGGATTGTCTTGAGGCACAAATCTGGGGAAGGGAACAGAAACCTTTCTGCTGCTTTGAAGGTCCCAATAAGCACAGTGTCCTCTGTAAATGGAAGATGTTCAGATCCATCAGGACTCTTCCTAGAGCTGGCTGCCCCTCTAACCTGAGCAGTCACGGGAGAAGGGCCTTAGTCAGGGAGGTGACCAAGAACCCAATGATCACTCTGTCAGAGCTCGAGTCTGGACTGGAGGTTCCTTGGGTATTGCTGGAAAGACTCAATGACTGAATGTGTCAAACAATCAGTTACTGAGGGAGACACAGATGAGGAGTATCACTTGTACTGTGAAAGAACGTCAACTGTGGCATGTTGGCCATGTGGTGCTTTTCTCTGGACATGATCCAGCCCACTGGTCCCTAAGTGTTCAAGACCAGGTCCTCTCTTCTTTCACCTGGCTGCAGCAGATACGTAGATGGGTTCTTTAGAGATGTGAGGATGGCCATTTGCCTTCTAAGGTGGTTTCACAGTGTGGTGGGTAACCAGTACATCCCAGACCTAACCTGTTACTTTCTCAAACTCTCTCATGCAAAACTCTCACTGCAATGCGGAAGAGGTTCTTTTATTCTGAAATTCAGCTCAAACTTCCTGCAGTTTATCGGTCATTCTTGAGATAAATTAGCACAGGTAATTAACACTAAATTAGCACAGCTAATTAAAGCTAAATTAAATTGTGATGAATTTTACAGTGAGTAATTTCACTTGATGGGTTTCCATTACCCTCCAAATTCTGCAATTTCAAGTAGCAAATTGAAAATATTCATGTTTTGGAGGAAGAAAAAAAAAACTCAAATCACACACACAAACAAATTACACTCACCATGAGGTGGTTCCTCAGGAGATTAAAAAAAAAAAATATTGTGTATTACAAAACTGTGAAATGTGAAACATTGTTCTCACTGTTACAGATCACGTGACATTGTGAATACACAACACGTCATGTGTGGACATGAGAAGAGCCATAGAGCTTGTAAACCTTATAAGAGATATTGTGACAACAGCATTGAACTTGGGGGTGGACAACAACATAATCTGACATTCTGAAAAAAATGATTTCTCTAATAACAGAATAGAAAAGAAAGAAGAGTATTATTGAGTCATTGTACGGGTGGTACAATGGAATTGGGGTGCTTCTGCAGAGTTACTGCTCACCACAACAGAAACCAAGACATCTTATACACGACAAAATCATGTTTAAATGTGAAATATGTAATGTATACTAATTATATATTGCAACATAAATATTGTAACATATGGAGTAGTGCAAAAATTGAGGTATATATGAAGAGTTCAGGTGCGCTTACTCATTGGTAGTACATTTTGGCTCGAGTGCTGCTCAACAGGGCTTACCCCTACCATAGCGCATGAAAATACTCCCGAGAGTCAGTGCGGATTTTGGGCCACAGGGGAACCACCGACATGATCTTCGTCCTGAGACAGATCCAGAGAAATGCAGAGAACAGAACATGGCCCTTTAATGCAGCCTTCCTAGACCTAACCAAGGCTTTTGACACGGTCAGTCGTGAGGGTTTGTGGAAGATTCTTGCACACCTTGGCTGGCTTTCCAAAGTCAAAGTCTCCCTAAGGAGAAATTTGCCTTGGACAGGGTCTGCTACACAACAACAACTCCAGTACTAGCACCCATACATTAAAAACAACACAGTAATCAAAGGAGATAAAATATAAATACACACACTTATTAACATCTTTGTGCAAATTCCACAATACATACCCTTAAGCTATCTTCCCTGAACTATCTGCTGATTTATGAGCTTCACTGAAATGGAATAAATGAATATTTATATCGATTATATTTACAAAGAGGAACCCTGTACCTCCTTCCTGAGTTAAGTAAAGTATATTCAGAGGCAGAACATGAGACTCATCTGTTAAAATATTGTCAGCACATCTGAGAACTGCCTGTTCAAACAATCTTGGGGAGTTACAGGTACCACCATACCCATGATTTTGCCAGCTATCTTAATCAGATTTAATATTTGAGTTTTTGATTTAACCGTTAAATAAAGCTCCTCACCATCATCCGCCAGCTGCATGAAGGCCAGATGGGACAAATGAAGTACAACGGGACTCTGTCCAGCAGCTTCCCCATCTCAAATGGCGTCAAACAAGGTTGCATCCTCGCGCCCACTATCTGTTTCTCCATGTTCTTCAGCATGATGCTCGTCGGGCCAAAGAAGACTTGACAGACAGCATCTATATCCGCTTCAGAAACCGACGGAAGTCTGTTTAACTTGCGGCGCCTTCTGTCTCACACTAAGGTCACAGAACAGCTAATCATGGAGCTGCTCTTCGCAGATGACTGCACCCTCGTTGCTCATACGGAACAAGCCTTGCAGCACATTGTCAACTGTTTTGCTGAAGCAGCAAGAGCCTTCAGCCTCACCATCAGCCTGAGAAAGACAGAAGTGCTATATCAACCGGTCCCCCATACAGCATATACCCCACCCCAAATCAACATCGAGGTACTAGCCTGAATGCAGTAGAGCACTTCACGTATCTCGGTAGTGTTATCTCAAATGACACATCTGTTGCCAAGGACCTAGACAGTCGCCTTGCCAAGGCCAGCAGTTCCTTTGGTCGACTCTCAAAGAAAGTCTGGCAGAATCATGCACTGCGCCTTTCCACAAAAGTGCAGGTCTACAGAGCCATTGTGGTCCCTACCCTCCTGTATGGAGTTGAAACCTGGGTTCTGTATCGCCAGCAGATCAGATTACTGGAACGCTTTCATCAGCGTTGTCTCCGAAACATCTTCGGGATCAAGTGGCAGGACTACATCTCAAATGAGGACATCCTTACCAGAGCCAAATTGCCCAGCATGGAGTCTATTATATTCAAACAACAGCTTCGTTGGGCAGGCCACGTAGCCAGGATGGATGATACACGCATGCCGAAATTAATTCTCTTTGGCGAGCTTAAGGAAGGGAGACGAAACCAAGGGGCCCCCAAAAAGCGCTATAAGGACCAGCTGAAAAACAGCTCTCCCTTGCAGGCATTCAGCATCAGTCATGGCAGCATCTAGCTACAGATAGACTCAGCTGGCATTCCAGCATCAAATCCGCCAGGCTGAAGTTTGAGGCAGAAAGAAGTGAGGCCTCATGCCAGAAGCGTCAAAGACAGAAAGAGCGGGCAGCAGCACAAGCCCAGCCTACTCAAGTGTTCATTTGCCCCAAGTGTAACAGGTCTTGTGCATCCCGCATCGGACTTTTCAGCCACCAGAGGGCTTGTAGAAAATAAACAAAAAAAAAAAAAAGAAAAGAAAAAAAGGCCTTCCCACTATCCTCGCAAGTGAGGAAACTGCCAACAACAAGTACATGTTATGAATGTCACATTTGCGTAATTCTTGGCACATTCCTGACATTCTTAACGCATCTGAATAAGCTTCTTAATAGTGCATGTTGGTGTGTGATATTCGTGATTTTCGTGGAGCATGTTTTTGGCTGTCAAAAAATGTTCCACGAATGTCACACACCACCCTCATTTTGCCTCATGACATGTAGGTCGCAACTGAGCACATTGATACGTCTTGATTAGTGGTGATCGTTAATCGTTTCGCTCTATCGTATCGTAATCGTTTCATTCAAATGCTCCTCAGCACGCTCCTGCAGGTGTTCTACCTGCCGCTGCGCCTGATGTTTGGGAAAATGAGTGAGACAGAGCCATGTGAAGCCACACATATGGCTCTCTCTGTCTCCTCCTCTTCTCTGCACCACTCCATGGCACAGAGCCCAACTAAGCATGCAGTCACAAAGTTCTTCTGGTGTGGATTTAAAGGAGCAAACTGGAGCGATCTGAATTGTTCATCAGCAGATGGATGAATATGGATGTGTGTGGAGGCAATTCGCCTCATTCACAATGTGACAGAACAATCGCAGGCAACAGCGCAGAACATTATTCTTGACCATGCGTAATGGTTCCTGATAATGCTCCATCAACATGATAATGAGAAAGCGCTGAGCCAGAAGGTCAGACTCTCCATTTATGCTCCCATCCTCACCTCAGAGGATGGGAGCATGAATAGTAATAATAGTAGTAATAATGCTGATGATTTAATAGTAATAGTAATAGTAATAGTAATAATAATACTAATGATGATAATAATAATAATACAAATGAAGCAACGCACAGCGGTGTGAAGCTCACTCATGGTACAGGGAGTCCCAAACAGGAAGGAGAGTTTTGACCGTATTTTATGCCAGAAATGAGGTTCAGGTTGTTAAAAGCGGCATTTCTCCTTTAATTCGGGTTGCCTTATATATACGTGTTTTTCCATTTATTTTTAAACAAGCAGGCAGCTGCTGATTGAGTAACCTCTTAATTGTGCAGTATGAGTGACACACCAATCACACAACTTTAGATAAACAATCTAAAATTATCTTCCTTAGACTCAAACTGAAAGCAAATCTCTACAACTTGATATAAATTATAAAAAAAATGTAAAATCCAGTTTCCTGATGAAGTGGTGTTGAGGAGGATTTCTTAAGAAGAAGACATGAAAGTTCACCTACAATTTGACAGAAAGTACATCTGAGATACAAGCCTAGATTTGATGATTTGGTGAAAGAAACATTTGGATTTCTTCATAACTGATGTAAATAAAGTCCAAGACATATTCAGTGACTTGGAAATGTTCATGTTTCCATCCCCTGCCTTGTCTGAAGTAAACGGCCAGTAAAACCGATTATTATTTACAGCTATTATCAAGTTTTAGAGATTTGCTTTCAGTTTGAGATTGAGGAAGTGTTATGCCCAGCCCCGGCTCAGGGGTTAGGTCTTCATTCATTGCCTTATTTCTTCTCTGATTCTCTGGTTTTATCTTTCATTAGTTTATACATTAACATGTTAGTCTGTTTGAGTTGAGAACATGGCCTCGGATTTGGAGGTGCTGATTTTCATCCTGACGCTTCACACCTCGCTGCAAACGCCCCAGTGCATCGCTGAAGGTCCTGATTTGACGAAGCCAACAGAACCACATCGTCCGCAACACAGAGATTCTGTGGTTCACAAACCAACCCCCTCTACACCTTGGCTGCGCCTAGAAATTCGTCCATAAAAATAATGAACAAACCGGTGACAAAGGGCAGCCCTGGCGGAGGCCAACATGCACTGGAACAGGTTGACTTACTACCGGCAATGCGAACCAAGCTCCTGCTGCTGTCGTACAGGTACCGGATAGCCTTAGCAAAGGACCCCCGTACCCCGTACTCCCGGAGCACCCCCCACAGGGTACCCCGAGGGACACGGTGGAACGCCTTCTCCAGATCCAAAAAACAAATGTGGACTGGTTGGGCGAACTCCCATGAACCCTTAAGCACCCGAAGGAGCATGTAGAGCTGGTCCAGTGTGCCGCGACCAGGACGAAAACCACACTGCTCCTCTTGAATCCGAGTTTGACCATTGTCGAATTCTCCTCTCCTACTATGGAATAGACCATACCGGGGAGGCTGAGGAGTGTGATCCCCCTATAGTTGGAACACACCCTCCTGTCCCCCTTCTTAAACAGAGGGACCACCACCCCGGTCTGCCAATCCAGAGGCACTGTCCGCGATCGCCATGCGATGTTGCAGAGGTGTGTCAGCCAAGACAGTCCTACAACATCCAGAGACTTAAGGTACTCAGGACAGATTTCATCCACCCCAGGAGCCTTGCCACCGAAGAGCTTTCTAACCCACCACAGTGACTTTGGCCCGGGTATGATGAGTCTGCCTCTGAGTCCCCCGTCTCTGCTTCCTCTTCAGAAGACATGACAATGGATTGAGGAGATCCTTGAAGTATTCCTTCCACTGCGCGACAACATCCCCAGTCGGGTCAACAGCTCCCCACCTGCACCATAAACAGTGTTGGTGGAGAGTTGCTTCTGCCTCCTGAGGCGTCAGACAGTTTGCCAGAATCTCTTCGAGGCTGACCGATAGTCCTCCTCCATGGCCTCCCTGAACACCTCCCAGACCCGAGTTTTTGCCTCTGCGACCGCACGGGCTGCGGCACGCTTGACCTCCTGGTACCTGTCAGCTGCCTCCGGGGTCCCACCTACCAACAAAGATAATTAGGACTCCTTCTTCAGCTTGACGGCATCCCTTACCTCCGGCGTCCCCACCGGGTTCGGGGATTGCTGCCGTGACAGGCACCAGAGACCTTGTGACCACAGCTACGAGCGGCCGCATCACAATTGAGGTGAGAACATGGTCCACTCGGACTCCATCTCCAACCTCCCCCGGATCTGGGAGAAGCTCTCCCGGAGGTGGGTTGAAGACCTCGCTGACAGAGGTTCCGCCAGTCATTCCCAGCAGACCCTCATGATACGTTTGGGCCTGCCAGTCTGACCGCTTCCTCCCCTCCCAGCGGATCCAACTCACCACCAGGTGTGTGATCGGTCGCAGCTCTGCCCCTCTCTTCACTCAATGTCCGAGACACGTGGCCGAAGGTCAGATGATATGACTACAAAGTCGATCATCGACCTCCGCTCGGGGTGTCCTGGTGCCACGTGCACTTATGGACACCCTGTGCTCGAACATGGTGTTCGTGATGGATAACTGTGACTACACAGAAGTCCAACAACTGAACAACACTTGGGTTCAGATCGTGGGAGGCCGTGCTTCCCGATCACCCCATCCAGGTCTCACTGTCGCTGCCCCATGTGTGGCATTGAAATCCCCAGTCGAGAGCTATCTAGTACCCCTCCCAGGACTCCAAGAAGGTGGGTACTCTGCACTGCTGCTCGGCCCATAGGCCGAGACAACGGTGAGAGACCTGTCCACGACCCGAAGGTGTAGGGATGCGACCCTCTTGTTCACTGGAGTGAACTCCAACACATGGCACTGAGCTGGGAGCAATAGCAATGCGACCCCAGCTCTCCGCCTCTCCCCGTGTGGCAATGCCAGAAAAATGAAGCGTCCAGCCCCTCTCCAGGAGTTTGGGTACCAGAGCCCAAGCTGTGCGTAGAGTTGAGCCCGACTATCTCTAGTCGTATCTCTTACCTCCCGCACAAGCTCAGCTCCTTCCCTTCCAGCGAGGTGACATTTCCACGTCCCAACAGCCAGGGCTGTGAGCATGGACCGGGTCGCTGGGCCACCTGCCCTCAACCGCCACCCAATCCTCTCTGCACCCGACCCCATGGCCCCCTCTGCAAGTGGTGAACCCACAGGAGGGCGGGCCCACATCGCTCTTTTGGGCTGAGCCTGGCCGGGCCCCATGGGCTCAGGCCCTACCACCAGGCACTCGCGCGTAAGCCCCAACCCCAGGCCTGGATCCAGGGTGGGGCCCCGGCTCCGCCATACCGGGCGACGTCTTGGTCCTTGATTTTTTACTGTTCATGGAGGTTCTGAACTGCCCTTTCTCTGACCCATCACCTAGGACCTGTTTGCCTTGGGAGACCCTACAAGGGGCACAAAGCCCCCGACAACATATCTCCTAGGATCGTCAGGGTACGCAAACTCCCCCACCACGATAAGGTGGCAGCTAGAGGGGGAGAACTGGGAACTTTCTGCACTAAAACAAGCACAATAACCGCTTGGCCTCCTCCCCAACAAAACGTGTGCAAAAATACTTTGAAAAAACAAAAGGGAAGTCTACATCAACTGCACGGAAAACATTTGTGAAAACTATTCAAACACTATTGCAAAAGCTTTTTCTTTTTCTTTTTTTTACTTGTGTCGGATTCTGTGTATTTCAAACATGAGGGCTTAGTTTAAAAATCACTTAGTAACTATTATTGAGAAGTGTTTGAAATTTCAGTAAATGACAGTTCTATTTTATTCTGAGCCTGGACTGGAGATTGTTTTAAAGCTTTTGGTCGATGGACCTGAAGAAACTTGGATGTACATGAAGGAGCCTCAACCACAAAGGGTTAAATATGGATGCTGCAAAGCTTTGGTCTGATTCACTTCATGTTGCTGCACAATAAAGACCTGCAGGATAATTAAAGAAGCACTGATCAGACTCGATGGATGTCTGTGCTGAGTCTGACCTCAATAAACAAATCAGGAATTAGCCAAATGCGGTTGATGCACAGTTGCCATGGTAGCCATGTCACAGCTCCATCCCAGTTTTATGCAATGAATTGGTGAAGAAGATGGATGAGTCATGGTACAACATGTAGTCATATATGTGTGTGTGTGTGTGTTGTTGTGTGTGTGGTGTTGTGTGTGTGGTGTGTGTGGTGTGTTGTGTGTGTGTGTGTGGTGTGTGTGTGTGTGTGTGTGTGTGTGCACATGCTGCTGGTGGTGGTGGTGGGGGTTATTCTGTTTTTGTCTGTTTTTGTTACGAGACGACTCACCAATGTTGAAGGCACCATAAATGATTTTCTTCGCTCGTATCTCTGATATTGAAATTGAAGCACATGGGGTCATGCAAGAAGAAATGATTGAAGGTCTCTGTATTCCTGCTCCTTTCAGATGTAAATGACAACGTTCCTTTCTTCACGTCTTCCATCTATGAAGCCTCGGTCACTGAAGGGGCAGAATCTGGAATGATGGTTTTCCAGGTTTCAGCCAACGACCTTGACTTGGGTCTCAATGGCAAAGTAAGAGCAAATACATACAATCACATACTGTGTGTGGGGGGGGTGGATTGCAGTAACCTGAAAAGAACCAGAATATAGTGAAAGGCTTCAGATGGACCGTGCATGCTGTACACACCACAATATAAAAGTACAAGTAAATCTTTGTCTGTCTGTATAGCTTCATTATGAAGTCATTCATACCATAAATCAAATATGTGCTGGTGATTGATGTAAGCATTAGGTCATCCAATGAGGCTCCTTTGTTATCGAGATATTTAAAAAAAAAATGTTTGTTACCATGTCACCCGGAGGACTATCGGTCGGCTCAAAGAGATTCTGGCAAACCGTCCAATGCTCAGGAGGTGGAAGCAGCTCTCCACCAGCACTGTTTACGGTGCGGGTGGGGAGCTGTTGACCCTGACTGGGATGTTTCGGGGGGGTGGAAGGAGTCTTCAAGGATCTCCTCAATCCCATCGTCACGTCTTCCGAAGAGGAAGCAGAGACTGGGGACTCAGAGGCGGACTCATCCATTACCCAGGCCGAAGTCACCGAGGTGGTTAGAAAGCTCCTCGGTGGCAAGGCTCCTGGGGTGAATGAAATCCGTCCTGACCTTAAGTCTCTGGATGTTGTGGGACTGTCTTGGCTGACACGCCTCTGCAACACTGTGTGGCAATCGGGGACAGTGCCTCTGGATTGGCAGACCGGGGTGGTGGTCCCTCTGTTTAAGAAGGGGACCAGAGGCTGTGTTCTAACTATAGGGGATCACACTCCTCAGCCTCCCTGTAAGGTCTATTCCAGAGTACTGGAGAGAGAATTCGACCGATGGTCGAACCTTGGACTCAGGAGGAGCAGTGTGGTTTTTGTCCTGTCGCGGCACACTGGACCAGCTCTACACGCTCCACTGGGTGCTCGAGGGTTCATGGAGTTCGCCCAACCAGTCCACATGTGTTTTGTGGATCTGGAGAAGGCGTTCGATGTGTCCCTCGGGCATCCTGTGGGGAGTGCTCTGGGAGTACAGGGTCTGGGTCCTTTGCTAAGGGCTATTCAGTCCCTGTACGACCGCAGCAGGAGCTTGGTTCGCATTGCCGTAGTAAAGTCAAACCTGTTTCCAGTGCACGTTGACCTCTGCCAGGGCTGCCCTTTGTCAATGGCTCTGTTCATTATTTTTATGGACAGAATTTCTAGGCGCAGCCAGGGTGTAGAGGGGGTCTGGTTTGGGAACCACAGAATCTCGTCTCTACTGTTTGCAGAGGATGTCGTTCTGTTGGCTTTGTCAATCAGGACCTTCAGCATGCACTGGGGAGGTTTGCAGCCGAGTGTGAAGCGTCCGGATGACGATCAGCACCTCCAAATCTGTGGCCATGGTTCTCGACCGGAAAAAGGTGCTTTGCCCTGTTCAGGTCGGTGGAGTCCTTACCTCAAGTGGAGGAGTTTAAGTATCTCGGGGTCTTGTTCACTGTGAGGGACGGATGGAGCGTGAGATCGATAGATGATCGGTGCAGCATCTGCAGTGATGCGGCCGCTGTATCGGACCTTCGTGGTGAAGAGAGAGCTGAGTAGGGGGTGTAAAACTCTCGATTTACCGATCAATCTACGTTCTGATCCTCACCTATGGTCATGAGATTTTGACCGAAAGAATGAGATCGCGAGTACAAGCAGCCGAGATGAGTTTCCTCCGCAGGGTGGCTGGGCGCACCCTTAGAGATAGGGTGAGGAGCTCGTCACTCGGAGGAGCTCGGAGTCAAGCCACTGCTCCTCCACGTCGAAAGGAGTCAGTTGAGGTGTCTCGGGCATCTTTTCCGGATGCCCCCTGGACTCCTCGCTGGAGAGGTGTTCCGGTCACGTCCCATTGGGAGGCGGCCCTGGGGAAGACCCAGGACACGCTGGAGGGACTACATCTCTCGGCTGGCTTGGGAACGCCTTGGGGTTCCCCCGGAGGAACTGGGGGAGGTGTGTGTGGATCGGGAGGTCTGGGCGGCTTTGCTTGAGCTGCTGCCCCCGCAACCAGACTCCGGATAAAGCGGAAGAAAATGGATGGATGGATGGATGGATGGACCATGTCATACCATACCAGCTTTATTTGAAAAGCAACTTAAGACAGCCAGCGCTGTCACAAAGTACTGTACAATAAAAACAAAAGACAAGGTAAAATACAATAAAATGAAGATAAGAACCACTAAAATGCAACTTAAAACATTATCGAACTAAGCCACATTTGTGTGTTTTTACACAAACTTTAACAATAGCCAATGAGGTGCCTCCCTAACACCCAGAGGCAAGCTGTTCCACAGTTTGGGAGCATCGACAGAGAAAGCCCTTTCCTCTCTGAGCTTTCCCCTCTTGTCCTCCGTGATCTTTGCCCAAAAGATGTTGGACTTACTGCTTCTTGTTTGACACAGTATGACACCAGCGTGATCATGTTGTGCTGTGTGGAGAATTTAACGTACACGATGTGATATTTAATTTTCCTGTCTGAACTCACTCACAGGGGCACGTTTTTGTTGAAATTCATGTTCCATGACAGTCAGATTTTAAATGATCGTGTCTTTGTCTGGTCCAATCCCACCCCTTCCAGATCTCGTATTCCCTGCTGGAGGACCGGAGTGGAGACCACCAGTACTTCCGCATTGACCCTGAGCTGGGGTTCATCTACACACAGACCGTGTTCGACCGGAAACCAAGAGCTCGTACCTGTTGGAGGTCCAGTCATGGATGGCTGGGAGTCTGCTCGGCCCGGAAAACACGGGCAGCCCAACTCTGGTAATGAAGCCTGAGACCTCACAGGACATGCCCACACCTCTGCAGTCTGGGTTGTTTGTTTATTTGTTTGTGAGGTTGTTGGTTCGATATAATGCGGTGAGATCTGATCAGAACAGGAACACCTCATTCTCAACAGTATTCATTCTGCAGGATAATTAATCCTGACCGAGGATGTAATAAACGCCCCACTGCCCAGGCTGCAGAAACAGTTATGATCCAGTAGATTAATATTACGGCGTTGCTGATTAGGAGTCGCATCATTGAGGTAATTGACACACCAACAAGGATGAGTCCAAATGGAGAGGGCTTGAAACGGCTCATCTGGAGACTAGTGATGCTTCAGATCTTCATTGAAGGCAGTGATAATCTTATTTTCCCTCTTTCTGTCTCTTTCCAACATCTGCTCATCTCTCTGGGTGAAAGACCAAAGGCCTCAGTCTCATCCAGCTCTGTCTCTCTCCTTATTCCTCAGTCTCCAAATTTCTCTCTTTTGCTGCCAGATGAAATTTGCACCCGCTCAGTCGTGCAGAACGGACAAACACAACGAGAGAAACAGATTTCGGATGCAGGGCGGACAGACAGGGAGTGTTTTTAGTAAATATGATCACAGAATTTTTAACGTAAACAGAAGTAAAATATTAAAGAGACGAGACTACAGTGAAGCTGTGGCAGATGTTTGAGGTTTTTTTTAGTCCTTTGGGTGAAGGTATGCAGGTCTAATGCCATCAATGTTTGTGCACGCTGTGAAGTCTGATGATTTTCTGGGGAAAAAAAAATTCTGAATGGTGGTGCAGACAATCCTTGGGGGATTGCCTGGTTGTACTACGTAGGACTATCAGACTGAATCCCTGTGGGGCCCCCAAGAAGGGCCAAAAAAAATGACATTTTCACTCTTCAGTATATTGCTGAAAGACTGTCAACATTTTTTCTCATTTTTGATAAGATTTTTGAGGAGGCCACCTGCAGCAGTTAAATAAATAAATTGCATTCTTCTTGAATCATCAAAAAAAAAAAGAAGACATTTTTCACACTTCTCAATTTATTGCTGAAAAAACTATTTTTCTGTAATTTTGCATATAGATTGCTTGAATCATTGTCAATCAGCACAAAGGTCAACATATTGATTTATTCTGCCTTACAGAACCTGGTTACAGCAGGATGAATATGTTAGTTTAAATGAGTCAACACCCCTGAGTCACACTAACTGCCAGAATGCTCGTAGCACGGGCCGGGGCGGAGGATTAGCAGCAATCTTCCATTCCAGCTTATTAATTAATCAAAAACCCAGACAGAGCTTTAATTCATTTGAAAGCTTGTCTCTTAGTCTTGTCCATCCAAATTGGAAGTCCCAAAAACCAGTTTTATTTGTTATTATCTATCGTCCACCTGGTCGTTACTGTGAGTTTCTCTGTGAATTTTCAGACCTTTTTGTCTGACTTAGTGCTTAGCTCAGATAAGATAATTATAGTGGGCGATTTTAACATCCACACAGATGCTGAGAATGACAGCCTCAACACTGCATTTAATCTATTATTAGACTCTATTGGCTTTGCTCAAAAAGTAAATGAGTCCACCCACCACTTTAATCATATCTTAGATCTTGTTCTGACTTATGGTATGGAAATAGAACACTTAACAGTATTCCCTGAAAACTCCCTTCTGTCTGATCATTTCTTAATAACATTTACATTTACTCTGATGGACTACCCAGCAGTAGGGAATAAGTTTCATTACACTAGAAGTCTTTCAGAAAGCGCTGTAACTAGGTTTAAGGATATGATTCCTTCTTTATGTTCTCTAATGCCATATAACAACACAGTGCAGAGTAGCTACCTAAACTCTGTAAGGGAGATAGAGTATCTCGTCAATAGTTTTACATCCTCATTGAAGACAACTTTGGATGCTGTAGCTCCTCTGAAAAAGAGAGCTTTAAATCAGAAGTGTCTGACTCCGTGGTATAACTCACAAACTCGTAGCTTAAAGCAGATAACCCGTAAGTTGGAGAGGAAATGGCGTCTCACTAATTTAGAAGATCTTCACTTAGCCTGGAAAAAGAGTCTGTTGCTCTATAAAAAAGCCCTCCGTAAAGCTAGGACATCTTTCTACTCATCACTAATTGAAGAAAATAAGAACAACCCCAGGTTTCTTTTCAGCACTGTAGCCAGGCTGACAAAGAGTCAGAGCTCTATTGAGCTGAGTATTCCATTAACTTTAACTAGTAATGACTTTCTTTGCTAACAAAATTTTAACTATTAGAGAAAAAATTACTCATAACCATCCCAAAGACATATCGTTATCTTTGGCTGCTTTCAGTGATGCCGGTATTTGGTTAGACTCTTTCTCTCCGATTGTTCTGTCTGAGTTATTTTCATTAGTTACTTCATCCAAACCATCAACATGTTTATTAGACCCCATTCCTACCAGGCTGCTCAAGGAAGCCCTACCATTATTTAATGCTTTGATCTTAAATATGATCAATCTATCTTTGTTAGTTGGCTATGTACCACAGGCTTTTAAGGTGGCAGTAATTAAACCATTACTTAAAAAGCCATCACTTGACCCAGCTATCTTAGCTAATTATAGGCCAATCTCCAACCTTCCTTTTCTCTCAAAAATTCTTGAAAGGGTAGTTGTAAAACAGCTAACTGATCATCTGCAGAGGAATGGTCTATTTGAAGAGTTTCAGTCAGGTTTTAGAATTCATCATAGTACAGAAACAGCATTAGTGAAGGTTACAAATGATCTTCTTATGGCCTCGGACAGTGGACTCATCTCTGTGCTTGTTCTGTTAGACCTCAGTGCTGCTTTTGATACTGTTGACCATAAAATTTTATTACAGAGATTAGAGCATGCCATAGGTATTAAAGGCACTGCGCTGCAGTGGTTTGAATCATATTTGTCTAATAGATTACAATTTGTTCATGTAAATGGGGAATCTTCTTCACAGACTAAAGTTAATTATGGAGTTCCACAAGGTTCTGTGCTAGGACCAATTTTATTCACTTTATATATGCTTCCCTTAGGCAGTATTATTAGACGGTATTGCTTAAATTTTCATTGTTACGCAGATGATACCCAGCTTTATCTATCCATGAAGCCAGAGGACACACACCAATTAGCTAAACTGCAGGATTGTCTTACAGACATAAAGACATGGATGACCTCTAATTTCCTGCTTTTAAACTCAGATAAAACTGAAGTTATTGTACTTGGCCCCACAAATCTTAGAAACATGGTGTCTAACCAGATCCTTACTCTGGATGGCATTACCCTGACCTCTAGTAATACTGTGAGAAATCTTGGAGTCATTTTTGATCAGGATATGTCATTCAAAGCGCATATTAAACAAATATGTAGGACTGCTTTTTTGCATTCACGCAATATCTCTAAAATCAGAAAGGTCTTGTCTCAGAGTGATGCTGAAAAACTAATTCATGCATTTATTTCCTCTAGGCTGGACTATTGTAATTCATTATTATCAGGTTGTCCTAAAAGTTCCCTAAAAAGCCTTCAGTTAATTCAAAATGCTGCAGCTAGAGTACTGACGGGGACTAGAAGGAGAGAGCATATCTCACCCATATTGGCCTCTCTTCATTGGCTTCCTGTTAATTCTAGAATAGAATTTAAAATTCTTCTTCTTACTTATAAGGTTTTGAATAATCAGGTCCCATCTTATCTTAGGGACCTCGTAGTACCATATCACCCCAATAGAGCGCTTCGCTCTCAGACTGCAGGCTTACTTGTAGTTCCTAGGGTTTGTAAGAGTAGAATGGGAGGCAGAGCCTTCAGCTTTCAGGCTCCTCTCCTGTGGAACCAGCTCCCAATTCAGATCAGGGAGACAGACACCCTCTCTACTTTTAAGATTAGGCTTAAAACTTTCCTTTTTGCTAAAGCTTATAGTTAGGGCTGGATCAGGTGACCCTGAACCATCCCTTAGTTATGCTGCTATAGACGTAGACTGCTGGGGGTTCCCATGATGCACTGTTTCTTTCTCTTTTTGCTCTGTATGCACCACTCTGCATTTAATCATTAGTGATCGATCTCTGCTCCCCTCCACAGCATGTCCTGTTTTTCCTGGTTCTCTCCCTCAGCCCCAACCAGTCCCAGCAGAAGACTGCTCCTCCCTGAGCCTGGGTTCTGCTGGAGGTTTCTTCCTGTTAAAAGGGAGTTTTTTCCTTCCCACTGTAGCCAAGTTCTTGCTCACAGGGGGTCATTTTGGACCGTTGGGGTTTACATAATTATTGTATGGCCTTGCCTTACAATATAAAGCGCCTTGGGGCAACTGTTTGTTGTGATTGGCGCTATATAAAAAAAAAATTGATTGATTGATTGAAAGGGTTTTCACAGACCTTGAGTCATTCAAATGGGCCTTGAACACCTCGCCTCCTGACCCAGACATTTTGCTGATTTTCACAAAAAGTATTCAGTGAATGTTTCGAAAATTTGTCCAAACATTCTTGTGGTGACTATCCAGCCACAGTAAGCAGGCATTCTGACTGAATTTCCGTGGCTCCACCAGGGGCCCCCAGATGGGTAAACCAATTTAGGTGAATACAGGAGTGGCATACTTAATGCCACTTTCCCCCATTTTTGGTCAAAATTACTCTTTTCATAGTCCGCTGTTTTTCTGTGTTGTGCTCACTGAATGACAGGACACAGAGAAGAATACAAACCCTGCGTGAGAAAAGTCATTTGTACAGATGCAATGTAGAAGGGCACTCCCATAGAACTCCATCTTGTATCTATGATCTTGATTCTTAATTATATGTTTTGATCCTCATCTGTAATCTTGTCCTGGCTGTTGATCCTGAACTCTGGAGTATAATTCTTAAATCTGACCTTTGAGCCTAATGCCCAACATGTGAGCCTAATTCTGACTTCTTTGCTTTTGATTCTGTTCCACCTTTCTGATGTGGACACTACACCATAGTCATGACTGGGAATTCCCATCACACCACTGCAGCATGTTAAGAAACCAAACCCAAATCTCAACAGGTCAATGTAATGGTCCATCTTGGTGGTTTGCTACAGCGTGTTCCGGACTCATGAGTACAGTGAATCTGGAAAGTATTCACAGTGCTTCATTTTGCACACATTTTATGTTACAGCCTTATTTCACAAATGGAGCAATTTTTCCCCTTAAAATTGTCCTCACAACAAACCATAATGACAACATGAAAAAGGTTTTTTTTTTTTTATTTTGCAAATTTATTAAAAATAAAAAAGAACAACTAAGAAATCACATGTATACAAGTATTTACAGCCTTTGCCATGAAGTTCAACATTGAGATGTTTCTCCAGCTTAATTGGAGTCCACCTGAGATAAATTCAGTTGATTGGACATGATTGGAAAGAACCACAACCTGTCTACATATAAGGTCCCACAGTCGACAGTCAGAGCACAAACCAAGCATCAAGTCAAAGGAATTGTCTGTAGACCTCTGAGACAGGATGTCTTGAGGCACAAATCTGGGGAAGGGAACAGAAACCTTTCTGCTGCTTTGAAGGTCCCAATAAGCACAGGTGTCCTCTGTAAATGGAAGATGTTCAGATCCATCAGGACTCTTCCTAGAGCTGGCTGCCCCTCTAACCTGAGCAGTCACGGGAGAAGGGCCTTAGTCAGGGAGGTGACCAAGAACCCAATGATCACTCTGTCAGAGCTCGAGTCTGGACTGGAGGTTCCTTGGGTATTGCTGGAAAGACTCAATGACTGAATGTGTCAAACAATCAGTTACTGAGGGAGACACAGATGAGGAGTATCACTTGTACTGTGAAAGAACGTCAACTGTGGCATGTTGGCCATGTGGTGCTTTTCTCTGGACATGATCCAGCCCACTGGTCCCTAAGTGTTCAAGACCAGGTCCTCTCTTCTTTCACCTGGCTGCAGCAGATACGTAGATGGGTTCTTTAGAGATGTGAGGATGGGCCATTTGCCTTCTAAGGTGGTTTCACAGTGTGGTGGGTAACCAGTACATCCCAGACCTAACCTGTTACTTTCTCAAACTCTCTCATGCAAAACTCTCACTGCAATGCGGAAGAGGTTCTTTTATTCTGAAATTCAGCTCAAACTTCCTGCAGTTTATCGGTCATTCTTGAGATAAATTAGCACAGGTAATTAACACTAAATTAGCACAGCTAATTAAAGCTAAATTAAATTGTGATGAATTTTACAGTGAGTAATTTCACTTGATGGGTTTCCATTACCCTCCAAATTCTGCAATTTCAAGTAGCAAATTGAAAATATTCATGTTTTGGAGGAAGAAAAAAAAAACTCAAATCACACACACAAACAAATTACACTCACCATGAGGTGGTTCCTCAGGAGATTAAAAAAAAAAAATATTGTGTATTACAAAACTGTGAAATGTGAAACATTGTTCTCACTGTTACAGATCACGTGACATTGTGAAATACACAACACGTCATGTGTGGACATGAGAAGAGCCATAGAGCTTGTTAAACCTTATAAGAGATATTGTGACAACAGCATTGAACTTGGGGGGTGGACAACAACATAATCTGACATTCTGAAAAAAATGATTTCTCTAATAACAGAATAGAAAAGAAAGAAGAGTCATTATTGAGTCATTGTACGGGTGGTTACAATGGAATTGGGGTGCTTCTGCAGAGTTACTGCTCACCACAACAGAAACAAGACATCTTATACACGACAAAATCATGTTTAAATGTGAAATATGTAATGTATACTAATATATATTGCAACATAAATATTGTAACATATGGAGTAGTGCAAAAATTGAGGTATATATGAAGAGTTCAGGTGCGTTTACTCATTGGTAGTACATTTTGGCTCGAGTGCTGCTCAACAGGCTTACCCCTACCATAGCGCATGAAAATACTCCCGAGAGTCAGTGCGGATTTTGGGCCAACAGGGGAACCACCGACATGATCTTCGTCCTGAGACAGATCCAGGAGAAATGCAGAGAACAGAACATGGCCCTTTATGCAGCCTTCATAGACCTAACCAAGGCTTTTGACACGGTCAGTCGTGAGGGTTTGTGGAAGATTCTTGCACACCTTGGCTGGCTTCCAAAGTCAAAGTCTCCCTAAGGAGAAATTTGCCTTGGACAGAGTCTGCTACACAACAACACATCCAGTACATAGCACCCATACATTAAAAACAACACAGTAAGTCAAAGGATAAAATATAAATACACAACATTATTAACATCTTTGTGCAAATTCCACAATACATACCCTTAAGCTATCTTCCCTGAACTATCTGCTGATTTATGAGCTTCACTGATAATGGAATAAATGAATATTTATATCGATTATATTTACAAAGAGGAACCCTGTACCTCCTTCCTGAGTTAAGTAAAGTATATTCAGAGTGCAGAACATGAGACTCATCTGTTAAAATATTGTCAGCACATCTGAGAACTGCCTGTTCAAACAACTCTTGGGGAGTTACAGGTACCACCATACCCATGATTTTGCCAGCTATCTTAATCAGATTTAATATTTGAGTTTTTGATTTAACCGTTAAATAAAGCTCCTCACCATCATCCGCCAGCTGCATGAAGGCCAGATGGGACAAATGAAGTACAACGGGACTCTGTCCAGCAGCTTCCCCATCTCAAATGGCGTCAAACAAGGTTGCATCCTCGCGCCCACTCTGTTCTCCATGTTCTTCAGCATGATGCTTCGTGAGGCCAAAGAAGACTTGACAGACAGCATCTATATCCGCTTCAGAACCGACGGAAGTCTGTTTAACTTGCGGCGCCTTCTGTCTCACACTAAGGTCACAGAACAGCTAATCATGGAGCTGCTCTTCGCAGATGACTGCACCCTCGTTGCTCATACGGAACAAGCCTTGCAGCACATTGTCAACTGTTTTGCTGAAGCAGCAAGAGCCTTCAGCCTCACCATCAGCCTGAGAAAGACAGAAGTGCTATATCAACCGGTCCCCCATACAGCATATACCCCACCCCAAATCAACATCGAGGTACTAGCCTGAATGCAGTAGAGCACTTCACGTATCTCGGTAGTGTTATCTCAAATGACACATCTGTTGCCAAGGACCTAGACAGTCGCCTTGCCAAGGCCAGCAGTTCCTTTGGTCGACTCTCAAAGAAAGTCTGGCAGAATCATGCACTGCGCCTTTCCACAAAAGTGCAGGTCTACAGAGCCATTGTGGTCCCTACCCTCCTGTATGGAGTTGAAACCTGGGTTCTGTATCGCCAGCAGATCAGATTACTGGAACGCTTTCATCAGCGTTGTCTCCGAAACATCTTCGGGATCAAGTGGCAGGACTACATCTCAAATGAGGACATCCTTACCAGAGCCAAATTGCCCAGCATGGAGTCTATTATATTCAAACAACAGCTTCGTTGGGCAGGCCACGTAGCCAGGATGGATGATACACGCATGCCGAAATTAATTCTCTTTGGCGAGCTTAAGGAAGGGAGACGAAACCAAGGGGCCCCCAAAAAGCGCTATAAGGACCAGCTGAAAAAACAGCTCTCCCTTGCAGGCATTCAGCATCAGTCATGGCAGCATCTAGCTACAGATAGACTCAGCTGGCATTCCAGCATCAAATCCGCCAGGCTGAAGTTTGAGGCAGAAAGAAGTGAGGCCTCATGCCAGAAGCGTCAAAGACAGAAAGAGCGGGCAGCAGCACAAGCCCAGCCTACTCAAGTGTTCATTTGCCCCAAGTGTAAACAGGTCTTGTGCATCCCGCATCGGACTTTTCAGCCACCAGAGGGCTTGTAGAAAATAAACAAAAAAAAAAAAAAGAAAAGAAAAAAGGCCTTCCCACTATCCTCGCAAGTGAGGAAACTGCCAACAACAAGTACATGTTATGAATGTCACATTTGCGTAATTCTTGGCACATTCCTGACATTCTTAACGCATCTGAATAAGCTTCTTAATAGTGCATGTTGGTGTGTGATATTCGTGATTTTCGTGGAGCATGTTTTTGGCTGTCAAAAAATGTTCCACGAATGTCACACACCACCCTCATTTTGCCTCATGACATGTAGGTCGCAACTGAGCACATTGATACGTCTTGATTAGTGGTGATCGTTAATCGTTTCGCTCTATCGTATCGTAATCGTTTCATTCAAATGCTCCTCAGCACGCTCCTGCAGGTGTTCTACCTGCCGCTGCGCCTGATGTTTGGGAAAATGAGTGAGACAGAGCCATGTGAAGCCACACATATGGCTCTCTCTGTCTCCTCCTCTTCTCTGCACCACTCCATGGCACAGAGCCCAACTAAGCATGCAGTCACAAAGTTCTTCTGGTGTGGATTTAAAGGAGCAAACTGGAGCGATCTGAATTGTTCATCAGCAGATGGATGAATATGGATGTGTGTGGAGGCAATTCGCCTCATTCACAATGTGACAGAACAATCGCAGGCACAGCGCAGAACATTATTCTTGACCATGCGTAATGGTTCCTGATAATGCTCCATCAACATGATAATGAGAAAGCGCTGAGCCAGAAGGTCAGACTCTCCATTTATGCTCCCATCCTCACCTCAGAGGATGGGAGCATGAATAGTAATAATAGTAGTAATAATAATGCTGATGATTTAATAGTAATAGTAATAGTAATAGTAATAATAATACTAATGATGATAATAATAATAATACAAATGAAGCAACGCACAGCGGTGTGAAGCTCACTCATGGTACAGGGAGTCCCAAACAGGAAGGAGAGTTTTGACCGTATTTTATGCCAGAAATGAGGTTCAGGTTGTTAAAAGCGGCATTTCTCCTTTAATTCGGGTTGCCTTATATATACGTGTTTTTCCATTTATTTTTAAACAAGCAGGCAGCTGCTGATTGAGTAACCTCTTAATTGTGCAGTATGAGTGACACACCAATCACACAACTTTAGATAAACAATCTAAAATTATCTTCCTTAGACTCAAACTGAAAGCAAATCTCTACAACTTGATATAAATTAATAAAAAAATGTAAAATCCAGTTTCCTGATGAAGTGGTGTTGAGGAGGATTTTCTTAAGAAGAAGACATGAAAGTTCACCTACAATTTGACAGAAAGTACATCTGAGATACAAGCCTAGATTTGATGATTTGGTGAAAGAAACATTTGGATTTCTTCATAACTGATGTAAATAAAGTCCAAGACATATTCAGTGACTTGGAAATGTTCATGTTTCCATCCCCTGCCTTGTCTGAAGTAAACGGCCAGTAAAACCGATTATTATTTACAGCTATTATCAAGTTTTAGAGATTTGCTTTCAGTTTGAGATTGAGGAAGTGTTATGCCCAGCCCCGGCTCAGGGGTTAGGTCTTCATTCATTGCCTTATTTCTTCTCTGATTCTCTGGTTTTATCTTTCATTAGTTTATACATTAACATGTTAGTCTGTTTGATTCTGTTTCACATATTCACAGCCAATTAGTAATCTTGTCCCAGTTCACTTTGCTTTTGCCTCACTGCACTCTCTTGCACTTACCTTTGTCTTTCCCGGTCACGCCCCCTTCCAACACCTTCTGCACACCTGTTCCTCATTTCTCCTCTAATTACACCACCAGTTATTTAAGCCCTCACAGACTCACTATACTCACTGCCAGATTGTTGATTTCATGTCACTCTCCAGCCATAGTTCCAAGTACTCCTTTGCCTTGTATTTTGTCTGCCGGATTTTTGACCTTGCTTTGTCCTTGACCTTGAATTTGCCTTTGTCTCTGATTGCCTCCTCGCTGTGTATTTTGACCTGTGCCTGTCTGTTGAACCACGCCTCAGCCTTTCGCCCGTCTGTTACCGTTGCCTCTCTGCTGGATCACCTGTGTACCGACTCCCTGCTTGCTTTGATGATTAAACCTTTTACTTACTCCATCCCTGGTGAGAACTCGCATTTGTGTCCACCTGTTATGAGCAACGAGGTCACCATGCCTGACAGGAAGATAATTTTAGATTTTTTTTCTTCTTTATAATTTTTGTATTTCTTGTATTTGAAATGGCATAAACAAATTAAAATGTGTGAAAGACGAAGTGTTCCAATACTTTCGGAGGGCACAGTATCGTAACCTTATGATGAGTGCAAAACGAGTGTGGTATTATTAATGTTTTGTTTAAGAATGTTTAATTTTCACTGTTGCTGCGCTTTGTGTGAAATCATAGTCATATCGTATATCATATTGATATGACAATATTGACGTATGCTAATTTGATCATATTGTACAGCCCTACCATCAACTAGCTGAAATATTTGAATATTAATTTATATCTACATTAAAAAATGCTTAAAGTGGCAGGGGGTTAAGAGGGCTGTAATTGGGGGTGGGGTGGGGGGGGTTTCTCCCTGCGTCAATAAAACAGTCAGATTCTGTAGAGACTTTCAAATCCAGACTTAAGACGCACTTATTTTATCTTTCGGATGGCTAGTATACTGGCATGTTATGTTCCTATGTTTTTTACTTTTTTACTCTTTGGCTATGCTTTTTAATCTTTTAATTCATTTTATTTTGTTTTCGGAATTGTTTTGTGTGAAGCACCTTGAGGTGTCTCTGTTGTGATTTGGCGCCATATAAAATTAATAAACTGCGTTGAAATTGAATTGGGGGGTGGAGCTCTGGAAAAATGCTTAAAAAGGCGGGGGTTCTGGGGGACGGAGCCTCCCCAGAAGCTGAAATGTTTTAGCCATGCTAAAATGAATAATAATAATAATGACAGTAATAATGATAATAGTAATAATCATAATGATGATAACAACGATAATAAAAATAATAATAATGTTGATAACAATGATAATAAAAATAATGATGATAATGATGATGATAATAATAATAATAAAATAATAATAATTCACCCATTTTCTATACTTGCTTATTGTAATAAAGAGGTGAGGGGCTGGAGCCTATCCCAGCAGTCAGGACAGGATTCCAGTCTGTTGCAGGTCCATGATAATAATAATAATAATAATAATAATAATAATAATAATAATAATAATAATAATAATAATAATAATAATAATAATAATAATAATAATAATGTTGATAACAATGTTAGTAAAGATAATGATGATAATAATAATAATAATAATAATAATAATAATAATAATAATAATTCACCCATTTTCTATACTTGCTTATTCTAATAAAGAGGTGAGGGGCTGGAGCCTATCCCAGCAGTCAGGACAGGATACCAGTCTGTTGTAGGTCTATGATAATAATAATAATAATAATAATAATAATAATAATAATAATAATAATAATAATAATAATAATAATAATAATGATTCTGACAGACTTTTGAGTGACAGCTATGAAATGTTATGTTTGCACCTGTAACTGTGAGCCAGCAGGTTTAACAGCAGATGGTGTCGGCATCTGCTGATCTGCTGTGTCTGTGTTGTTTTTGTGTCTGAGAGGTTGCTGAACATGTGAGATGCCCTGGAGCGTCTAACGTGTTTTGTTATAGCTCCAAGGGTCATATTACTTTGCTAGCTGGTGCCACTGACTGAGTACCATCTCAAGCACCTTGGTCTCAATAATTTATCTCATCTATTGCAGTCCTTTTGATTTTGATACTGATATCAAAGGAAGCATGGTATGGACACTCGAGTACTAAGCCTTATGCTGATACCCCCAGGGTGCTTTTTGCTCCACGTCAGCCTACTTTTTGAAGCTAAAGGAAAGAAACAGTCAGATGGATTTAATGGCAAAGTAGATGTGCTGTTGATAGACAACAGATGTGATGGAGAAAATGAAGTGATCGATCAAGGTGTCTGCCTCACCTTAAAGAGTCTGAAAAGACATTAATTTAATTTATTTGATCAATAAGGCCTTAAGAAATTGAATGTTTGGTATCTGTGTTTGAACTGGCACAGACATGAAAAGTACGATTCAGAAACTAGTTTTTTAAGGTGATGCCAAGGGAGACAGCTGCTGCTCGCTTCAGGTCAGCGCACTGTTGGCGGCATTGGTAAAGAAATAAATCAGCCTCACCACCTGGTTTATACCAGTTCTTGACAGTATCCTTAAGCCAACTTTTTGACATGTCCTAAAATCCAAAACATGTGAAATTCTCAGCAATTAGCAGGAAATTTCATTTTTTTTTAAATTTCTGCTGCTTGTCTGGGTTGCAATAGCTCATTCCACACTTTCCTATCCTTGGCCAAGTTCTCTAACACTTCCTCAGGGATCCTGAGCTGTTCCCACATCAGCTGGGGAATATAATCCCTCCAGTGTGTCCTAGATCTACATTGGGGACCTCCTCCCAGTTGGATATGCCTAGAAGCCCCCCCGCCCCACCAGGCAGATGATGTGAGATATCCTCACCAGGTACTCAAAACACCTCAGCTGGGTCATTTTGATGCAAAGAAATAGCGGCTCTACTCAGAGTCCCTCCCTAGTAGTCAAGCTTGCCACCCCCGCACAGAGTGTAAGCCAGACACCTAATGGAGGAGCCTCAATTCCACTGCTTGCATCTGTGAACTGCTGTGAAATTACCCAAAGTTCATGCTGCTAGGTGAGGATGGGAGCATAAATGGAGAGTCTGGCCTTCTGGCTCAACTCTTTCTTTACCAGCATCTGAAAAACTTCAGATGCCACAGGAGATGCATCGGAATAATGCAGTTAGTCAGTGAGTCATGGGGTTTTTGATTCAGTCAAGCAGGCAGGCAGACACACAGTCAAGAACTAATTGAGTCGGTCAGTCAACAATCAGTCCATCATGGAGTCAGTCTTGGAGTCTTTGTTTCAATCAGTCAGTCAGTGATGGACACACTGAGTCAGTCACTCAGTCAGTCAATCAAGCAGTCAGTCATGGAATCACCAAATCAGTCAGTCAGTCAGTCCATCATGGATGGTAAAGGGTAAATGGTAAAATACCATTTACCATCATGGATTCTTTGATTCAGTCAATCAGGCTGTCGCGGAGTCACTGAGTTAGTCAGTCAGTCATGGACTCACTGTGCCAGTCAGTCAATCAATCAAGCAGTCAGTCATGGAGTCTTTTAATCAGTCAGTATGTCATGTAGTCATTGAGTCATTCAGTCAGTGTGTTGGGGTTTCGTCTGTGGCCGGAGTTTTGTATTGTCCCTGTGTCTTTTACATCCTTGATTGTGTGTCCAGTTTTGTCTCCTCGTGGTCCGTGCCCATCATGTGAGCCCCTGTCACCTGTCTGTCATGTGCGAGTGTGTGTCTGCCCCTCATGTCTGTGTGGTATGTGTGTCAATCCGTGTGTGGTCGAGTCCTTATATGTGAGTGTGTGCATGGGTTTGTCCTGTCCTCGGTGTGCATCTGTCCTCTGTGTGCTCCTCATCCTGTTGTCTATGGGTGTGTGTGAGAGTATGTGGGTGAATGGGTGTGTGGTCGAGTCCTTGTATGTGCGTGTGTGAATGTGGGCAGGGGTTTTGTCTGTCCTCAGTGTGCCCCTTATCCCGTTGTCTGTGGTTGTGTGTGAAAGTATGTGTGTGCTGGCATTAGCGTTTCACCCATTGTCTCGTCCTCCTGTTCTCTTGCCATGTGCAGTCAACTTGATTCCACCTGATGGCTGCACGTGGCATCTATCAACTTCTGTGTCAATAGGCCCCATGCCTCATATTTTGACAATGTGTTTTCTGCCCTTTGATCTGTTAGGAGTTTATTTGTGAACGACTGTGTCATGTAGTGTTGCTGTGTTGTGTGCTTTATGTTTCGGTTTGATAAATTATGATCTGGTTTTGCTTTCCACTTACCATCAGGTTGTCTGTTTATGTTTCATCTTTGTACACTCATTGATTTTCACCCATGTGTCACTGCTGTCCCATTCACCCTGGTCACACCTGTTGTTAATCATTTCAGTTTGTTGTTAAGCCTCACATTGTCGTAGTTCAGTGCTGATCATTTAATCCTGAACATGCTTTCCATGTGTTGCGTTATCACGGATTGTATCATGCTCATCCTCCTTGTCTCACACTCGGCTTGTCTGCACTGAGTGTTCACCTGTTTGTAAGTGTTCCTCATGCTGTTGGTTTTTTGACAGTTGACTTTTGTTTACACACTATTTGTTAATCACCCAGTCTTTTGTAGTGTTTTTTGGTCTTTTAACTTTGGAGTTTGGAGTCACTTGTTTTACCACTGTCACATCTGAGGATCATTAAACACCTTGACTTTGAACCTACCCCTATGTCGTCTGGCTGCCTGCATCCTGCCCACCCTGAAGACCTTTTGCGATAAGTTTAATTTATTGTTTAATTGTGTGGACTATTGCCATTTAAAAGAGAAGAATGACTTTATCAGACAAACTTGGGACCTGACTGAGGTGAACCACTGGGTGCTAGACCCATTCCCAGAACTATATACCTTGGAGGAGGTTTTAGGACAGGATCAGCTTCCTGAATGGGTCCTGCACCCAGAAGCTCATTGGCCACAGTCCACACTCAGACACGCAGACTCAGAAGGAACTCATCCAGTATTCATAGCACAATCCCATCAGAACAGTGCTCCAATACCAGATTTCCTTACTCCGATACACCTTCCTGTTTACCTGGTACCTCCCAGTCCAACAGTCACCATCAACCTCACTCCTCTACAACAAATCTTAGCTTCTGCATAGTCCATTCTTTCCTTGAATGTAGCCTCACTATTTTCCCATATAATCACTCTCCGTGGATTAGTCTCAACCCTCCAGATCCCCTCCAATTTCCCATATCCTGACTCCATCACTTTGTTTGTTTTTGCCTTCCACACTATAAAATGATCTCCTCAGATCAGCAATCCTGCAGTGTCCCATCAATCAGTCCTGCTCCTTGGACCCAGTGTACCTGTCTGAAGACCCAACACCGTCCACTGTCCGGGACCCTCTACTGCTGGTTCTCCACCCTCCTCTCCAGCCACAAGAGGACCCTTCAGTGCCACAGCTGGTGGAGTTGGCCACTCTCCCTAGGTCACTGCCCACGGATGTCTTCTGTAATCTGGGTGGGGCCCGGAAGAAGAAGAAAAGAGCCGTGCAAAGGCCGATGGAGAGGAGCATCTGCCCATGGCTGAGATGGAGGTGGGTTAGCCTGCCCTGAGCCAGCCCCCTAGTGTTTCCGTGGACTCCAGCCGGCCTGCGGACCAGCTTCCTCGTGTTTTTCTGGACTCTAGTCGGCCACACGACCAGTCTCCGGGGATTGGTTTCTGCCCGTCGCCCTACCCACGGCTGGCTCCCACTTTCGGCACTGGTTGGCCTTTGGACTCAATATTTCTTAACCAATTTATGTATCGTGGTCGACGGGGAAGTTAACCCTGGTTTGGGGGCATGTCCTCCTGTCTGGCCCCTGCCTCCTGCCCGATGGGTATGGGTGGGAGTCGCAGGTTTTTTCATGTTCTTTGTTTGTTTTTTATTAAACCCTCCAAACCGTGACTATCCAGGGTTGGGACCAGGAAGCAGAGTTGTAGTCTTACACACCTCTCTGCAGCTTCTCTCCCCCTGCCATCCCCCCAATACCCCATCCCCATAGAGGCGGTGTCTGCTCCTAGACCACCAACAACCAGTAAAAATCTATTTAAGCATAAAAATTCAAAAAGAAAAAATAATATAGCTCCTTCAACTGCCCCACAGACTAAAACAGTTAAATGTGGTTTATTAAACATTAGGTCTCTCTCTTCTAAGTCCCTGTTAGTAAATGATATAATGATTGATCAACATATTGATTTATTCTGCCTTACAGAAATCTGGTTACAGCAAGATGAATATGTTAGTTTAAATGAGTCAACACCCCCGAGTCACACTAACTGCCAGAATGCTTGTAGCACAGGCCGAGGGGGAGGATTAGCAGCAATCTTCCATTCCAGCTTATTAATTAATCAAAAACCCAGACAGAGCTTTAATTAATTTGAATGCTTGACTCTTAGTCTTGTCCATCCAAATTGGAAGTCCCAAAAACCAGTTTTATTTATTATTATCTATCGTCCACCTGGTCATTACTGTGAGTTTCTCTGTGAATTTTTGGACCTTTTGTCTGACTTAGTGCTTAGCTCAGATAAGATAATTATAGTGGGCGATTTTAACATCCACACAGATGCTGAGAATGACAGCTTCAACACTGCATTTAATCTATTATTAGACTCAACTGGCTTTGCTCAAAATGTAAATGAGTCCACCCACCACTTTAATCATATCTTAGATCTTGTTCTGACTTATGGTATGGAAATTGAAGACTTAACAGTATTCCCTGAAAACTCCCTTCTGTCTGATCATTTCTTAATAACATTTACATTTACTCTGATGGACTACCCAGCAGTGTGGAATAAGTTTCATTACACTAGAAGTCTTTCAGAAAGCGCTGTAACTAGGTTTAAGGATATGATTCCTTCTTTATGTTCTCTAATGCCATATACCAACACAGTGCAGAGTAGCTACCTAAACTCTGTAAGTGAGATAGAGTATCTCGTCAATAGTTTTACATCCTCATTGAAGACAACTTTGGATGCTGTAGCTCCTCTGAAAAAGAGAGCTTTAAATCAAAAGTTCTTGACTTCGTGGTATAACTCACAAACTCGCAGCTTAAAGCAGATAACCCGTAAGATGGAGAGGAAATGGCATCTCACTAATTTAGAAGATCTTCTAGGACACAAGCTAGGACATCTTACTACTCATCACTAATTGAAGAAAATAAGAACAACCCCAGGTTTCTTTTCAGCACTGTAGCCAGGCTGACAAAGAGTCAGAGCTCTATTGAGCTGAGTATTCCATTAACTTTAACTAGTAATGACTTCATGACTTTAATTTTAACTATTAGAGAAAAAAATTACTCAAAACCATCCCAAAGACATATCGTTATCTTTGGCTGCTTTCAGTGATGCCGGTATTTGGTTGGACTCTTTCTCTCCGATTGTTCTGTCTGAGTTATTTTCATTAGTTACTTCCTCCAAACCATCAACATGTCTATTAGACCCCATTCCTACCAGGCTGCTCAAGGAAGCCCTACCATTAATTAATGCTTCGATCTTAAATATGATCAATCTATCTTTATTAGTTGGCTATGTAACACAGGCTTTTAAGGTGGCAGTAATTAAACCATTACTTAAAAAGCTATCACTTGACCCAGCTATCTTAGCTAATTATAGGCCAATCTCCAACCTTACTTTTCTTTCAAAAATTCTTGAAAGGGTAGTTGTAAAACAGCTAACTGATCATCTGCAGAGGAATGGTCTATTTGAAGAGTTTCAGTCAGGTTTTAGAATTCATAGTACAGAAACAGCATTAGTGAAGGTTACAAATGATCTTCTTATGGCCTCAGACAGTGGACTCATCTCTGTGCTCGTCCTGTTAGGCCTCAGTGCTGCTTTTGATACTGTTGACCATAAAATTTTATTACAGAGATTAGAGCATGCCATAGGTATTAAAGGCACTGCGCTGCGGTGGTTTGAATCATATTTATCTAATAGATTACAATTTGTTCATGTAAATGGGGAGTCTTCTTCACAGACTAAGGTTAATTATGGAGTTCCACAAGGTTCTGTGCTGGGACCAATTTTATTCACTTTATACATGCTTCCCTTAGGCAGTATTATTAGAAAGCATTGCTTAAATTTTCATTGTTACGCAGATGATACCCAGCTTTATCTATCCATGAAGCCAGAGGACACACACCAATTAGTTAAACTGCAGGAATGTCTTACAGACATAAAGACATGGATGACTTCTAATTTCCTGCTTTTAAATTCAGATAAAACTGAAGTTATTGTACTTGGCCCCACAAATCTTAGAAACATGGTGTCTAACCAGATCCTTTTTGTGGATGGCATTACCCTGACCTCCAGTAATACTGTGAGAAATCTTGGAGTCATTTTTGATCAGGATATGTCCTTCAGTACGCATATTAAGCAAGTATGTAGGACTGCTTTTTTGCATTTGCGCAATATCTCTAAAATTAGAAAGGTCTTGTCTCAGAGTGATGCTGAAAAGCAATTCCATGCATTTATTTCCTCTAGGCTGGACTATTGTAATTCATTATTATCAGGTTGTCCTAAAAGTTCCCTGAAAAGCCTTCAGTTAATTCAAAATGCTGCAGCTAGAGTACTGACAGGGACTAGAAGGAGAGAGCATATCTCACCCATATTGGCCTCTCTTCATTGGCTTCCTGTTAATTCCAGAATAGAATTTAAAATTCTTCTTCTTACTTATAAGGTTTTGAATAATCAGGTCCCATCTTATCTTAGGGACCTCATAGTACCATATCACCCCAATAGAGCACTTCGCTCTCAGACTGCAGGCTTACTTGTAGTTCCTAGGGTTTGTAAGAGTAGAATGGGAGGCAGAGCCTTCAGCTTTCAGGGTCCTCCGCTGGAGGTTTCTTCCTGTTAAAAGGGAGTTTTTCCTTCCCACTGTTGCCAAGTGCTTGCTCACAGGGGGTCATTTTGACCGTTGGGGTTTTTCTGTAATTATTGTATGGCTTTTGCCTTACAATATAAAGCTCCTTGCAGCAACTGTTTGTTGTGATTTGGCGCTATATAAATAAAATTGATTTGATTTGATTTGGTTTGCCTGCATTTGGCCCATGCACCATGTTTTTTTTTTTTTTTTCTCTGTTCTAGTCTTGTCCATGAAATGTTTTTGAATTTTGTCACTTTGGATTTTGGAGTCATTTGTTTTACCACTGCCTAGTTTGAGGATCATTAAACATGGTGAGTGGATCCACAAAACGTTTGTAAGTAACTGCATAAACACTATGGCACATTCAGCCCTGACATTTTGGGTTCTCATAGATCAGGTGAGGACCAGTGCACCTCATATTTTGGGCCATGGTAGTGTCTTATTTGGTGTTTGGCATTTTAGATGTGGGGAGATGCTCAACAAAGACTATGCCCTGATCAGGAGATGGTGCTACACACTTTAACCCCTCAGCCACAGGTCCCCCCCATGTTAGCGTCTTTAACATCCAAAATAAAGTTAATTCAGACAGGCTGTGTTGTGGTTGGTTGTGAAGCTTTGTTGCTGCTGTTGCTAACTTCAGAGACTACTCTTAATTTTTTTGACGGCGCTAATTAAATCCCTGAAATGTTACAGGAACACACAGGATGACAGTGAAGCTGTCAAGACATGGCTGTGTTTTTTAACTTTCGTACAGCCGTTGCCTGTCTCAGGACCAAATATTACTGCTCCGCCAGAATTCTCAGCTTCTCTGCAGAAACAGACTGCTGACTGACGTTGAGCTCTGCAGCAGCACATGACATAAACTCTGCCGTCTTAACACTGAGAAAACATCACACCACTGAACCCATCGCCAAATTCTTTCCCACTGTGTTTGGATTCTGCACCTTTGCTGGAAATAAAGACCAAAAATAAATCATTCCAATGCCGTAGATGCTGGTGTCCATGTGTAATGTGGGATATTGGTGTTGGAAAAACATGCATATATTCATGTTTGTTAAAATTGCCCCTTGGGGAAAAATAAAGTGATGTGAATTTGAATTGAATTTGAATATACAACCCCTGGCAAAAATTATGGAATCACCGGCCTCGGAGGATGTTCATTCAGTTGTTTAATTTTGTAGAAAAAAAGCAGATCACAGACATGACACAAAACTAAAGTCATTTCAAATGGCAACTTTCTGGCTTTAAGAAAGACTATAAGAAATCAAGAAAAAAAGATTGTGGCAGTCAGTAACGGTTACTTTTTTAGACCAAGCAGAGGAAAAAAATATGGAATCACTCAATTCTGAGGAAAAAATTATGGAATCACCCTGTAAATTTTCATCCCCAAAACTAACACCTGCATCATATCAGACCTGCTCGTTAGTCTGCATCTAAAAAGGAGTGAACACACCTTAGAGAGCTGTTGCACCAAGTGGACTGACATGAATCATGGCTCCAACACGAGAGATGTCAATTGAAACAAAGGAGAGGATTATCAAACTCTTAAAAGAGAGTAAATCATCACGCAATGTTGCAAAAGATGTTGGTTGTTCACAGTCAGCTGTGTCTAAACTCTGGACCAAATACAAACAACATGGGAAGGTTGTTAAAGGCAAACATACTGGTAGACCAAGGAAGACATCAAAGCGTCAAGACAGAAAACTTAAAGCAATATGTCTCAAAAATCGAAAAATGTACAACAAAACAAATGAGGAACGAATGGGAGGAAACTGGAGTCAACGTCTGTGACCGAACTGTAAGAAACCGCCTAAAGGAAATGGGATTTACATACAGAAAAGCTAAACGAAAGGCATCATTAACACCTAAACAGAAAAAAACAAGGTTACAATGGGCTAAAGAAAAGCAACTGTGGGTGACTGGATGAAAGTCATATTCAGTGATGAATCTCGAATCTGCATTGGGCAAGGTGATGATGTTGGAACTTTTGTTTGGTGCCGTTCCAATGAGATTTATAAAGATGACTGCCTGAAGAGAACATGTACATTTCCACAGTCATTGATGATATGGGGCTGCATGTCACATAAAGGCACTGGGGAGATGGCTGTCATTACATCATCAATAAATGCACAAGTTTATGTTGATATTTTGGACAATTGAAAGGATGTTTGGGGATGATGAAATCATTTTTCAAGATGATAATGCATCTTGCCATAGAGCAAAAACTGCAAAAACATTCCTTGCAAAAACACACATAGGGTCAATGTCAATGAGCAGATCTGATTTGATGCAGGTGTTAATTTGGGGGATGAAAATTTACAGGGTGATTCCATATTTTTTTCCTCAGAATTGAGTGATTCCATATTTTTTTCCTCAGAATTGAGTGAGTCCATATTTTTTTTCCTCTGCTTGGTCTAAAAAAGTAACCGTTACTGACTGCCACAATCTTTTTTTCTTGATTTCTTATAGTGTTTCTTAAAGCCAGAAAGTTGTCATTTGAAATGACTTTAGTTTTGTGTCATGTCTGTGATCTGCTTTTTTTTCTACAAAATTAAACAACTGAATGAACATCCTCTGAGGCCGGTGATTCCATAATTTTTGCCAGAGGTTGTATATTGCAGAAGGCATAAAATATTTGATTTTGGATTTGCTGCTTGTTCTTCAATAACTTTGGGCTTTTTATGTTCTGAGTACACAAATTTGTTTCATTTGCATTTATTTCTGAACATGTTTAAAATTTTTTGTGTAAAATTCAGAACCATGTGCATGTCGATGTGTGTGCGCATACAGTGTTTATTACATTCTGAGGACAGAACACATTGAAACAATAAGACAAACATGTTTGTAATATTTCACGTCTGTCTTATTGTTTTTCAGACACGGCATACGTCCGTGTTTTTATCAGCGATGTGAACGACAACAAGCCGGCATTTGCACAGGCGTCCTATGAAGTGGATGTGGATGAAGATGCTGATGTGGGCTTTGCCTTCCTCACCGTTAGTGCCAACGATGGAGATGAAGGTGGGCAGCACACATAAAGACAGGACATACACTTCCTCTGAGCCAGGTGATGGAAGTTGCAGCAGTAATGGACTGCACTTATGAAGTGCTTTTCAATGTGACAGCAGACAGAAGAGCTTAACAAAGTTTCCCATTCACACATTCAAACATGCACTCGCTGATAATGAGCCGTACCAGCCTGAAAGGAGCAGGAACACTTTAATTTGCAGACATGCAGACGCTGTGCTGTTCTTGAGGTTTCCACAGAAAACCTGCTCCTGTAAGTAAAGCAGGATTTACACCTGATCTGTTTTCATGATGTTACTGTGTGACTACAGCTGATGCTGAGTCCACACCACATTCATTTACACCTCAGAGCCGTGACATCCCTCAACCACAGCACACACGTGTCGGGTGAGACTATGATGCGCCTTAAACAGCAGTAATATAGCTGGTTTAACCCCTTCTAAGCCTGTATGTCCCTTTTTATTTGTGAGATACTGACAAGCCAAAATGAGGCGGGCGGTAGGGGGTTAAATGATGGCCAATCTGTGCCAACAGCGGCTGGGGAGCCATTTCACACCAGATGTGCAATCTATGGTGTGCAGTGCTCAGTATTCATAAAAAAAGAATGTTTAGTCAATGCTTGCTCAAGTATATCCCAAAAGATATTACAGCGTGAATGAAAAGTACATACAGCCAAGGGATTTATGACATCACCCACACATGCATGCACCCATGCACATGTGCGCATCATAAAATTTAGAGGGCTGTTCAACAGGGCGCTGGCCTACTACAATCACCCATGATCCAAAAGTGCAAAACTGGGATGAAATTCCACTTGACTCCTAACAGCCTGGGTTATAAAGTGCAAACCTGGCAACTGGTTGGCTTATAAAGTGCAGACCTGGCAACCTGCCCAAAAATGAAAGAAAGGAGCTGCGCCCTCATCCAGACATGATCAAAAAAATGCAACAAACGCTGCTTCGGCTTCAGATTTTTACCCCAGTGGAGCACAACCAAACACGTTTCAATCCATAGTCGCGACAAATACCCCGTTTAAAGAAGTTTGAACCTGAATTGATTAAGACTGTGAACACCCCAAATTTCCCATGTACTATCAATGATTTTGAGAATCGGGATCAAATTTTTAAACAGTTCAAAAACTGGATACCAATTTCAAATCTGGTGCAGTTGATGGCTGTAACTACTCTGTACAGTGCCCTCTAAAAGTACACTTGGTATTTCACACATTTTAATTTGTTTATTTGTTTATGCCATTTAAAAAATACAATATATATATATATATTTATATATATATATCTTAAATTAACGTTCTAAAAATCTCTACAACTTGATATAAATTAATTAAAAATATAAAAGCCAAGATGATGGGTTGCATAAGTAATTGAACACTTTGGTATAAATACCTGCAAATAATCCGTTTTATTGCCAATTTTCTTCAGACAAGTCAAGGGATGGATACATGAACATTTCCAAGTCACTGAATATGTCTTGAACTTTATAGTTATGAAGAAATACAAACAGTATGGCACTCTGTGGTAAATCTGTATGGAGCAGATAGTTCTCAAAAACTGAGTGACTATGCAAGAAGGAGAAGAGTGAGGAAAGCCACCAAGACATCCAGACAACCCAGACGAAGTTATAGGCTTCTGTGGCTGTGATTGTTGTGGATTTCGTATCCCCAGTTAAACAGCTTCATGATGAAGTGGTATAGATGAGGATTTTCTTAAAAAGAAGACCTGAAAGTTCAGCTACAATTTGCCAGAAGATATATATATATATATATATATATATATATATATATATATATATATATATATATATATATATATATATATATATTGGCATAAACAAATTAAAATAAAATGTGTGAAATACCAAGTGTTCCAATACTTTTGGAGGGTATTGTATACCAATTTGAGGCACATAAAGTCACATTTGAAACATTGTGGAATCCTTCTTCTGACTCAGAAAAAGTAATTTACTTGGATTTATGAGAGGATATGCAAGACCATAATTTCTGCTTTATAATTTAGATTATATTTAGTTTCATGCTGTAGTTTTTTCACTTCAAATGAATTTAATACCCCGTCACACATAGCCAGAATCACGCAGAGTGGCATTGGAGTAATGAATTGGTGCACATCCGAAAAGTGTCAGATGTCAGTTCCAAAACATTCTGACAGCCATCTGCGGAAGTTGACACAGTTGGTCAAAAATGGCCGGTGGCCCCAAGTGTGGTGCACATATTCACAGTTTTTTCGGCGCCATTAAGATGGACAACTATCCGACGGCGGTCCATGTGTTATCTGCGGATCGTCTAACCACAATTTACATATTCCGATGGCAGCAATACGGGATCCGAAATGCTTTGAGCAAATAGGAGGAAATCTCAAGATGACTCTGGCACGGCATGCCTGCCGGCATGACCTATAGTGCCACATATCCATCATGCAGAGGTGGACGAGGCAGTCTGGATGCATTCGGACCACAGCTGGCCACGCCTCTTTTTTAATGGCAATATTTGTCATGTTGGAATGGCTCCTCCACATTCTTGCTATGTGTGACTGGGGCTTAAAAAGCCAAATTTACCTTAATTTGCTGCATTTGTCTGAGTGGCAATACTTTGAGGAGAAAACTATTTTGTTGCACCATAAAGGACGTACTTATAGAACAAATCCAAAAACATTGTTTTCAGCATGAGGGGGGGAAAAAAACTCTTCAGTGTCAAACTGTCTGCTTCACCGGTTTGGGTTTAAAATATGGAGGATATCCTTGGAATCTTTTGACACAAGTGAATTGTTTTTTTTTTTTTTTTTTTTGCGATATCTCAGCTTGACGCCTGCAAACACTGAACATTTTAAAAATACCATGCTAACCCACCAATGACATTTTTCAACAAGCCCAAGAGAGAGTGCATTGAACAAGTGAAGGATTGACAACTGGAGAACTGCTGCAGGCTTGCACTCTAAAAATAGATTTAAATTCAATTTAGGCACATTGTCTGACACACAACCGGGACTTGAGCACAGAAGTACAGCTCTGGCTTTTTACCTGTGGATATCTCCACCATGTTTATGACTAAATATCTTAAATGCATGTATATGTTCCTATATAAATAAACACCTTTCCCATGGATAGTTTACGTTTTATGCCCCTCCAGCCCCCCAGCCCCGTGTCGTGCTTGGAATCATGCAAATGTGTTTTAAATTTCACTGAAGTTGTTTCCTGTGGCACCTTAAGCTTGGCACAGTCTGAATGTGTTAGCAGTGTGAATGCATCAGATTATATATAGCAGCCCTCATTCCTACTTGACCTTTCCATTGGATCTTTGACTAATTTAAAGTCTAATTAGTATCTGAGAGCTTGCCAGTGAGCAGATCCTTAAATACAAGCTTTTCAGTGTGCGATGGAACACTCGGAGACGCTCAGCTGTCATGGCTGCAGGCAAACGTCAGTTCAACAAAAGAAAAGACTGTTATTACACCGACAGAGGAAAAAAACCACACTTAAAGTGTCTCATACAATCAAAAGGCATCAAGAAAATGGTTAGGACTCATCAAAAAGATCTGGTAGTCCTGGATCAAGAGCGAAATAAAATGAACATTTGTACCAAGCTGTGAGTGACGCGGTCATCAAGTCTCAGAGCCGGAATCAGAGTTCTTCCTCTTCATCATAACGGAGACCAAGTTTTTATTTCAAAACAGACTTGAATAATAATCATAATAATAATAATCTTTTTTATTTCTTCAATCATTCATTCATGTCATTTCATGCCATTTTCCATGAACAAAAAGAACAGAAAGAAGATAAATCTTGTATTCTTTGCTCCTTGTAACAAAATCAACAAAATAAGAACAAATAAATAAAAAGAGAAAGTCATTTGTTTCTTCAATTCCAACCCAAATGCCATCTCCTCGTCAAGTCATCAAACAATTTTCTATATTTTCTCATGATTTTGTCCTTATAGATTAAAAAAAAAATAAAGATTTGTACAACCTTTAAGTTCTTCATTCAATACATAAAGTTTAACTCCATAAACAGAGGGACACTTGTTTCATCGTAGTCTGTTCGAACATAGTCCGAAAATGATATTTTCTTCTATGGCAAACGGTCTGTGTACCAAGACTAAACAAATTTTATTTTCATTTAGATACCACCAAATCACAACCGAGTTGCCTCAAAGCGCTTCACACAAGTAAGGTCTAACCTTACCAACCTCCAGAGCAACAGTGGTAAGGAAAAACTCCCTCTGAGGAAGAAACCTCAAGCAGACCAGACTCAAAAGGGGTGACCCTCTGCTTGGGCCATGATACAAACATAAATTACAAAACAATTCACAGAACAATTCACGGACGAATATTCAAGAAATGCTATTGGCGCACAGGACAGGAGGATCGCCAACATCTCCAACAACAACTCCCATCTCTGGATGGAGCTGCACCTTAAACAGAGAGAAAAAACAGAATCAGGCATCAGAAAGACAAGAAATACTGTATAATTTTCCAGCATTAATCAAGAAAAACAGAGAAATACTAAGGTGATCTCCGGCCACTAGCCCTAAACTTCACTAAAAGACCCAGAATTTAGGTAAAGTTGAGGCCGCAGCCTGCTCCAATTACTAATAAATTAATTAAAAGAGTAAAAAGCGTAAAACAAAACTGTACCAGTATGCTAGCCATATGAAAGGGAAAATAAGTGTGTTTTAAGTCTGGACTTGTGTTACTGACCTCTTGTCGCCTGCTGTACCTTTGGAATGTCTGATATCTGCTTTACTGTGTTCCGAACCACTGCCTGAGTAACGCCGCTGCAGAACTGAACTCTGTTTTCTAAGACTGATCCTCAGTGATAAAGCAAACCTCTTGTCCACAATAAACGTTTAACGTCACTCAGCACTATTATTCACTCCAAGGCCTCCACAGCCTGCTGCATGAACGTTTTCAAGCATTTGCTGAATCCGGCATGGCCCACTCAGATGAGCTCATCTTGCTAAAATAGTCCCAGTGTTTTGGGAGAGGAAGGGGAGAACAGCCCTGCTGGGTGTCAGTTCGTACCCCTGCAATATCTCCTTCTGTTTAGCACATGGAGTTTGCAGAAAAATCCACCTTTAAAGATACACTCAACAAATATATAAACCCAACACTTTTAGTTTTGCTCCCATTTTGTATGAGATGAACTCAAAGATCTAAAACTTTTTCCACATACACAATATCACCATTTCCCTCAAATATTGTTCACAAACCAGTCTAAATCTGTGATAGTGAGCACTTCTGATTTGCTGAGATAATCCATCCCACCTCACAGGTGTGCCATATCAAGATGCTGATTAGACACCATGATTAGTGCACAGGTGTGCCGTAGACTGCCCACAATAAAAGGCCACTCTGAAAGGTGCAGTTTTATCACACAGCACAATGCCACAGATGTCGCAAGATTTGAGGGAGCATGCAATTGGCATGCTGACAGCAGGAATGTCAACCAGAGCTGTTGCTCGTGTATTGAATGTTCATTTCTCTACCATAAGCCGTCTCCAAAGGCGTTTCAGAGAATTTGGCAGTACATCCAACCAGCCTCACAACTGCAGACCACATGTTCACCTCCAAGATCGTCTGAGACCAGCCACTCAGACAGCTGCTGAAACAATCGGTTTGCATAACCAAAGAATTTCTGCACAAACTGTCAGAAACCGTCTCAGGGAAGCTCATCTGCATGCTAGTCGTCCTCATCGGGGTCTCGACCTGACTCCAGTTCGTCGTCGTAACCGACTTGAGTGGGCAAATGCTCACATTCGCTGGCATTTGGCACATTGGAGAGGTGTTTTCTTCACGGATGAATCCCGGTTCACATTGTCCAGGGCAGATAGCACACAGCGTGTGTGGCGTCGTGTGGGTGAGCGGTTTTCTGATGTCAATGTTGTGGATCGAGTGGCCCATGGTGACGGTGGGGTTATGGTATGGGCAGGCGTCTGTTATGGACGAAGAACACAGGTGCATTTTATTGATGGCATTTTGAATGCACAGAGATACCGTGACGAGATCCTGAGGCCCATTGTTGTGCCATACATCCAAGAACATCACCTCATGTTGCAGCAGGATAATGCACGGCCCCATGTTGCAAGGATCTGTACACAATTCTTGGAAGCTGAAAATGTCCCAGTTCTTGCATGGCCGGCATACTCACCGGACATGTCACCCATTGAGCATGTTTGGGATGCTCTGGACCGGCGTATACGACAGTGTGTACCAGTTCCTGCCAATATCCAGCAACTTTGCACAGCCATTGAAGAGGAGTGGACCAACATTCCACAGGCCACAATTGACAACCTGATCAACTCTATGCGAAGGAGATGTGTTGCACTGCATGAGGCAAATGGTGGTCACACCAGATACTGACTGGTATCCCCCCCCAGTAAAACAAAACTGCACCTTTCAGAGTGGCATTTTATTGTGGGCAGTCTAAGGCACACCTGTGCACTAATCATGGTGTCTAATCAGCATCTTGTTATGGCACACCTGTGAAGTGGGATGGATTATCTCAGCAAAGGAGAAGTGCTCACTATCACAGATTTAGACTGGTTTGTGAACAATATTTGAGGGAAATGGTGATATTGTGTATGTGGAAAAAGTTTTAGATCTTTGAGTTCATCTCATACAAAATGGGAGCAAAACCAAAAGTGTTGCATTTATATTTGTGTTGAGTGTATATAGGACAAGGCTTCTTTTCTGAGGGTACTGCAGGGGACATGTAAAGACATGTGATGATTTTTCTGTTTGTTTGTTTGTTTGTTTGTTTGTTTCATTTATAGTTCATCATCTGAATGATTTCAATTAAAAAAAAACCTTTATGTCTGCATGGCTGCTGTATCTTAGTGGCCACAGTGGACACAAAGCTCATTATTTTGCTGTGTGTTGATTAAATCGAAAACTTGTCCAGTGCCCCTGTGGGACCTTACAGCATTTTATATTTAAATTTATTATGTTGTTTGTTGGGAAAAGAAGCAGTATTTTTCAGAAATACTCCTGAGTATTCCCAGTCAGGTTTTCTATAATTACCTCCACCAAATGTTATTGCCCCTGTTTGTTTGACTGTTTGTCTGTTTGTGAACAGCCTGAAGCCCACAATTTTTTATATATTGTTATGAAATTTTTCCTGAAGATCCACAATTTGATAGTGAAGATGTGATTAAATTTTCAAGGTCAAAGGTTAAGTCAGGAAAAATCTTGAAATCCCTGTCTTTAACATTGAACAAATTTTCTGAAATTCATAACTCTGTCACAAAAGATCAAATTTGATTCATATTTGTGAGTGTTAGATAGTATCCTTTATCGACTGACAAATTTTGATCCAGATCTGATCCAGATCACAGATTTTGTGGTCATTTAAATTCAACATGAAAACCCCATTTAATGTATGTTTTACATTATATCTTAATCACTCTCACTTTGAAAGCGGGGTGCAGATTGGCACTCACTATCACCTGACAAAGTTTGATCCACATCTGATTTGGATTGTGGATTTTGTGGACATTTGAATTTAATATTAAAAAGCCCATTTGGTATATATTTTGCAGTATATCTCAATCAAAAGTGCCTCAGTCACTCATATTTGTGACATGCAACTGGTGCTCTCAGTGACTAGAATAAGTTTGATCCAAAGCTGATCCATATTGCATATGTAGTCGATATTTAATTTTAATATTGAAAAGCCCTTTTGATATGAATTTTGTATTATATTTTAGCTTATGATAAGTCACTTCTAACAGGACTTTGACCTTGAAATTTTTTTCCAAGGTAAAAATTTGTGGAATTGGAAACTCGTGTTGGCGGAGGTTTGCTTTCTATGCGCGCGGTGTTCTAGTTCTCTTTGCTTTTACAGGGAAGGTGCTTCGGACATATCTGACCATTCTGGTAAATACTAAATGGACTGCATTTATATGGTGCTTTGTTATCTGAATCAGAAGCTCAAAGTGCTTTACAATGATGCCTCACATTCACCTATTCACACAGACGCACTCACACACAGAGGGTGCTGCCATACAAGGCACTCAGTACACACACTGGGAGCAACTTGGGGATTAAGGACCTTGCTTAAGGGCCCTTAGTGATTTTATGGTCAGGCTGGGATTCGAAACGAGAATCCTCCCAACATGGAGGAATTATGCTCTTTGTACAGCACTATACAGTGTTGGAATTTATGTGTGGTTTTTGATGGTCTAAGTGTGTGATCCAGCATGCAGCAGCCTCAGTGTTGAGGACCCCAGTGCCTGGAGAATGTCAAAGACACGCCCACATTTTTCCTGGGTGCAGCAGATAGATGGTGACATTCAAGAGGTGTGGTGATGGATTAGTTGTTGTGCCTGTGTGGTTACCATCAAGAAATTGGTGCTTTTCTGTAGCGTGGTGGATATGGTGACTTGCAGCCCTAGAACATGCTCACAGACCCAAGTGCTTTTTGTTGGTGGATGACATTAACACACGAGATCAGTGCCCAACCACGCCTAATTTTTACACTGATATGAGCATGATATCCTACATAGTTAGTAATGATTTATTATTTTGTGGAATATGAATGTGGGCAGGATGTTTTTGTTTTTTTTTTAAGTTGTGGCACCTACTTGATCCTATGGGAGTCTTGGACTGTAGGATGAGAACTGGAGATTCTGGTTGTAAAAATTGCAATTACATCACCCAACAACACCTGTCCTGTTGTCTCTTTGTGCCAGATCTTTGACCTGCACCACAGAACCACCTTCTCTTTATCACATAGAAAGTTATTTTTTTAAATAATAGATTTCAATATGGGCCCTGCATGGCGCCCTGTCCACAGTGAGCCCTGCCTCACACACTGTGACTGCTGGGATAGGCTCCAGCCCCACTGTCACCCCTAATTGGAGTATATATATATATATATATATATATATATATATATATATATATATATATATATATATATATATATATATATACTCAACAAAAATATAAACGCAACACTTTTGGAATTTGGCAGTGCATCCAACCAGCCTCACAACCGCAGACCACGTGTAACCACACCAGCCCAGGACCTCCACATCTAGCATGTTCACCTCCAAGATCGTCTGAGACCAGGCTCATGGTGGCGGTAGGGTTATGGTATGGGCAGGCGTCTGTTATGGACGAAGAACACAGGTGCATTTTATTGATGGCATTTTGAATGCACAGAGATACCGTGACGAGATCCTGAGGCCCATTGTTGTGCCATACATCCAAGAACATCACCTCATGTTGCAGCAGGATAATGCACGGCCCCATGTTGTATGGATCTGTACACAATTCTTGGAAGCTGAAAATGTCCCAGGTCTTGCATGGCCGGCATACTCACCGGACATGTCACCCATTGAGCATGTTTGGGATGCTCTGGACCGGCGTATACGACAGCATGTACCAGTTCCTGCCAATATCCAGCAACTTCGCACAGCCATTGAAGAGGAGTGGGCCAACATTCCACAGGCCACAATTGACAACCTGATCAACTCTATGCGAAGGAGATGTGTTGCACTGCATGAGGCAAATGGTGGTCACACCAGATACTGACTGGTATCCCCCTCAATAAAACAAAACTGCACCTTTCAGAGTGGCCTTTTATTGTGGGCAGTCTAAGGCACACCTGTGCACTAATTGTGGTGTCTAATCAGCATCTTGATATGGCACACCTGTGAGGTGGGATGGATTATCTCAGCAAAGGAGAAGTGCTCACTATCACAGATTTAGACTGGTTTGTGAACAATATTTGAAGGAAATGGTGATATTGTGTATGTGGAAAAAGTTTTAGATCTTTGAGTTCATCTCATACAAAATGGGAGCAAAACCAAAAGTGTTGCATTTATATTTTGTTGAGTGTATATATGTCAGTCATGAAATGATGTGCATCATGCTTTCAGACTCCACACATAATTCCAAACACCATTCCCCTATATTGTGGTGGTTATTTTGTGAAATGATGCTACAAAAGTTGAACTTGCCCTCTTGCAGGTTTGCCCCATCTGTACTTCTGAGTTATACTCCGTGGTATAACTCACAAACTCGCAGCTTAAAGCAGATAACCCGTAAGTTGGAGAGGAAATGGCGTCTCACTAATTTAGAAGATCTTCACTTAGTGTTATGTGTCGGACGCAGCCCGGAGAACCGACCAGCGTTTGAAGGACCCAGTATAAAATAAGCAGAGCACGGTACAAAGGATAACAGAGTTTAATAAACATAACAGTGCTGTGAAAAAAGTGCGCAGTCTGGCATGGTGGTTTTGCGGTGCGCTCCCAGCAGCGCTAACGGTCCGGAGCCAGAACCAATTCGGACCCAAGGACCCCGCCGACACCCCCCAGGTGGCTGCGACAAACCGAGTCTGTGAAAGAAGGAATCATTATGTGAGTCCACACTCAACACACAGAGAGAACGCTCAAAGGTGCACAAACAGCAAACACTTCCTGGCTTAATTACTAATCAGCTTCCCACCCTGCAGGCATGGAACACCCAGTTCACAAAACTCCACTGCAGTGGAAGCTGATTACACGACCAACATACAGATCAATATAATAAGGTGTGAGGGACACCACATTTACTGACTGTATAAATGTTAGTCACAAAATCTAACGTACCTCAGGAAGTGTGCTGACGAGCGTGAGACCTCACCCCCTCCTCTTTCACAGACCATGCATCAAACCTGGACGTTCTCTGCATCCACTGATGATGAGATGGCTCCCGAGACGACGATCTCACCCGTCTGGTCACAAGGTTGAGTCTCTGGCAAATACACACTGTGTACTCCAGTCTTAAATGCCACCATGTTCCAATCCATGTAGATGCACCACAGCTGTGAGTCCTGACGAGCCGCAGGTGATCAGGGTGAGGTCCTGATAAACTCAGCTACACAGCCACTCAGTCCCAAATGCAAGCCACCTGGAAGGAAAAACAAAAGACAGGACAGAAAACAGAAACAAAAGGCAGCCAGGCCCCCCCAGCCACACAACAGCACCCCACCCTCACGGGAAGCCTCCCGGCGACCACACAAACCCGGCCCAGGAGAAACACCCCCCTCCAGGGGCCATGGCTGGAAACCGTATCTGCATTCGTCTTCCAACAGAATGGTTGATGTCTTCTCCTCTGGCTGCATCTTTGCCTTTGTTTCTGTCAGTCACTTAGCACAGGTGTGGCCAGGAGTTCTTAAACCTGTGCGGTCAGCCTTTGTCCAACCATGTTCAGTCTGATTAGTCATAAAACAAAAAAAAACAAACATAAACAACCAAACCACCCCCCCCCCCTCCCCAGGGGACCGTTCCATCAAACCCCGGGAAGGGGAGAAAAGAAAAACAACCCAAACTTATGCTTGCAAATAAAAATGCTAACACCACCCCCCCTCCCCAGAGGACCGTTCCATCAAACCCCGGGAAGGGGAGAAAAGAAAAACAACCCAAACGTAAGCTAGCAAATAAAAACACTAACACCCCCCCCCCAACGACATGTAGGGACCAACTTCCCCCCAGAGGACATTCCGCCAGCTCCAGGAGTAATAACCACAGCCGAGGTCCCTCTGGGATCCAATGTCACCCACAGGGACTCCCAGCGCCTCCCAGAGGACCATTCCATCAACCCCAGGAGACGCCTCCCCTCATGACCAACGGACCCAGCCCCGGCCGTCTATGGCTAGATGGACCCACAGCCCTTTCCCCCCCAAGAGGACACCACAGTCAAACCCTGAGGGCGGAAACTGGGGGGAAAAACAAAAAGAGAAAAAAAAACATACAAACAAAACAACCCCAACCCCACCCCCTCAGCGCAGTGGAAACTGGAAGCACGTCCAGTGTCACCAACCGTGACTATACCCCAGAAGCCAACCGGGAGGAGTGGAACAGCGGTTATGGCAGACGGCACAAAACGGCGCCACTCCTCCGACTTCTAAACCAGCCACCAGCTGCGGGTATATCCCACTGCCCCAAACCTCAGCCACACCGATGGCAGACGGCTCAAAGGCGCACCGAAGCCGGAGGTGGAACAGGGAATCAACAAACAACAAAAAAAAAACACCCTGAACCCCCCCCCCCAGGTGCAGAGGTTATCTGGGAAACGCCCAGCATAACCAAACTGCACCACTCCAGCAACGCCGACACTACGGCTCACACGGCTGGAGCCAGAGGAGAAGAGAGGGCATAACAAAAAACAAACAAAAAAAAGAAAAAAGAAAAAACAACCCAAGTACCATCCCATCACCCCCCAGGGGACTGTCCCATCAAACCCTGGGGAGGTGAAACTAAAAGAAATAAAAAGAAAGACTAACAGACTAACATAAAATTGCTTGGGTCCTTTTTTGTTGCTCCAAACAGGCTGCAGGGTCACAACCCCAGACACTAATAGTGGAAAAAAATAAATAAATAAAATCCCCCACAAAAACCAACTCAAAAAACACCCACAAGAAATGAACCAACACAAAACTAATCAGTGGTTTATACCGTCAAGCTCAAACAAATCGAACACACCTGTCCCAACTTAAGAGCTTAACGGTAATGTGACTCAGTCACCACAAGAGGTAGGCAGAGTGCTACAAATAAAAAAAACCCTTTGGTGACAGAGAAAACAAACGAGCTGCTTTTCTGTGCGCAGCTGTGTGCAACACACAACCAAAAATGTGATTCAACTAAATAACACCGGAGCTGACACAACAGACGCAGTAGCTATCATTACCCGGGGAAACGGGGCTACGACTGTAACACAGGAAGCACCGCGACCCGTGCCACAGAGCTCCGCCGTGCGTGTTCACCCATTACAGACCCACTCCTGCAGCTCCCGTTTAAACCTTTTATCCGGTCGAAGTGTGACGCGAAGCCGTCACCAGTCACACTCCACCACGACCCACGGATAAGGCACACACAGGAACACGGCTGCATGAGCGCTCAAATCAGTATTCAGTAATGGGTTCTCCAACGCGCACCATCCGGGCGGAGAGCACCCGCAACTGATCCGGATAACTTCTGAACGTCTGCTGCCGCCTTCCCGGCGCGTTACCGTCTCTGCTACCGCTGGGTCCGTGATGTTTGGCCAGAGACTACTGTTATGTGTCGGACGCAGCCCGGAGAACCGACCAGCGTTTGAAAGACCCAGTATAAAATAAGCAGAGCACGGTACAAAGGATAACAGAGTTTAATAAACATAACAGTGCTGTGAAAAAAGTGCGCGGTCTGGCGTGGTGGTTTTGCGGTGCGCTCCCAGCAGCGCTAACGGTCCGGAGCCAGAACCAATTCGGACCCAAGGACCCCGCCGACACCCCCCAGGTGGCCGCGACAAACCGAGTCTGTGAAAGAAGGAATCATTATGTGAGTCCACACTCAACACACAGAGAGAACGCTCAAACGTGCACAAACAGCAAACACTTCCTGGCTTAATTACTAATCAGCTTCCCACCTTGCAGGCATGGAACACCCAGTTCACAAAACTCCACTGCAGTGGAAGCTGATTACACGACCAACATACAGCTCAATATAATAAGGTGTGAGGGACACCACATTTACTGACTGTATAAATTAGTCACAAAATCTAACGTATCTCAGGAAGTGTGCTGACGAGCGTGAGACCTCACCCCCTCCTCTTTCACAGACCATGCATCAAACCTGGACGTTCTCTGCATCCACTGATGATGAGATGGCTCCCGAGACGACGATCTCACACGTCTGGTCACAAGGTCGAGTCTCTGGCAAATACACACTGTGTACTCCAGTCTTAAATGCCACCATGTTCCAATCCATGTAGATGCACCACAGCTGTGAGTCCTGACGAGCCGCAGGTGATCAGGGTGAGGTCCTGATAAACTCAGCTACACAGCCACTCAGTCCCAAATGCAAGCTACCTGGAAGGAAAAACAAAAGACAGGACAGAAAACAGAAACAAAAGGCAGCCAGCCCCCCCCAGCCACACAACACTTAGCCTGGAAAAAGAGTCTGTTGCTCTATAAAAAAGCCCTCCGTAAAGCTAGGACATCTTACTACTCATCACTAATTGAAGAAAATAAGAACAACCCCAGGTTTCTTTTCAACAGTGTAGCCAGGCTGAGAAAGAGTCAGAGCTCTATTGAGCCAAGTATTCCTTTAACTTTAACTAGTAATGACTTCATGACTTTCTTTGCTAATAAAATTTTAACTATTAGAGAAAAAATTACTCATAACCATCCCAAAGACATATCGTTCTCTTTGGCTGCTTTCAGTGATGCCGGTATTTGGTTAGACTCTTTCTCTCCGATTGTTCTGTCTGAGTTATTTTCATTAGTTACTTCCTCCAAACCATCAACATGTCTATTAGACCCTATTCCTACCAGGCTGCTCAAGGAAGCCCTACCATTAATTAATGCTTCGATCTTAAATATGATCAATCTACCTTTATTAGTTGGCTATGTACCACAGGCTTTTAAGGTGGCAGTAATTAAACCATTACTTAAAAAGCCATCACTTGACCCAGCTATCTTAGTACAGAAACAGCATTAGTGAAGGTTACAAATGATCTTCTTATGGCCTGGAGATGAAGCTTTGATAGTGATGTTCTTGTCTCAATGTTTCTAAATTACCTCAAACTTGTCTTTGGCATTTCTGTTCTGCAAGTTCTTGTTACCTGCTGTCAACAATCAAACCAAAGCCAACGTGTCTGTGATAAGAGAAAAGGAGTAAATACAATTATTGGGTGGACTTACTATGTCGGTTTCACTGTCAAGATCTCAAACCTGCACCAGTGTGTGTTTTTACCCTTGCACAAAATACAGGATGTCTACAGAATCTGAAAGTCGGTGTTGCATTGAGCGGGAACACTTTCACCTGAGAAGACTTCAGCAGCGTTGGCCGCTTATTTATTGCAGTGCTGAAATAATTTCGCCTTTAAAGTGGCATTTAAGAGAGGACTCTGTGTAAAAGCCAGAGCCAATCAATGCGCTCACTCAGAAAGGTCTCATTATGCCTCATTTTCTCTTCGGCATTTTTGTCAAAATTACTCTTGTAGAAAATCATCTTCAGCTTCTCCACTTTTCTGCAGCTGTAGTGTCAGTTGAAGAAAGTTTTTTTTTTCAATAGCAGTGAAAGTCTTTTATTGGCTCTCTGGCCGTACAGGCAAATCTGTCTTTTGTTTCTTTTTTGGAGTAAATTGAAACCTTTGGTCATTGGTATGAGACTCCTTAGTCAGCCACACCGATAAGGTCGGCCCACAGCAGCCTCTCAGACAGCTTGGTAATCTCGGAGAAACACTGCTCACAAACACAATAATGGTGCTCAATCTAAAGACAGAGCGAGAGAAGCAGAGCATAGCTCTACTTTCACAAAGTTTTGATTTACAAATGATCTTGAAACAATCCAGGAACCATCATTTCTAAGAAGCTGGGTCATGGTGACAGCGGGTTAAATGAGGTTTAGCTCAGACTTTCTGCAGCTCTTCCTGGAAATCCCAAGGCATTCCCAAACCTGATGTGGCATATAAACTGTTCAGCAGGTCCCGGGTCTACCTCAGGGTGCCCGACCTTTATAATGAAGTGTGTTCAGTCAGACAGAATGGTAGAATGACATCATTAGAAAAGAAGGAAAACAGATAAATTGCACAGTGATCTCTAACACCTTCACTGCGTAAGAGAAAATAAAACATTGAAATCTGACGACAGTAAAAGCAGAAAGCTGGGTCTCTGTTGTATTAATGGCCAATTGCTCTCTATTTGAACACTGATATTTAAGCAGATTTCACACAGCAAATAGCTGAGCAGTTAGCTCAGTGGTATAAGGACTTAGACTACCAAAATATGTAGACCTGGTTTTGATTCTAAGTTGCGCTAACATTGTCATCTGCATTGTCCTGGTACACCCAGGTATTAATGGGCACTGGCCTTGGCTGGGGTTAGTAACCTGAGATGTACTGACACCCCATCCAGGGGTAGTCATGGACTCCCATCTGCTTCATGTTACTGTATTCAGGCATCAGCAAAGGCACCAATTGGCATCAGGTGCTGTATAGGACTTCTTCACTTAGACTTTTTAATTCATCAGTGCAGCAGTGCTACATCATTTAATCAGTGTACAATGAATTCCCATTTGAGCTTGCAATCTTATAAGCAGTTATCTAATAATGGTTTGATGCTTTTGCGCTCATCCTGAGCCAAAGGCAAGATGAGACGTTGCCATCATGAGGTGTCTTACCTCCATCCACAAATCAGAAAAGGTGCGTCTCTTCCTTCAGTTTTCAGTGACTTTGAATTCTGATTTTGTTTTGAAGAACTAATCACCGTGCACAAAACCCAGTCGTTGCTTTGTGAAATTTCCACACACAATCTTGTAATTAAGCTGATTTAACGTGCTTTTGATGCCTGTCACAGGAACTATATCTCCTACAGACTACAGTACTGATTGGTGTTTTAGGTCCATACTTGGTTATCATTATTGTGATTTTCTTTAACGTGGCAGAAATTTAATTTGATTGATTTTATGACTGTTCAAGACCTCATGGGCCAGGATGAGCTACTATGTGATTGATATTCTGGTTCTACTATCTTACTGCACAATAGAGACATTCGTTTTTGTGTTGCCACAAACTGCACTTCTTGAAGATGAAATGAGCAGCTCATTCAGTTGTGAAACAGCTGACATACAACTTCAGAGAAGAATGGAGTGCATAACGCTCACAGATTCTGCTCTGCCTGCAGAGTTTTGGTGCTTCTGTAGCAGATGCAGATGCTTTTACCACATTAGTTTTATTTACTTAGACGCTTGCTGTGTCGGCACGTCATAAGATCATGTAATCCAGAATGCAATCCTTAGTTTTACTAAATATATGTGTAATGCTATTACAGCTGCCAGGAAAGTGATGTTTTCACCTACTTGTCCTGAGTTGTTTGTCACCAGGATATGAATCAGAGAAAATCCAGTTAATTCTGGCATGCATAAAGATCCAAGTCGGTCTAGCATTTATTACCACCTGAATTACTCTATTGTTTATTGACCAGTTTCCATGAAACTTGGAGGAAAGTCAGTTTAAGTCAAGTCTGAGAACATGTGATGATGCTCTGCTTTGCTGCATCCATGACACCACAGGATCACTTTAAGTCCTGAATGGCAACTAGCCAGGCAGACAACCGGTCCATTCCTACATCTCCGAAATAAACATCTATCTAACGCAGCCAGATGAAATGTGGGTGCCCTCTTGGCTTTCTCCAGCTACTGGGTTCCTCAACACTCAGGGTACCTGCATGATGAATCATGAACAGAAAAAACATGCCAAATGGGCAAAATATCAAAACTGAATACAAGTACTTCTCCTCATCTTAATCTCTCTTAGTAACCACTCATTTGATACAAAGTCATTCCAATGGATGCAAGGATCTTCCAGTCAATATCTTAGATCACTGGTTAGCATCCAAGTCTCACAACCATACAGCAAGATGGGCAGCACAAGGACAATAAAGACTTAGACCATTGTTTGCCTGCCAAGATATCGGCAGATACACTTCTGATGGCTGAGACCAGGAAGTCTTTAACTGTCTGAATCTTATACCCACGTCACACTAGAGGCTGAAAGCCATCCGAATGAAAGTTCAGCCTATATTCCGGAAGTGTCAAGGTGCACTCAAGGATGTCGGACAGCATTCTGAGAGCAGTCTAAACAGTGGGGCAGATTTCTGCGGCCACCCCGAATGTTTTGCGCATTTGCCAAACAGTTGAGATGGAAAAATATCGAACGGCGGTCAGAGTGTAGTCTGAATGCAATCTTACTGTAATCTAAATATTCATACGGCATGAAAACGGCTTTCATAGCATTCTGATCACATTCAAGGGGCAGTTTGAAATGATCCACCATTTCGGATTCCTGGCCGAATGCCCTGACTGTGCCTGAATGCACCATGAGCACACCTACAGTGCTACTGGAATGTATTTCCTCCACCACCTACAACCGGACCTCACTCGTACGGCAATGTCAGTGCACAGTGCATTTGTCGTATTCTCACTGCATTCTGATAGCTGTCTGGATAATCGTAAGGTGTTCCATCTACATGTGTGCTGTGTTTGGAGGCTCATGCACAAAGCATGTGCAAGAATCAGTCAGGGTGGATCAGAGTGCAGTCTGGGTATTTAGACGGCTGTCTATTGCAATTCGTATTCCCTCCAAGATGTGGCACGAATTGTGTGTGTGGGGGTTTTTTTTTTTTTGGCATACAACCTGATTCGGCTTGGCTCATGCTCATTCATAGTGAGTGTCTTTGTCTTGATCCAGAACAACCTCAAATCCCTGACACTCAGATTCCTCACTCAGGTTCTCAAGCTCTACAATCAGACTATCCACTGATTCTGTAAAAATCACAGCATCCACCTTGAAGTCGAGGTCAGTAAACCGGGTTTCCACAACCTGACCCAGTACCCAGTCCATACAAGCATTGAACAATGTAGGTGGAAGGGTAGGGAACAAGTCAGAACCTCTTAGGTTTTTCGGCCATATTCTGGGTGGTGAACCATGGAATTGCAACAAAGGAGTCAACGATATTGTGTCAAGGACAAACAGTAGAGGCCTAAAGCCTGGAAAGATGGAACAAACAATCATAAAACAAAGGCCGACATCACACTGGGGTTGAGTCAAGTCAAATCAAGTGCCAGGTCTCGCTCTGTGATTGGGCCATCAAACAAGAACCCCTGCCCCCATAAGCCCCTGCAGCAGGGTGGAACCTCTAGAAAACCTAAAACTAGATTTCTCCAGAGAAGACATCCTTTTTGACCCTGTGATGGGTCAGCATGACTACCCTCTGATGGCCTCCTTCTTCAACACAGCACTTGGTACCAGATAACTGCAGCTCTCATCCACTTTCAGGCTGAACACAACAGCCTGCGCTCAATGCTTTTCTCGTTGCCAGGAAGACTTTTCCTGCAGAGGGCTGCTCATCAATAACTGACTGCAACCCTTTGGTAACTTCAGTTAATATAATGCTAAAATCCAGACTTGCCCCTTTCAACACCCAACAAGTCCAAACTGGGACCTTGTCCCCCTCTTTATTTAACATTGTGAGTTAAGGGTATTTTCAGAAATGCCTTCATGTGGCTCCAAAAAACAACAACAACAACAACAACAACAACAAAAAAAACGATCATACAGATGGTCAAAAGGTGCATTTTTAAAATGGTTGCAGGGTTTATTTACCTCAGGAGAGTTACATTTTCTTTTCATGAATACATAACACATTTCCAGGTCTTCTTTTTTGGCCAAACCATGCGTAGGTGTAACTGTATCACAGAATCTAGAACCCTTAGAATACCAGCATAATTTTCTTTATATTGAAGGTTGTTTTTTCTTCTCAGCAGTGCAGTCAAGTGTGAGGACAAAACAAAAGAACAAAAGGCCCCTTTCCAAATCCCATTTCCTCAGAGCACATAGTGTGTTCAATGTCTTTGCCATTAGTGACGTCTGTCAGCGGTCTCGGATTCTCCATCCAATCTCTCCGTGCCAAAGTAGACTATATGGGGAAGGAGCAAAACTTTAGAAATGGCTGCAGCCGGGGAAAAGCTTCACGTTCCCTTCATTTGTTTGTTTCTTTTAATTGGTGAATTATTCCCTGTGCTGTCTGAGTCCTTTGGGTCTCAGCGGTTTTCTAAATACATCAGAGACTCAGACAACGAGAAAAACAGAGTGAGAGAGCAAAAGCAAGGATGCACTTGAAATCTATCCCCTAATGTCTCATTTGAAATGCCAACAAACAAACGGTTCAAAATGATCTGGATTACAACGTTCTCCTCTCCTCCCTTAGTTTCCGTCTCGCTAATAAGCTGTGAATCTCGTCTTCAGAGGATTCTTGCTTCTCTTTCATTTTAACATGATTGCTAGGGCATGCAATTGTAATTCAGATGCAGACCTCGGCTTTACGAGTAATTGCATTGAGGGAGAACAATTTGTTGATCAGCTTCTAACACACTTTATTAAAATTGCTCTGCAGAGCCTGGAAAAAAAAAGAGAGAGATTTAATGAAGGATGCAGAGAACTTTGAAGATGGGGCAGATTTTAGATCACATCCAACAATGAATAATAGATATTCAATAAAAAATAAAATTGGATTTGATTTTCATTAAAATGTAGATAGAAAGCTGCATTCCAGTCGTAATGACATTGTTATTGATATTAATAATGTTGATTAGATTGTTAATTTACATGTGCCTCAAAGAACTGTTAGCAGTGATCCACATGTAAATGAAAAATAACATAAACTCTTGATGATACAGTCGGGTTCATAAGTATTTGGACATATGCATTTTTTTTATGTAATGTCTCTCTGCACCACTGCTGTGGAGTTGAAAAATGAAACTATCAAAATACCATTACAGTTTGGATTTTCAGCTTTAATTCAACTCAACCAAAAGTAAATGAACATACTACATCTAAGAATTGTTTTTCATACAAATCGTCACTTTTACAGATGGTCATCAGGGGATGAATACATGAACATTTCCAAGACATTGAATGTATTGCACATAATTTACATCAAAAGTTGTGGGTAGAAGCTCTGAATTGTTTCCAGTGAACACTGGCATTCCTCAGGGATGTGTTCTGGGTCCTACACTGTTCAGTGCTTGCATGGACTGGGTGTTGGTTCGGATTGTGGAAACCAGCACCTTAGGTGTTTTTGTTGGAGAGAAAACATTTACTCACCTTGAATTCATGAACAATGCTTTGATCTTTGCAGAATCAATTGAGTCCCTGATTGCAGCTTTTGACTAGCTGAATGAGGAGTCAGAGTTTCTGAGTTTGCAGTTATCCTGGATCAAGCCTGAGATCCAGGCTTTTAATAACTGCATTGGGCATCAGACATGTATCTGTATGTGGAGAAAGTGAAGGACTTTGAGAAATTCATTCATGTCAGTAGTGACTTTCCTGTCTGCGTGGAAGGCCTAGAACTGCTGACCTTTAAAGAACACAAATGGACTAATATGGACCAAACCTCTCAGTCGACAGTATAGCTCATAAAAGTACAAAAAGTACAAACATCAATTACAATGTTCAGGATATAGAAACTATAGCTGCTCGAGCCACTTGCTGAACATTTTAAGTGACATTATTCCATCTTTTTTCTTTGTGTAAGGTTTTTGTTTGACACTTGTATGAGGAAGCCTTATCTGTGATTTGACTCATACCCCAACCTTCACTGTTGAGCTGATGATATTCAGCATTAGAAACCTGCAAGTGACTCTTACTCTTGCTTGCCTCTACTGGTGGTTGGCTCCCACTGCGGTATTGTATCACTTCCTGTTCCGGAGCACAGCGGTGTTTTGCTGTATCTGTTAGCTGTTTAATCTGCGCGGTTAGATTGATCTAGTTAACTAGATAACGATTTGTTTCACAGTGTAATCTTCATGTGCCTTAACTAAAGCACTCCCTCTGCTGAATCACCTCTAAATTATCTACACATTATTCACTTTGTGTGTTTTTAGGAATCCGCTAGCTTAGCGCAGCTACTAGCTCTTAGCCGATTTAGCATGGCGGCTTCTCCTGTCTCTCCTGCACTTTTCTGCTCTGGGTGTGAAATGTTTAGTTATTCCTCGGCCTCTTTAGCAGTAATGGTACTTGTAATAAGTGTAGCTTATTCGTAGCTTTGGAGGCCAGGCTGGGCAAATTGGAGACTCGGCTCCGCACTGTGGAAAATTCTACAGCTAGCCAGGCCCCTGTAGTCGGTGCGGACCAAGGTAGCTTAGCCACCGTTAGTTCCCTTCCAGCAGATCCCGAGCAGCCGGGAAAGCAGGCCGACTGGGTGACTGTGAGGAAGAAGCGTAGTTCTAAACAGAAGCCCCGTGTACACCGCCAACCCGTTCACATTTCTAACCGTTTTTCCCCACTCGGCGACACACCCACCGAGGATCAAACTCTGGTTATTGGCGACTCTGTTTTGAGAAATATGAAGTTAGCGACACCAGCAACCATAGTCAATTGTCTTCCGGGGGCCAGAGCAGGCGACATTGAAGGAAATTTGAAACTGCTGGCGAAGGCTAAGAGTAAATTTGGTAAGATTATAATTCACGTCGGCAGTAATGACACCCGGTTACGCCAATCGGAGGTCACTAAAATTAACATTGAATCGGTGTGTAACTTTGCAAAAACAATGTCGGACTCTGTAGTTTTCTCTGGGCCCCTCCCCAATCGGACCGGGAGTGACATGTTTAGCCGCATGTTCTCCTTGAATTGCTGTCTGTCTGAGTGGTGTCCAAAAAATGAGGTGGGCTTCATAGATAATTGGCAAAGCTTTGGATGGAGCAGCTCTCATTTCTAGAAATCTGGCCAATTTTCTTAAATCCTCCAAACCGTGACTATCCAGGGTTGGGACCAGGAAGCAGAGTTGTAGTCTTACACACCTCTCTGCAGCTTCTCCCCCCTGCCATCCCCTCATTACCCCATCCCCGTAGAGATGGTGCCTGCTCCCAGACCACCAATAACCAGCAAAAATCTATTTAAGCATAAAAATTCAAAAAGAAAAAATAATATAGCACCTTCAACTGCACCACAGACTAAAACAGTTAAATGTGGTCTATTAAACATTAGGTCTCTCTCTTCTAAGTCCCTGTTAGTAAATGATATAATAATTGATCAACATATTGATTTATTCTGCCTTACAGAAACCTGGTTACAGCAGGATGAATATGTTAGTTTGAATGAGTCAACATTGGAAGTCCCAAAAACCAGTTTTATTTGTTATTATCTATTGTCCACCTGGTCATTACTGTGAGTTTCTCTGTGAATTGTCAGACCTTTTGTCTGACTTAGTGCTTAGCTCAGATAAGATAATTATAGTGGGCGATTTTAACATCCACACAGATGCTAAGAATGACAGCCTCAACACTGCATTTAATCTATTATTAGACTCAATTGGCTTTGCTCAAAATGTAAATGAGTCCACCCACCACTTTAATCATATCTTAGATCTTGTTCTGACTTATGGTATGGAAATTGAAGACTTAACAGTATTCCCTGAAAACTCCCTTCTGTCTGATCATTTCTTAATAACATTTACATTTACTCTGATGGACTACCCAGCAGTGGGGAATAAGTTTCATTACACTAGAAGTCTTTCAGAAAGCGCTGTAACTAGGTTTAAGGATATGATTCCTTCTTTATGTTCTCTAATGCCATATACCAACACAGTGCAGAGTAGCTACCTAAACTCTGTAAGTGAGATAGAGTATCTCGTCAGTAGTTTTACATCCTCATTGAAGACAACTTTGGATGCTGTCGCTCCTCTGAAAAAGAGAGCTTTAAATCAGAAGTGCCTGACTCCTTAAGCTTAAAGCAGATAACCCGTAAGTTGGAGAGGAAATGGCATCTCACTAATTTAGAAGATCTTCACTTAGCCTGGAAAAAGAGTCTGTTGCTTTATAAAAAAGCCCTCCGTAAAGCTAGGACATCTTACTACTTATCACTAATTGAAGAAAATAAGAACAACCCCAGGTTTCTTTTTAGCACTGTAGCCAGGCTGACAAAGAGTCAGAGCTCTATTGAGCCGAGTATTCCTTTAACTTTAACTAGTAATGACTTCATGACTTTCTTTGCTAATAAAATTTTAACTATTAGAGAAAAAATTACTCATAACCATCCCAAAGACGTACCGTTATCTTTGGCTGCTTTCAGTGATGCCGGTATTTGGTTAGACTCTTTCTCTCCAATTGTTCTGTCTGAGTTATTTTCATTAGTTACTTCCTCCAAACCATCAACATGTCTATTAGACCCCATTCCTACCAGGCTGCTCAAGGAAGCCCTACCATTATTTAATGCTTCGATCTTAAATATGATCAATCTATCTTTATTAGTTGGCTATGTACCACAGGCTTTAAGGTGGCAGTAATTAAACCATTACTTAAAAAGCCATCACTTGACCCAGCTATCTTAGCTAATTATAGGCCAATCTCCAACCTTCCTTTTCTCTCAAAAATTCTTGAAAGGGTAATTGTAAAACAGCTAACTGATCATCTGCAGAGGAATGGTCTATTTGAAGAGTTTCAGTCAGGTTTTAGAATTCATCATAGTACAGAAACAGCATTAGTGAAGTTTACAAATGATCTTCTTATGGCCTCAGACAGTGGACTCATCTCTGTGCTTGTTCTGTTAGACCTCAGTGCTGCTTTTGATACTGTTGACCATAAAATTTTATTACAGAGATTAGAGCATGCCATAGGTATTAAAGGCACTGCGCTGCGGTGGTTTGAATCATATTTATCTAATAGATTACAATTTGTTCATGTAAATGGGGAATCTTCTTCACAGACTAAGGTTAATTATGGAGTTCGACAAGGTTCTGTGCTAGGACCAGTTTTATTTACTTTATACATGTTTCCCTTAGGCAGTATTATTAGACTCAGATAAAACTGAAGTTATTGTACTTGGCCCCACAAATCTTAGAAACATGGTGTCTAACCAGATCCTTACTCTGTATGGCATTACCCTGACCTCTAGTAATACTGTGAGAAATCTTGGAGTCATTTTTGATCAGGATATGTCATTCAATGCGCATATTAAACAAATATGTAGGACTGCTTTTTTGCATTTGCGCTATATCTCTAAAATTAGAAAGGTCTTGTCTCAGAGTGATGCTGAAAAACTAATTCATGCATTTATTTCCTCTAGGCTGGACTATTGTAATTCATTATTATCAGGTTGTCCTAAAAGTTCCCTGAAAAGCCTTCCGTTAATTCAAAATGCTGCAGCTAGAGTGGTAACAGGGACTAGAAGGAGAGAGCATATCTCACCCATATTGGCCTCTCTTCTTTGGCTTCCTGTTAATTCTAGAATAGAATTTAAAATTCTTCTTCTTACTTCTAAGGTTTTGAATAATCAGGTCCCATCTTATCTTAGGGTCCTCATAGTACCATATCACCCCAATAGAACGCTTCGCTCTCAGACTGCAGGCTTACTTGTAGTTCCTAGGGTTTGTAAGAGTAGAATGGGAGGCAGAGCCTTCAGCTTTCAGGCTCCTCTCCTGTGGAACCAGCTCCCAATTCAGATCAGGGAGACAGACACCCTCTCTACTTTTAAGATTAGGCTTAAAACTTTCCTTTTTGCTAAAGCTTATAGTTAGGGCTGGATCAGGTGACCCTGAACCATCCCTTAGTTATGCTGCTATAGACGTAGACTGCTGGGGGGTTCCCATGATGCACTGAGTGTTTCTTTCTCTTTTTGCTCTGTATGCACCACTCTGCATTTAATCATTAGTGATTGATCTCTGCTCCCCTCCACAGCATGTCTTTTTCCTGGTTCTCTCCCTCAGCCCCAACCAGTCCCAGCAGAAGACTGTCCCTCCCTGAGCCTGGTTCTGCTGGAGGTTTCTTCCTGTTAAAAGGGAGTTTTTCCTTCCCACTGTCGCCAAGTGCTTGCTCACAGGGGGTTGTTTTGACCGTTGGGGTTTTTCCGTAATTATTGTATGGCCTTGCCTTACAATATAAGGCGCCTTGGGGCAACTGTTTGTTGTGATTTGGCGCTATATAAATAAAATTGATTGATTGATTGACCTTTGATGATAAACTATTGCTGGATTCACATGTTTTTTATCAGTACAAAATGCTCCTGCTAACCTTCTGACATGACCCTCCAAGGGCTCCCATGTTACTCCTGTTTTTGTTTAACTTCACTGGCTCCCCATCCAATCCACAATTCAGTTTGAGGTTCAGGTCTTGACTGTTAAGATTCTACATTTTGACTTAGTGAACATTTGCACTCTTATATCACCTCTAGGGCTTTGAGGTCATCTGATCAGGTCTTGCTTCTATCAAGATGAAATTTAAAGGTGATGAAGCTTTTGCAGTTGTGGCTCAGTCTCTTTGTAACTATTTGCTCTCCAGTTTATGACCTATGAACTCAATGAGCTCAACTAAAAAAAAGGCAACCGAAGCCTTATTTTTTGTTAAACTTGTATCTTTTTATTTTGGTTTTATTTTGAATTGAAGCACATTGTGATTTGTATCTTGAAAGAATGAAGATGGATTTGTGTTTTTATGGATAATTACTTCTTCTTTTCCCCATTCTCTTCTTATGATGTCATGAAAGCCTGACTGAGGTACTGCTTGGTCTTTAATGCCGCAGAGGAGCTATGCAGTCTCTGATTCCCCTTATAGGTGTTTCTTTGAAACCTGGTTGAGAACTCAAGTGAAACAAAATGTGCATTTTCTGTCTTTAAAAACATTCTCAACCTCCAAATCCCTTTAAATCTCACAGCTACCATCCTTTTCATGACTTAAAGGGCAAAATCACTACAATTGTCACTGACAATTAATCTTCAAACCTGACCAACGCATCCTGAGCAGCAGCAGAAGAGCATAAAGTATTTCTTTGTACTGACTTCTTCCTCGCTGAGCTGTTCAAGCCTACATTACACACACGGATTAATTTATGTCACAGTGCTCTTTTCCTTTTTTTTTTTTTTTTCAGAAAACTTTATCTCAGACAATTAATTCAAAGACTTTTATTTTGCAGTCTGGAGTATATTATAATTATCTGCATAGCATTATGTAACAGATATGGTAGGTTTAAATATTAGCATTGTTTAATGTTGTTCAGCTGCAAAAGACTTTTGCTTGAGTTTAAAGCAGATGCAGGTTCAAAGTACAGAATCTGGTTTGCAAGCAATTTATGAAATAAGCTTCAGTTGTTGCTGTTTGCTTTGAAATGTGAACCTGTGCACTTTATTCCAGTGTAGTTGTAAGGGATGGCTTCCACGGTTTCTTTGGTGGTAGTCCTTTGTGGGTCTGGAAGGTTTTGTTGCTGATTTTTTTTTTTCCCCTCTGCTTTTTATGCAACAGGTAAACGTGTTGCTAAGGCCACAGCCTGCCATGCGTGAGATGATTTCTCACTGACACATCACACTGCAGACCTGATATCTGTTTGTGTTCTGTCAGCTGAAGCAGTCTGATCTTATCTCTCAGGTAAAGCAGAAAGCTTGCTCGACTGACAGAAATAGACAGGATGCACAAAGTTGGGACTTCCTGTCCAGGTGCACCATGTTCTCACCGACTCATGTCTGTGCCCCCCACAGCTTCAACACATACATTTACATGGTATTTCAAAAAAATTTATATCATTTCAGAAGTAAATATCTGAGTAATTACATAGTCTAGACAAATGTGTCAGGGCGTGGCACAAATCAAGTGGACACAAATGCAAACTCTCACAGCAGATGCAGTTAGAATAAGGTTTAATGACAGTAACAGGCAGAGATTCAGTACACAGATGGTCCAGCAGTGAAGCAAAGGTACAGACAGACGTAAGGCTGAGGCTTGTGTCGAATAAAAAGGCTGAGGTCAAAATATACGGAGTGTTGGCAATCAGAGGCAGAGACAAAAAATGTGGTCAAAGGTAAAACAAGGTCAAATACCGGCAAGCAGATCAACAAGCAAAACAAGGCAGGACGTGAAAGCTGGAAAGTGAAATACATTCAACAATCAAGCAAGGGACTGTGAGACTGTGAGGGCTTATATAACTGGTGATGTAATTAGTGGAACAAGACACAGGTGTCCGTGAAGGTTCTGGAAGGGGGCGTGACCAGGGAAGACAAAGGTTAAGCATGGGCAAGATAATGGAGAAGGGAGTGCACAAAGTGGAGTGATGTCAGATACAAAGATGCATGAGGAGGTGCAAGTGTGGGAGTGAATGAAAATGCAAAACAGACAATCAAAGTGTGGGAGACAAAGACACGAGGTGGGTGCAGGAAGTGGAATGAACACAAACAAATGAGGATGACGTGAGAACACAGCAAAAACAGAATACGATACTAGGGGACCAGGACAGAGCAAGAATCATGGGAACTAAAAGCAAACCAAGATATAATAAGTACAAAAGAAAAACTACATGAGAACTGATCAGAAAATCAATACTGAAGCAAAGCTCTAGAGGAACTGACTAATTAACAGAAAACAAAACCGATATAAAAGTATAACAGAAATGAGAACAGCAGATAAACAAAACTGGTGACTACAGAATAGTACAATAAATAAAAAGAACTAACTGATGAGCAATAAGTGACAAACAGAACATAATCAGAAGAAACACTTGAAGATAAATAATAACCAAAACCTGTGACTAAAGCATAATACAAAAATGTGATAAACAGAACTAAGCTATGGATACAAGATGCTCAAAAGAAAACTGAACCAGTGACCAAAGCATAATACAAGAAATGAAGTAAACAGAATCAAACCAAGACTGGAAGAACTAAGTGACCAAGAGAGAACAAATACAAGGTTAAATGACAAAAATAAATCCAAAGCTAACATGACAAGAACAAGAAACAAGACCAGCTGAAGCATGACTAAGATACATGGCATGATTAAAAAATACAAAAGGCTCAGAACACAAATGTGGAAAAGAGGTCAAAATAGTAACAGCCCAACAGGACTGGATCATGACAAAATGAAACTAAACAGGATTAATGTTCGGCATAATAAGATTTATTCATCAAAATTTGAATGAGAAATTCAAAGGTATGTGGATTTCATGAACAATTTCACAAGTTTTCAATACTCGCACTGCCTGTGAAACAGCACACATCAAGTTGGTCGACACGCCAAACTGTCACTGGATGAATCCGGGTTTCCAGACTTGGTTTTCTTATGGACTTCCTGAGGTTTCAAAAAATTTTTCCTGAACTCGCTTGCCCATCTTTTCTGATACCGGTGGTCGTCCAAATCCTTTTGCCACAACAGTCGTCGTCTTTGAACTTTTTTTTTTTTATTTGCTGTGTCCAAATCTGCATTGCATTTTTAGCAAATACTCTCACAAATGCAATCTGCACAGTCTTGTTTGACTGTGTTCAAGCAAAGTCTTGCCTTTTCTTTTCCAGTGAATGGCATTTCTATACCTGAAAAGAAAAAAAACATAAAACACTAAACACAGAATTTTAAGTTGTTTCTACACATACTGTTAAAATGTGAGCTAATTTGAACAAAAAATGGTCAAGTTATGAGATGACAAAATCATATAAATTTTTCTGAAACACCCTGTACTTTGCTCATGGGTTTTGTGCCTCATGCTCATTTACAACATTTTTCATAAGAATGCTTCCTTGTTCTGGTCTTTAGGTGGGAATGCAAAGCTGCGCTACCAGATCACTTCAGGAAACACTGGAGGTGTTTTTGATGTGGAACCAGAGGTGGGCACAATCTTTATCGCCCAGCCTTTGGACTATGAGCAGAACAAAAGGTACGAGAATTAATCTTTTTGCCTAAGAACAAGTTGTTTTTAAATGTGTGAATCGTTTTTGTGAAAACCAAGCATATGGTTCCAGTAATGACGCCAAATTACTTTGATCAGGTATAAACTTTACGTTTTGGCATCGGATGGCAAGTGGGAAGATTACACCACTGTGGCGGTAAATGTGGTGAACAAGAACGATGAAGCCCCAGTGTTTACCGTCAACGAGTACTACGGCAGCGTAACGGAGGAGCTGGATGGTTCACCCGTCTTTGTCTTACAGGTAAGAATCTAACCATTCCTCCTGAATCAGTCAAAATATACACGCCTGACAATTCAAATCAGTGGAGATGAAAAATTAACTTTGAGGCAAGTGAAGTTGGTTGTAGGTTTTTAAGTTGGATGTCTGTTGAACATTCACCTTAAAGCCAACTCCTCTACGGTGCACCGGTGACATTTCTGGGCATACAGAGCATGTCTTTCATGGAAAGACACAATTAGTGACTCAGATGATATTTTATAGCATTACTAATGTGAAGTTCCAGGATGCAATCCAAAGCTATAAAGCAGGGCTCCTCAACTCATTCCAGAAAGGGTTGAGAGGGTGCAGGTTTTCTTTGCAACCACCCACTCCACCAGGTGATTTCACTGATTAAGTCATTCCATCTGCTCAAAGTGATATGAATCAGTGAAATCACCTGGTGGAGTGGGTGGTTGCAAAGAAAACCTGCATCCTCTTGGTCCTTTCTGGAATGAGTTGAAGACCCTGCTATAAAGGGATAAATGCTGCATTTTCACCTGGCTGAGACTGGACTGAGCTGTCAGCCAACTGGAGTGTGCCTTTTTGTCCCATGACACATTTGAAACAATAGGCAACGAGAACAGATAACATTTAGGGTTATATTGTATAATATTTTACAAAAATAATTTGTTGTAAACATTTGAAAGTTATGGATATTATATTTTTAAGTAAGCACATGCTGGTCATAGCAAATATTGTGGGTCTTTGACTCACACTGCACAGTTTGTAACTTACCTTAATAAGTGCTGCAGGTCTCTGTATTTCCATTTATTCAGGAATTTGTGTGAGGTCCATCTCAAATGCTAAAATACAAATCAGTGGATGCTACTTCTTTTCAGCTGTCATAGTCGGTGCACTTCCAGCGTTTTGTAGCGTCACTGCCTGTCGTACTGGTGATTTGTGCACACAAGAATGTTCCCTCACCAGACAAATCTGTAACTTCTCAGTGCACCTTCTTGATTAATTAATTAATAGCAGTGAACTCAAGCTTTCTTTAATAGCAGTGAACTCAAACTTTCTTCGCTCTGTTTGAAGATGATGACAGAAGTCACTCTGATTGGTTGGAGCTATGGAATGTCCAACCACGGGTTGCACTGAGATTTAGCAACATGTAAATAGCAATATAACAATGGACCCCCCCACCTTGCAATATGCACCTGGTGTCAAGAAAAAGCCAAGAATTGTACTTCTTTTAAAATAATTTTATTTGATTTTCTTGTGTAGATTTTTTTTAAATTAAATAAACAGGATGTTTTACCTTCTCAAAGGAAAAAAAAAAAAAATCCATGCCCGCTGATAATCTTAATTTGCATCCTCTATTGTGATTGGCCTGTTCAAATTTGTGATACAGAAACTTTATTTGTGCTTGTGAGAAATTTAGATTTCAGGTAAGAGCAAAGACATCTTGCCCCCTACAGGAAGATGTTTTGAAAAGATGCATTTTAGTGACAAACTGTAAGTAAGAAAAAAATTATTCATGTAGCATTTTTCATACATTCACAATGTGCTTTATAATACAATATTGTAAAATTATACACTTGAATGGCCCGAGAAACAGTGAAACATGCACAAAAAATAGACAAAACAGTAAAGAATACATTAAATGATGAAAACTACATCCAAAATGTCCATCTTACCAAAAATATCCTTAAATGTCTTTTAAAGTTGTCAACAGTATTACATTTTACAAATACTCACAGGTAACTGATTCTAAAATGTAGGTGCTAAAGTTTGAAAATCATCTTGGTTTTTAACATGAGTATGGGGGACTTCCAGTAACCTTTGACTGGACCTGTAGGTCTTCAAAAGGTTTGAGATATACTGAGGTTCTTGACCCTGAAAAACTTTAAATGTTAAAATCCAAAATTTTATAATGAATTCTAAAAGCCACTTGGAGCCATTGTGTCTAACATCACAGTGTGTCGTAAGAATGAAGATGTTTGTTTGTTTGTTTGCTTCTTTTTGGTGAGCTCATTATTATCATCAATCTCTTTAATATCACAGAAGTGCCGTTAAACTTTGATCTTGGCACATGCAAGATATTAAATTCCATCCATCCATACAGTAGGAAGATCTGAGCAGATTATTGGGATATGCGCTGTTAAAAATAAATGTTTCTCTGCTCCCCAAAATACATTAATACTCACATTTAATCTTTTGCAAATTATTTTCACAAAACATGATGCACATTTCTGCAAGGAGTGCAAGATAAATTTAGCTGTACATCACACAGCAATTAGTGTGCACCCTGACACGTCTTCAATGGTGCTCCTGGTGTAATCGCTCCTGATGTGTTGATGAGTGAGAACACGCAGACAGAAGAAGACAGGCTGGAGTTAGCGGGGGTGTGGGCTTGGGGAGGGGAGGTTTCAGGTTGGGAGCTTGAATCTCTCCCATGTTTACCTACTCGGGGATTCATAATAATAATTCATATTGTGAAGCCATGAGGTGATTCCGACAGTCCAAGTCAGCAACATTTCAGTAATTAGCTATTTTGAGGAAGCGCGGTTGCTCTCTCATTGCCCTCTTTCTCGCTCATTCTCTGTCTCTGTAGGTAACGGCGTCTGACCCAGATAAGGATGCTGACCAGGAAGCCCTGCGTTACTCCCTCCACGGCCAGGGGGCTGACAGTGAATTCATAATTGATGAGGTCACAGGAAAGATCTATGCCCAGCGGACTCTGGACCGCGAGGAGCGCGCCGTGTGGCGTTTTGTTGTACTGGCAACAGATGAGGGTGGCGAAGGGCTGACGGGCTTCACAGATGTTATCATCAATGTGTGGGACATCAATGACAATGCTCCCATCTTCACCTGTGCTCCCAGCTGCCACGGAGATGTGGCAGAGAACTCACCAGTAGGGACGTCCGTGATGGAGATGACAGCCACAGACCTGGACGACTCGGCCGTGGGGCAGAACGCCGTGCTCTCCTACAGGATTGTGGGATGTTTTGATGCCAGCAACAGTGATGTGGGTGGAGTACCAGCCTTCTCTGAAATGTTTAGCATTAACCCTAACACCGGGACCATCAGTGTAGCACTGTCAGGTCTGGACCGGGAACACACGCAGTCCTACCTACTGGTTGTGGAGGCCCGAGATGGAGGTGGTATGACAGGAACCGGAACTGTCACCATTCAAGTGAAGGATGTAAATGACCACGCCCCAAGATTCACTGACCACACCTGCCTAGCCAAGATCTCTGAGAATGCAGAGCCCAATGCTGAGGTGGGTTACCGAAGAACCTCTGAGTGCACGCATCACAAAGATTAGAAAAAAGGACCAATTTTTTCATCCAGTGTACCACCATTGGGACGGCATTATGGTTTCACCCCATCTGTCAAAAACACAACATAATATAACATCATATTTTATTGTGTGATTAAAAAAAAGTACAAATAGTACATAAAAGCACATATCAAAAGTTAAAATCCATAGTAATAATTAAAACCATAATAATACTAATTGCTCAATTAGTACATAAAATACCATCCAAGGTTAAAATAATAGTAAAAAAAACAAAAAAACAACAACATGCAATTGATATAAGAGCACATACAAGCACACCACCTACGCTAAAACCATAACAATACCTAAAATCCATAATAATACAGATCATACCTATCTTTTAAAAACATTGACACTAGGTGAGTTAACAACATGGTTCGCTAAACTGTTCCACAGGGTGATAATTCTGTTGCTAAAAAAATTCTTTCTGACATTCTGTCTTGACCTAATAACCTTTAATGTAGTGGAGTGGCCTCTCAGACCAGTATATTCTCTGAACTGGAAAAACTTAAGCGGCAGTTTGATATTTTATAAGCTTCAATAAGGTCCCCATGGGTTCTTCTGTTTTCTAATGTAGTAAGTCCGAGTTCCTTTAACCTATTTTTATAAGATAAATGTTCTAAACCAGGTAGAATTTTTGTTGCCCTGCGCTGAACTTTTTCTAACGTATCTTTGTCCCACTGCAAAAAAGGGGACCACACTTGCACACAATATTCTAGATGAGGTCTAATATAACTCTTATACAACACCTAGAAAGATTCCTTACTGATAAAATTAAATGATTTCTTGATAAGACCCAGCATTCTATTGGCTTTTGCAGCTGCATTACTTATATACTTGGAAAATGATAAATTATTGGTAAACAAAATATCTAAATCCTTTTCTTCCATAGCAGTATCTATTTTACTCCGTTCATGTAATAGTCATAACAAGGATTTTTGCACCAAAGTACATTACCTTGCATTTTTCACTATTAAACCTGAGTAAGCTATTTTTTTTTTAACCAATCCGATAGCTTATATAAGTCATCCTTAATACAACTGTAATACTCTAATGACTGCATAGGGTGAAACAATTTGGTGTTGTCTGCAAAAATGTTACTCTTTGCTGAAAGAACACCCAACAAATCATTTTCCAAGGCTAGGAACAAAACAGGTCCTAGGACAGATCCCTGAGAGGCCCCACTTATTACCCTCAATAATGGTGACTTGCTACCATTCATGCAAACACACTAGAAGGAAGTCTTCAATCCATGCATTAAGTTTTCCAACAATACCATACTTCTTTAACTTATAAATTAACCTGGCATGTGGAACAGAATCAAATGCTTTGCAAAAATCTATGTACAGAGTATCAAAGGGTAAGCCGTCATTATAACCTAGTCCATTCCTCTAAAGTAGTCAACAAGTTTAGTTAGGCATGACCTTCCTTTCCTGAAACCATGTTGTTCATTACAAAGAATATTGTTACACTCAAGAAAATTAACTATTTTCTGCGTTATAATCCTCTCACACAGTTTGCACACTTGCGATCTAAGGCAAACAGGTCTATAGTTTTCAGTGAGTAATTTATCTCCTTTCTTGAATATAGGTGTCACATTTGCAGCTTTCCATAAATCAAGTCACAATCTGCTATTGCCTAAACATATAACACAAAGGCAAATACGCTTGGTCTGCCAGTTCTTTCAACACTCTGGGATGGATATCATCAGGGCCCATGGCCTTATTAGGATTAATATTTCTTAACACATTTTTAACATCTTCTGGGGTAAAGGTCACATCCTAAATACTCACAGCACGGGGTATACCCAGGAAATTAAACAGTTTAGGAACATTGCTGTAAATAAGTAATAAGTCATGAGTAAAGAACACCTCATCTACTTGAAAACATTTCTTGGTTGTGTATTGGGAAAGGCTAGAAGATGGTTCCTTTCAATAATGTGGGTCATCCGTCATCCATTGTGGCTGCTACAGGTACCATCTTGATGTTTCTTTTTGCCTCAATAAGTAAAGAACATGTCATCTGATTGATACAATTTCTTCGTGGTTTATGGGGAAGGCTATATAAGAAGGTGTTTTAGGGCCACATAGAATTCTTTTTTTTTAGACTTCCAGAATAAAGGCGTAATATTATGAGAATAAAGTCATAATTTTAAGACTTCGAGAATAAAGTTGTAATTTTACAAGAAAAAAGTTGTAATGTTATGAGAATAAAGTCGGAATATTACAAGAATAAAGTCGTAATTTTACAAGAATAAAGTCATAATTTTATGAGAATAAATTCGTAATTTTACGAGAATAAAGTCATAATAGTACGAGAATAAAGTCGTAATATACGACTTTATTCTCGTAATATTATGACTTTTTTCTCATAATATTATGACTGTATTCTCGAAGTACAAAAAAAAAAAAAAGAAATTCTATGTTTCAGTTTGTGTTTCTCTGAAGACCCAAGAGTCTCATTCAAAGGACGCTGGGTCGGTGTCCCTAAAATTGGTTGGTGGGGGAAATAGAGCCTCCATTCTCACCAAAACAAGTCGCTTTGTTGTGAAAGTGTAGGTACACGGACCCACAACAGGGGGCGCAATGAACGGACAATGGAGAAAAGTAAAGAACAAGTTTTACTGTTGTGAAAAGAGCACAACTAATACAACAATCAATAATTTGGAGGTGTAAGCCGAAATCTGCTGGTGTCGTGTGGGCAGGCTCGAAGGTAGGAGACGTCCGTCCTAGTCGAACCGGAACCACCCAGATCTCCTCTGCCACCGAAACCCAGAAGTACTGGAACCGCCAAGTCCCGAATTCCCAGGTGGCCACTGCCTTCGCTCGTCGGATCCGGTACTGCTGGCGGGAAAGAGCACAAACACACAGGTAGGGATGCGACCGCACCCAGTAGATGGAGAGGGGCAAAGCCGCCTCCACCTCTTGTTACACAGAAGCAGGAAAGGTGAGTACTTATCTGAGCAAGTTGCTTTCTGTAATCAGCTGTCCTGAAAAGGTTTAGCAAGGTTTATCTTTAGTATACGTTTGCAGAGAAGGATTACCTTAAACTCAAGGCGATATCTCGGCACTGAGGTGGAGACGCCGTCCTACTGATATACCTCCATGCTGAGTGGAACAGCTGTGTCCAGTGATGGGTGACAGCTGTCACCCAGGCTGCTCCCATAAGGTGGCAGCGCCCTCTGGTGCCTGGAGCCCGCACTCCAGGCAGGGCGCCCTCTGGTGGTGGTGGGCCAACAGTACCTCCTCTTCAGCGGCCCACACAACAGGACCCCCCCCTCAACGGGCGCCTCCTGGCGCACGACCGGGCTTGTCCGGATGGCGACGATAGAAGTCGGCCAGGAGGGCCGGGTCCAGGATGAAGCCCTTCTTCACCCAGGAGTGCTCCTCGGGACCGTACCCCTCCCAGTCCACTAGATACTGAAAACCCCGGCCCATTCGACGGACGTCAAGGAGCCGGCGCACAGTCCAAGCCGGTTCCCCGTCGATGATCCGGGCAGGAGGTGGTGCCGGACCCGGGGTGCAGAGGGGTGAGGTGTGATGGGGTTTTATCCGGGAAACATGAAAAACTGGATGGATCCGCAGTGAGGCCGGAAGCTGGAGCCTCACTGCGGCGGGGTTGATGACCTTGAGGATTTTGAAAGGCCCGATGTACCGTTCCTGAAGTTTTGGAGAGTCCACCTGCAGAGGAATGTCCTTGGTGGACAACCAGACCTCCTGCCCAGGACGATACTTGGGGGCCGGGGCCCGCCGCCGGTCTGCATGTTTCTTCGCCCTCGTCCGGGCCTTCAACAAAGCAGAGCGGGCGGCACGCCACACCCGACGGCACTTCCGTAGGTGGGCCTGGACCGAGGGCACACCGACCTCTCCCTCAACCACCGGAAACAAGGGGGGCTGATACCCCAAGCACACCTCAAACGGGGAGAGGCCGGTGGCTGATGACACTTGGCTGTTGTGGGCGTACTCGATCCAGGCCAGGTGGGTACTCCAGGCCGTCGGGTGCGCGGCTGTCACACAGCGAAGTGTCTGCTCCAGTTCCTGATTTGCCCGCTCTGCCTGCCCGTTGGTCTGGGGGTGGTACCCAGACGAGAGGCTGACCGTGGCCCCCAGTTCCCGGCAGAAGCTCCTCCAGACGTGCGAGGTGAACTGGGGACCGCGATCGGAGACGATGTCTGATGGTATCCCATGCAGACGGACGACGTGGTGGACCAGGAGGTCCGCGGTCTCCTGGGCCGTTGGTAGCTTCGGGAGGGCCACGAAGTGGGCCGCCTTGGAGAAACGGTCCACTACCGTGAAGACGACGGTGTTTCCCTGGGACGGCGGGAGGCCCGTGACAAAGTCCAGGCCGATGTGGGACCAGGAGCGATGTGGGACGGGCAGCGGCTGTAGCAACCCTGAGGTCCTTTGGTGGTTGGCCTTGCCCCTGGCGCAGGTGGTACAGGCCTGGACGTAGTCCCGGACGTCGGCCTCTAGGGACGCCCACCAGAAGCGCTGCCGGACGACTGCCACGGTCCTTTGCACCCCAGGGTGACAGGAGAGCTTAGAACCGTGACAGAAGTCCAGTACTGCAGCCCTGGCTTCTGGTGGGACGTATAGTCTGTTCTTTGGTCCGATTCCGGGGTCCGGGTCACGGGTCAGGGCCTCCCGGACGGTCTTCTCCACGTCCCAGGTGAGGGCGGCCACGATAGCGGACTCCGGGATGATGGGATCCGGGGGATCCGACGGTTCCGTTTTGACTTCGTCTTCGTGTACCCGGGACAATGCATCCAATCTTTGATTCTTGGTCCCGGGACGGTAGGTAATCCGGAAGTCAAAACGGCCAAAGAACAGTGACCAGCGGGCTTGCCTGGGGTTCAGCCGCTTGGCGGTCCTGATGTACTCCAGGTTCCGATGGTCAGTGAAAACCGTGAATGGCACGGCTGTTCCCTCCAACAGATGTCTCCACTCTTCGAGGGCCTCTTTCACAGCAAGGAGTTCCCGATTGCCGACGTCATAGTTCCGTTCAGCGGGGGTCAACCTGCGGGAAAAATAGGCACACGGGTGAAGGACCTTATCGGTCTTCCCGCTCTGGGAGAGCACCGCTCCTATCCCCGAGTCAGAGGCATCCACTTCAACCACTAACTGGCGGCTAGGATCGGGCTGCACCAGAACTGGTGCAGACGAAAAGCGCCGTTTCAACTCCTTGAACGCGGCTTCGCACCGATCCGACCAGGTGAAGGGGATTTTTGGTGAGGTCAGGGCTGTCAGGGGGCTAACTACCTGACTGTAGCCCTTAATGAACCTCCTGTAGAAATTAGCAAAGCCGAGGAACTGTTGCAGCTTCCTACCGCTTGTGGGTTGGGGCCAATCTCTCACCGCCGCAACCTTGGCCGGATCAGGGGCGACGGAGTTGGAGGAGATGATAAACCCCAAGAAGGACAAAGAAGTGCGGTGGAACTCACACTTCTCGCCCTTCACAAACAGGCGGTTCTCCAACAACCGCTGTAGGACCTGACGGACATGCCGGACATGAGTCTCAGGATCCGGGGAAAAGATGAGTATGTCGTCTAGGTACACGAAGACGAACCGGTGCAGGAAGTCCCGCAAGACATCGTTTACCAATGCTTGGAAAGTCGCGGGAGCATTAGTGAGACCGAACGGCATGACCAGGTACTCGAAATGACCTAACGGGGTGTTAAATGCCGTCTTCCATTCGTCTCCCTTCCGGATCCGAACCAAATGATACGCATTCCTAAGATCAAGCTTGGTGAAGATTTTGGCTCCATGCAAGGGGGTGAACACTGAATCCAACAAGGGCAACGGGTATCGGTTGCGAACCGTGATTTCGTTCAACCCCCTGTAATCAATGCATGGACGAAGCCCGCCATCTTTTTTACCCACAAAAAAGAAACCAGCACCCATCGGGGAGGTGGAATTCCGGATCAACCCGGCAGCTAATGAGTCCCGGATGTAGGTCTCCATTGATTCGCGTTCCGGCCGTGAGAGGTTGTACAGCCTACTGGACGGCAACTCACTGCCTGGAACCAAATCAATGGCACAATCATACGGGCGGTGGGGAGGAAGCGTGAGTGCCAGATCCTTGCTGAACACGTCAGCGAGGTCATGGTACTCCGCCGGCACCGCCTTCAGATTGGGCGGGACTCGGACCTCCTCCTTAGCGTGGGAGCCGGGAGGAACCGAGGAACCTAGACACTCCCGATGGCAGGTCTCGCTCCACTGTACCACTACCCCGGACGGCCAATCGATCCGGGGATTGTGCTTTAGCATCCAGGGAAAGCCCAGAACCACACGGGAGGTGGCCTGAGTCACAAAGAACTCGATCACCTCCCGGTGGTTACCTGACACCACCAGAGTTACTGGAGGTGTCTTATGTGTGATCGGTGGGAGTAGGGAGCCATCTAGTGCCCGAACCTGTACAGGCGAGGTAAGAGCCACCAGAGGGAGCCCTATCTCCCTGGCCCATCTGCTGTCTAGCAGATTCCCTTCAGAGCCCGTGTCCACCAGTGCTGGGGCCTTCAGGGTTGAATCCTCATACAGGATCGTGACTGGGAGTCGTGTGGCAATGTGGGTGTGTCCCACGTGAATGTTTTGGCCCACCCCTGGCCCAGTCTCTAGGGGCGGGCGTTGGAGTTTAACCGCTCGGGGCAGTCGTTTGCAAGATGCTCACTCGAGCCGCAAACAAAACAAGCTCCATAGGCCCGCCTCCTTTGTGCTCCAGGTGCCCTAAATGTTGCCCTGCTCGTGTCCATAGCTTCGTCAGCAGGGGGAGCCGTAGGCGCACGGAGCGCAGGAACAGAGGAGCGTGGGGAGGGCGGAGCTCGGTCGGAACCGGAAGGGAGAGGGACGACGCGTGCCTGGCCACGCCCTTCGCCTCGTTCCCGACGGCGTTCTTCTAGCCGGTTGTCGAGTCGTATGACCAGATCGATGAGCCCATCTAAGTCCCGCGGTTCGTCCTTCGCCACCAGGTGCTCTTTTAGGACCAGTGACAGTCCGTTTACAAAGGCGGCGCGGAGGGCAGTGCTATTCCAGCCGGATCTTGCCGCCGCGATGCAGAAGGCGACTGCATAGGCAGCTGCGCTCCGACGCCCCTGTCTCATTGACAGTAGCGCGGTTGAAGCGGTCTCTCCTCTGTTGGGATGGTCGAACACCGTTCTGAGCTCCCGTACAAACCCATCGTATGTATGAAGGAGCCGTGAGTTCTGCTCCCAGAGCGCTGTAGCCCAAGCGCGTGCCTCCCCGCGAAGCAGATTTATTACATAAGCTACTTTGCTAGCGTCAGTCGCGTACATCACGGGACGCTGTGCGAAGACGAGCGAACACTGCATCAGAAAATCCGTGCACGTCTCCACACAGCCTCCGTACGGTTCTGGAGGGCTTATGTATGCTTCTGGGGACGGAGGAAGGGACCATTGAACGACCAGTGGAACGTCACTTTCACGCGCAGGGTCCTCGGGAGGGAGAGCCGCAGCGGCGCCCGGAGGGCGCGCCTCCACTTGTGCGGCGAGAGCCTCCACCCTGCGGTTTAGGAGAACGTGCTGCTCGGTCATTAAATCGATCCGAGAGGTGAAAGCGGTGAGGATTCGCTGCAACTCACCGATTACCCCTCCCGAAGCCGCCGACGCGCCTTGTTCTTCCATTGGCCGTTCAACAGCCGGTTGACGCCCCTCGGGGTCCATGACGCTGGCCGAGATATCCTGTTGTGAAAGTGTAGGTACACGGACCCACAACAGGGGGCGCAATGAACGGACAATGGAGAAAAGTAAAGAACAAGTTTTACTGTTGTGAAAAGAGCACAACTAATACAACAATCAATAATTTGGAGGTGTAAGCCGAAATCTGCTGGTGTCGTGTGGGCAGGCTCGAAGGTAGGAGACGTCCGTCCTAGTCGAACCGGAACCACCCAGATCTCCTCTGCCACCGAAACCCAGAAGTACTGGAACCGCCAAGTCCCAAATTCCCAGGTGGCCACTGCCTTCGCTCGTCGGATCCGGTACTGCTGGCGGGAAAGAGCACAAACACACAGGTAGGGATGCGACCGCACCCAGTAGATGGAGAGGGGCGAAGCCGCCTCCACCTCTTGTTACACAGAAGCAGGAAAGGTGAGTACTTATCTGAGCAAGTTGCTTTCTGTAATCAGCTGTCCTGAAAAGGTTTAGCAAGGTTTATCTTTAGTATACGTTTGCAGAGAAGGATTACCTTAAACTCAAGGCGATATCTCGGCACTGAGGTGGAGACGCCGTCCTACTGTTATACCTCCGTGCTGAGTGGAACAGCTGTGTCCAGTGATGGGTGACAGCTGTCACCCAGGCTGCTCCCATAAGGTGGCAGCGCCCTCTGGTGCCTGGAGCCCGCACTCCAGGCAGGGCGCCCTCTGGTGGTGGTGGGCCAGCAGTACCTCCTCTTCAGCGGCCCACACAACATGCTTAGCAATTACAATTACTCCCAAACTATAAAATAAAGGTAAAAGTGTTGCATAGTACCTCTTTAATGCACGAGCAAGGACATCTGCAGCAAATTTTGTCATAGTATAAGAAGAAGTTGAACTAAAACTCAAGATTATTTTGTTAAAAAAGAAGAAAAGAAAACTAAAGAAAAGTGTATTGCTTGTGAAGTTGAAATTACATCAACAAATTTAAATACAGCCAAATTGATTATGACACAGTTCAGTATTGTAGCAGCCTGTTTAAGTGAAAAAGATACTAATAAACTTAGCGTGTAGCTCCAACCATCCAGCAATGCAACAGTCACTTTGAATTGAAAAACTTGAAAGCCATTATTTACTAAACCCTTCCACCTCACTCATTCTAGTTCAAAACACCAGTTCAAAGAGACAGCTGGTGCTCTAATTTCTTGAAAATGTTAAAAATAAAGACAAATGTTCCATCCTCACTTCTCAAAAACAATAATCTGTCTCTCCTTGTGGTTGACATCCAGGACACGGAATGGTTCCATGGTGTTGTTGATGCAGCGGTGTGTGGTACCAGACCTGACTTGATGTAACTTTAACTGCATCAAAATGTTAACAGGCTGTAGTACTTTATGTACAATGTGATTAATAACAATGAGAATCAGAAACACTGACCAAGAAAACAGTCAGTTAAAAACTTCACACTGCCATTCTCAGGATTTTCTTTTCTTTTACAAATTTATCAGCAATAATGATGCGTGCATTCAGGTAAATGTTGTATAGTTCCTCTTTAATGTATAAGTGAGAGCATATGCACAAAAGATAATTTGGTGTTTTGCTTAAATTCAGATTTGTTTTTGTAATGCGGAAAACTCACAGCTTTCTTCTTATTTATTTTATGTAGTGATTTTACCAGTGTTACAAGGAAGAACATTGTACTCCTGATTGATGTTATACATCAGCATTTATCGTCATCCACTGTTTTAGTCCTTCAGGTCTTGTAATCACTCATTGACAATCACAGATCAAGTTCAAACAATCATGCAGGACACCTGCTCAGCACATAAAGGTACAACGCCAAAGTAGAGTCATAAGGAGAGGAGAAGGTCAAATATCTGTCAAGTCAGTCATTTTCTTTGACTGTCTGCTGCTCCCATGGGGGGCGGGGGGGGGGGGGGGTGCACAACAGATCATCTTTCTCCGTTTCACCCTGTCCTATGCATCTTCCTCTGACACATCCACAAACCTCTTTTCTGGCCTCCCTCTTATCCTCCAACCTGGTGGCTCCATCCTCAGCATGCTGCTCTCCATATACCTGGGTTGCTCCTGTGCATATGTCCAAACCATCTCAGTCTCGCCTCTCTGACTTTGTTTCCAGTTTGTCCTACAGTCAACAACCTGCCCACATGTACTCCTTCTTACTTTGACTGATTTTCATTCACCTTCTCTCCAGAGCATATCTTCACCTCTCTTGCTTCTGACTGTTACTACAAATCACAATCTCATGTGTAAACATCATAGTCGATGGAGACTCCTGTCTGAGGTTCCTGCTGTCCTTGCACATATCCTGCAACACCCTAACATATTTTTTGCCACTCCAGACTTCCCCAAATAATATCACAACTCTAGTCCTACACCCTGATGCCAAAAATTGCCAAAAAAAATCTTGCAAACATTCAGATTAAGATACAGGTTTCTTTATTGTCTGTTAAATTGCCATGAAAGTGAAAATCATCTTTAGCACCTGCATATTGGATAACGCATGGAATACTCAACAATACAAACAGTACATAATACAGCTTAAAATGTCTTATGTTATAGTGATTGAGTGGCAGTGAATAAAAGTGATCAGTTTGTTCTTTAGCTGACAGATCATTTTCAGGGTCATATGCCAAAGGTCAAAGCCAGGAAAATCTTGGAAAATTGGAAAAATCCCTGTCTTTAACATTAAATGAATTTTCATAAATCCATACCTCTGTCAAAAAATATCACATTTCTTTCATATTTGAGAGTATTATGTAGGAAGGTATCCTTTATCGACTGACATTGTTTGATGGAGATTGCAATTGTATGCCTGTTTGTCTTCCATTTATCAGTCAGAAACCTAGTGCCAAAAAACAACAACAAATTCTACATAGCAGAGAAAACCAATGTTCTGTGAAAATTATCTGAAAAAGAATTCAGAAACCAAAAAATATGAAGAAAAAAAACTGACAACACCACAAAAATACTTGAACTAAATACATACTCCGGACATTTGATCAAATCTAATTTAGCTAATGAAAAGTCACTAACAGGACTTTGACTTTGAATTTTTTTTCCAAGGTCAAAATTTATGGAACTGGAAACTAGCGTTGGTGGAGGTTTGTGCTCTTTAAGTATGGTGGTCTAGTTTTTAATAAATTTGCAAAAATAAAAATAATAAAAACAACTATTTTTCATGTTGTACTTATGGGGTGTTGTCGCATTTCATCCATTTTGGAATAAGACTATAACATAACAAAATGTGGAAAAAGCTCTTTGAAGCTCTTTGAATACTTTCTGGATGCACTGTAAGTCATCACAAAGTGCTGTGCACATGTCAGCTCGAGACCTTACCCATTACCCAAGCACATTGGTGTTAGCATCAGAAGAAACCATAAGCAGACCAAGCTCAGAGGGGTGACCATCTGCTCTGGTCATACTAGCAGAACAAGACCCAACACAAGATTGACAGAACATGCAATGACTGAAATGTTGCAGCCAAACCACCTCCTCAGCGGAAGTCACAAGTGCACATAGTTCCCAACACGGAGTATCTTTTGTATATTTTTGGGTTTAATTTATCACCAACTTGTGTGGTGGTTCACAGATCCTGGAGCTCAGTGCGGAGGACAGAGACACAGGAGAAAATGCCCAGCTGACCTTTAGTGTCGTGGCCGGAGACCAAGAGCAGAAGTTTTACATGGTGAGTCACCGGCAGGAGCAGCACGGCACCCTGAGGCTCAAGAAACGTCTGGACTACGAGCGGCACAGCGAACAGAGGTTCAACCTCACGCTGAAGGTATTCCAGACTTATCAAATGTACAACATTACTGTGATCACAGCTCAGCTGCTCTGCAGAACTCACTTTAATTTCACCTGCGTGGGAAGGAACAGGATGTAGAAGAATAGTCTGACAGAAGCAGAAAATGTGGTCTTCTTGGTAAGCAAAGATGTCAGTTTTACTGATGTTCTTCTGCACTGCTTTCAAATTCAAACATTATCAACCTAAACTGTGAACCTTTCAAAGAAATCCGAAGAAAAAGAGTTTCAAGGTGCAGACGGTTTATATGTCAGTCAACCAGGCAACATTGTGTCTCAGCTCCAAATGCAAATTTGAAATTCTGCTCGGCTCTATTTGCACATTATTGGCAGGCAAGGCAGCAGTTAGAAACAAGAAAACAAAACAGAAACACTCACCAGCAGCACACAGATGACTGGTCGATAATTCACAGCAGGAATATGTAAAAATACCGAGAAGACTCTTACATTTTTGACTGATGATGTATGTATTTACATTTAACTTTAAATGATGCTGACTTCACCTGTTAGTAATGTTGTAACACTCGAGTCTTGTCTTGGTCTGAAGTCTGGCCTTGAGAACGCTTTTTACTTACTCAGTCTTGTCTTGGAATTGAAAGCAATTTTACGCAATCTTGACTCTGTCTCGGGCTAGAATAAGTGTACACATTAATTTAAATAACAAATGAATTAGATTATAATCTTTTGTTTGTGTGTGTATGTCGGGGGCAGTGTTTGCTATAGTTATTACTGCATTAGACTGCATAAGTGTGTACTGTAATTATGATTGTGTTACATGGTGTTCAGTAACTCACTGAGGGGAAAAAACACTGTAATTGTGCTGATGTATGCTGAAAGCTACGTAATGCCATTAAATATATCAACCTGTGAATATGAAATTCTTGTACATTGCAGTTATTAACACACTCTATTCTGAGCTGTAAAAAGAGCTCAATATCTCTCAGAGACTTTTATAACATGTTCAGTTTTTATATACTTTTTTTAACCTTTTGACCTCGTCCAGTGTTCAGGTTGACCCCAGCTAAGCCGATGCTGTGATGTTAAGGCTAATTAAATTAACGGTGTTGAAAACAGAGATGTGTTTTTAGGTCTCGGCTCCTCTTCCAAAGACACGATCTTGACTTGGACTCACTGAGAACCTGACCAACATATCAGTCGGCCGATATGAGCCTTTTGTGAAAATATCAGCATCCGAATTATTGTTACAGATATGAAAACTCTTATTTTGCTGAATAAACAATGCTGAAAAAGACTATGGCTGTTAGAAAATTGTCCAGCAGAGGATGTTTTCAAGCATGGTTAGGACCTCCATCACCCCTTGGTCATATTAGCTACAAGAGACAGTGGCAAAGCAGCCAGCTGCCAGTAATTTTGAGTCTGAGTGGGTGTTTAAAGCAAAAACACACAAGTGTTCGCTGTATCTCCAGCTAGGTGGAGCTCCTGCAACCTGATCCCAGATAAGCTGTTGAAGATGTTTGTGTGTATATATATATATACATATATATATATATATATATATATATATATATATATATATATATATATATATATATATATATATATATATATATATATATATATATATATATATATCAGTACTCCACCCCAAAGCAACCGGTTGGGCTCCAGTATTGCCCACTCCAAAATCTTAAACTTTTGGGGGTTAAGGCCTTGGTCTTGATTCTGAGTTGATATAGGGGTCTTGTCACCATCTCTATCTGTCAGACACCTAACCTGATCTGATTATTTCTTTCAGGTTGAAGACTTAGACTTCTCTAGCCTTCTGCACTGTGTGGTGGAGGTGGAGGACTACAATGACCATGCTCCAGTTTTCATTCCGCATTTCTTGTCTCTGGCACCCCTACCTGAGGATATTTCTGTGGGAACCAGTGTGGCACATTTGGGAGCCAGCGACTCTGATTCAGGCCTGAACCGCGAAATTACCTACAGTCTATCCGAGGACTCTGACCCTGAGGGGCTGTTCACTATTGACCAGTCAGGTGTGCTCAGTGTGGCCCGACCTTTGGATCGAGAAAGGGTGCCTCAGCATCACCTAATTGTTGTTGCAACTGACCACGGGGAGCCACCACTAACAGGCAGTGCAACTGTGCAGTTGCCTCTTTTGGATGTAAATGATAACGGACCAGAGTTTGAGGCAGTTTACTCTCCAGTCATCTTTGAAAATGTGGCTGGACCACAGGTATGCTAGACCATGTGAAGTCTTGAAATTCCTTGAATTTGATGATCTAATTGGTAAAATTGACATTATTGAAAGGATTTAATCAAAATTGGGAAAGCAGTTGACTTGGTGAAATAAATTGAAGATGTATTAAACCAACTGCTCACAGAAATTGATGAATGCAGTCATGGAATAAATCTGAAGTTGATTTGTTTCTGCTTCCCTCCCTGTTTAGATAGTAAGACTGAACCAAACATCCACACTCCTCCGTGCAGTTGACCGAGATTCTGCAGAGAATGGCCCACCTTTCCACTTCACTGTCCCTGCAGAGTATCGACATAGCAATGATTTCTACCTCCAGGACAACTTGAACGGCACAGCTACACTGACAGCACTGAGGACCTTTGATCGTGAGCGCCAAAAGGAGTTTCTCATTCCCATTGTTATGAGTGACAGCGGCCGGCCAGCCAAAACAGTGACCAGCACCCTGACGGTGACCATTGGTGACCAAAACGATCACAGTCATGTGGCAGGCGAGAAGAAAATTTTCATCAACAGTCACAGAGGTGAAAATGTGACCTATGTTTGGATATCCTGTTAAAACACACAGACTGTGTTTTCTGGAGAATGAGTCCCAAGTTTGATTGTTTTTTTAATAGTTTGGGAATCTCTGTGACTTGCGATTCTGGTTTGACTTATAAACAGAAAATCAGGTGTTTGTTAATATTATCTACTGATATAAGCAACAGGTTGGTATGCTGTTAGGACTGTCACACAGACAATACTCAAAGTTCTTGAAATGGAGCAATAGCTCCACTTGCTGGACATTTTCCATTAATGCAGGTACAAGAGAGTTTAGCCAAGTGCTCTAGTTAAAAATAGTAATATTAACTCTTTATAAAGAGCTTCCACAGGAATCAATGCACTAAACAAAATAACTCCAGTAATATAACAATAAACACAATAATAAAAGTACCCTACAACAATGCACAAAAATACCAAATTAAAGACCAGAGTAAAAAAAATATCAAATGGACTCACATTTTTACTGTAGATTTGTCAACATGGTGGGTTAGCAGTCCCTGTTCCTCTGTGTCAAATAACATCCAGCATGTTGTTCAATGGATGTTTATTTGTAGCTCTGATTGTAAGTGTCCTTTAGTCCCCCTAAGTGGGACCAAAAACCTGGTTGGCCCATGAGCTGCTATCACTGATCAATAATTAGGTTAGACACTACACTGTTTCCCAAGACAACCTGCACTGAATCTTTGCTTTCTATATTTTCTTCCACAAGCAGTCAGGTTTTTACGTAATTATTGTATGGCCTTGCCTTACAATATAAAGCACCTTGGGGCAACTGTTTGTTGTGATTTGGCGCTATATAAATAAAATTGATTGATTGATTGAATTCCGACGAGGGGCTGGACGACTCCTCCCACAAGGAGTGCTCACAAGCGAATGATGTCACCGACAGGCGTGGAAAAACTCACGCATGCGCACAAGGGTTCAAGCACGTCTGACGTAAAAACATATGAATGAAATCCATATAGTTTTTGAAAAAAATAAAAAGGACCGTTACTTTATTGACAGACCTCGTATATGAACCAACCTTTCTAAACCAAACTCAGGTGACCCGACTGTTGTAACAACCATTTAGCCGGATGGCACACGGCCCACTGACTCCTCAAGAATAAAAAAAAAGTCCACCCCTCCAAGTATTTACAACCCGTGACATTTGAGTTTTTGTCAGTTGTTGCTTTTGTTGATCAGAAACTGTGGGATATATTAGTATGCAGAGGCCTAAATGAAATTTTGGGGGGGGGAAACTGTCGCACTATCAGTTTTCCCGACAGAAATCCAAATATGCTGCCAAGTTGGTTTGGGAGTATCTGACTTCTTCCTCAGAAACTTTTGGCAGAGACAAACAACAGGCTAAAATTCAACATGTCAAGGTCTGCTTTTATGTTTTCAAGGGTACCTTTAGAATAATTCCCATACGGTTCAGACTGAGAGGAGATTGCGGGAAGCGAGCAGCAAATCATTGTGCATTCAAATACCATTTTCTATTTTACATTTCAGGCTCCTTATGCCGACAACGTGCAGTGTCACTCACAATCGCGTCTCCTTCACCTGAAAAATAAACACACACACACACACACACACACACTAAAAAGGAAACATTGGTTGACCTGAATGTTTCCAGATAACATAATATTCTTATGCATCTCAATTAGAAACATGGGAAAATTGTTGTTTGGACACTTTGTGATTATGTGACATCAATGTACATATATAAGTCGTATATTATATTAAGTACTATAAATCACATTTTTGTTGTTGTTGTTGTTTTTTACTAGTTTGGGAGATCCTGCGACATACTGTATACTCCAGAGCAACTTAGATACTGAAATATCATAGGTTTGTTATTATAAGTAAATCCTTTTGGCTGCTCCCTTGCTTTCACTCGGGGTCACCACACATATTGAATTGGCACAAGTTTTATGCCAGATGCCCTTCCTGACCCAACTCCACATGACATGGAGAAATGGGCAGTGCTGGGGTTTGAACTGGGAACCTTCTGCACTGAAACCAAGTGCACTAACCACTTAATAATAGTAATTATAATCGTTAGTTGTACTGGATTTTCCCAGAAATCAAAACACTAAACAAAATATAGGTGTCTGACAACATTGAATCCTTTTCTTTCCAGGCAACATTTCGAGATGGTCATTCACGCTTTTGTTTCCTCTTGTCTGGATTACTGCAATTCGCTTTATGCGGGAGTAAATCAGACACTTCTCTCCCATCTGCAGTTGGTCCAGAATGCTGCGGCACAGCTTCTGACAGGAGCGCGGAGGAGCGAGCATATGACCCCTGTCCTGGCCACACTTCATTGGTTGCTGGTTCATTTTAGGGTCCATTTTAAAATTCTTATGTTCCTTTTTAAGTCTCTCCACAGTCTAGCTCCATCATACCTCTCTGGGTTTCTTCGGCTTTATGCACCTAGTCTGTCTCTCAGGTTGGCTGACCAGCTGCTTGCCTCTGGGTTTTAGGGAGGCACCGTCATTGACCATTTTTAAAGTTTGTTTAAAAATCTATTTTTATACCTTGGCTTTTGGCACAAACAAGGCTTAGTTTGATCATGTTTTCAAGATTCAAGATTTAAACAACTTTATTGATCCCTAAAGGGGAAATTCATCTTCACACCCAATTACCTAAAAAAAGAAATGCAGCCATTAATCCACAGTTACTACTAGTTGAATGTAATAATGGCACACATCAGAATTTAAACAACCACACATATACATTTGATTTGTTTATGTATGCTAAGCTCTGAAACAGTCCATCATCCGCATTGAGGCAATGAGTGTGTGGGAGCTGCAGCAGCAATTCCGCCACACAGCTGCTCTCGGGGGGAGTGGCAGAGAGGAGGGGGCCACTCCCCCTCCTCTCTGCCCCTGGAGACAGAAACACAAGGGAGGGGGTAGGGGTGGTAAAGCATGCGTCATGTGTGCAGATGAGTTCATATCAGTCTCTGTCCATGTATGCATACAGTCTGCAGTGACCTTGACGACCGCAGACTGTAGGGGAGGGCAAATGAAAAGGAGCCTGATGCTTCACCAAGGCTGTTGAAATCCTTCTGGAGGAAAAAAAAACTGGGCATTTTAACCTTTGGTAGCTGATAAGGCTGCCATGTTTGGGTTAGGCAGAGAGTGTGTGAGGCATCACTGTAAAATGCTTTTTACCATAAAAGGGCCATATAAATACAGTCTATTTGCACCTTCCCACGGTTAATAGAGCCTACAAATAATTGCATAACTAAAGCTAAGGGTTATTTTCTAAATATAAATCAACACTTTTACAGCCACCTTTCTTTAGACAAGTCAGGGGATGAATACATGAACATTTCCAAGTCTCTGAATATGTCTAGGATTTAATTTCCATCAGTCACTAAGAAATAAAGGCAGTATGGTACATCAGTAAGCATTGTCTACTGCTCCAAAGGGTGGTGCAGTTTGGGATGGTCCTACACTGAATCCTACTGCACTGCAAGTTGGATCATTATTATGACTATTCCAGTTGGTGGATTTTTGCATAAGCTTGTGCTTGGACAGAAAAGTTCCAGTGACTGCAAAAAGCTGGGAAAGACTACAAGCTGGGATCTTTAAGGGTATATGAGCCCAAAACACCCATGATCACACATGATCTTGTGCATTGTCATGAAGAGAATTTGCCTAACATGCCTATGTTTGTTTCCCAAACATATTAAAATGTATATCACTTCCACATATGCAAAATGTCATATGCTAGTTGGACTTACATATACCACAGCATGGTTATCATTCAAGAAAAAGATGTCATTGGATATTTTTGAAGAATTATTGTGAATAATCGATAATAACAAAATAATCACGTCTGTCTGTGTAATTTAGAATAACGACTGATGCTTTCTGTTATCAGGCCGCATGCCAACTACAGTGCTTGGGAAGGTCTACGCTCCTGACCCAGATGACTGGGACAATAAGACCTATATCTTTGAAGGACACGTGCCAAGGTAATTACCGCCCATCTTCATGAGCTGTTCGGATGCAGTCGAGGACTGTTAAAAACAACAGTAAAATACTTAAAGAAACACAAATGTTTCATCAGCCAAAAGCAGACTTTAAGAACACAGTGTTTCTCACCTCTGTCGAATCAGTACACTCAGTGGAACTGCTGACATTTTGGAGTGTTTATTTTGGAATCAAACCTCAGATAAAATCCTAAAATTAAAATTAAAATAAGACTGTGAAACATGTTAGGTTCCAGAGAACACTGAGCTGCCTGTAATCACACATTCACATTTAAGAAACAAAGGTGTTGAGGAAAAAGTCATTTCTGTTATTGTGAGGTCAGATTTCACAGGAATGAATAAGGATTTATTTATTTATTTGTTTGTTTGAGGGTTTTTTTGTAGAAAATGTTTTTGATCTTTGTTTTTTCAGAGTGAGCACAGCAGGTGATGGAGGGAGAAAAAAGAGGCACAGAAGGAGAAACTGTTACTTCTGTTCACACTGATTAAAGTTTTGGCGCAAGATAGTGGAAAACTTGGCATAGTTACCAGCCCCCACATCTGCTTATTTTATCTTTGTCTTTATGTCAGACTCGCTGCCGCTGAATGATAAACAGTGCAGCTGACGTGCACGTCCTGTGATTTGGAGTCCTGCGGATCAACTTCGTGTCACAGACAAATGTTATATATGTTTTAATGCTTCTACAATGGAAATTTTCCAACCAATTTAGCAGCAAGCTGCTGCAGCTGCTGATTTGTTGCTGTGATGAATTGAAGCATTTAAATAATGCAAAGCAACAGCAACCCTCCCTGAATGATCTCTCAGGGAGCGTGAAGCCAGATGTTTCCTGCAGTCTGATCGATTTGGCAAACTCATCTGCAGGACTCACGAGTCCCTCAAACTTTATAGATGTTGGCCTGTTTTCTGAGTTTTGTGGCCAGTGTATCGTGTGTTTTTCATTCAGCCATTAATTCAATTCAATTCAGTTCACTTCAATTGATTTCATTTATATAGCACCAAATCACAACAAAGTTGCCTCAAGGGGCTTCACACAAGTAAGGTCTAACCTTACCAACCCCCAGAGCAAGAACACAGGTGGCAGTGGTAACGAAACACTCCCTCTGATGATTTGAGGAAGAAACCTCAATCAGACCAGACTCAAAGGGGCGACCCTCTGCTTGGGCCATGGGACTGACGCAATTGACAATACGACTATACGGGAAATTTTGGGAGTCCATGCTGGTGCACAGGGCGGGAGGCTTGCAGAAGAAAATACCCACTCCCATCTCTGGATGGATCCGCACCTCAAACAGAGAGAAAAAACAGAATCAGGCATCAGAAAGACAACAAATACACTATAATTTGTCAGCATTAAGCAACAAGAAAAACAGAAGAAATACTAAGGTGATCGCTGGCCACTAGCCCTAAACTACACTAAGTCAGTATGTTAGCCATACGAAAGGGAAAATAAGTCTGAACTTGAAAGTCTCTACAGAATCTGACTGTTTGAATGATGCAGAGAGATCATTCCACAGAACAGGGACACGATAAGAGAAAGCTCTGTGACCCACAGACTTTTTATTCACTCCCGGGACACAAAGTAGTCCTGCACACTGAGAACGCAGAGCCCGGGCCGGTACGTAGGGTTTAAGTAGGTCATCTAAGTAGGGAGTTGCTAGTCTGTGAACAATTTTATAGGTTAGTAACAGAACCTTAAATCTGATCTTACAGGGACAAGAAGAGATGCCAAAATGGGTGTAATGTGGTCAAACTTTCTGCTTCGTGTCAAAAGCCTGGCAGCAACATTTTGAACCAAGTGGAGACTCCTAACGTTGGACTGTGGTAAACCAGAAAAAATAGAACACTGCAGTAATCCAATCTAGAAGAAACAAATGCATGAATCAGGGTCTCAGCATCAGCCATAGACAGGATGGGACGAATCTTTGGTATATTTCACAATCTGGGCAATGACTGAAAGTGTGGATAAAAGCTGGCAAACATTTTTCTTTTGAATCAGAATTTTTCCACTGCTTCTTCATATTACAAACATGTCATGTTTCTCTGGATGTGGTCAGCAGCCAGGTGCCTCAGTGTTGACGACCTCATTTGCTGGAGAAGGACTCGTCATGCACACATTTGGGGTGGCTGCTGCAGGTATGTGATTACTTTTGAGAGGTGGGGATGGATTGGTTACCTGACTGGGTGGTTGCCATCCAGGACCCGGGGAGTTTCCATAGTATAGATGTTGCAGCGGCACAAGACACCGGCGTATGCTCCCAGATTTGAGTGTTTGAGGTGGTTCTGATGATGAAGCCACTTGGACACTTCCTTTTGGAGGTTCAGGGGTAGACCCACACCACTCTTGAGGGATCATAGTCCACATCCTTCCTGGGAAACCTTGAAATCTCTCACAGGCAGCCGGAGGATGTGGATAAAAGGAGGGGGATGTGAGCAGCCTTATTAGCTTGTTGCCACAGCAACCCAGATAAGTGGAGAAAAGTAGCTAAATGGATGTCTGGGAGAGCTTTTGAAACAGAAGACCTGTGTTGGTGTTGTTGTTTGGATCGTGGGTGAATCAGTCTGGTACTGATGGGGTTGTTCCGTACATGTTTACCCATCACGTCTCCTGTACAACACACTGAAATTTATGCGCTTCTCTGCTTTCACTTTCTTTGTGCAAACCTCCAATCAACATGACCGAGTCCTCTGGCGCAACATTTTACCTTTCTTAAGTTCTCCATCTTTGCTTGTTTTTTGTTGTTGTTGTTGTTGTTCTTCCTCAATCTTTTTAAACCATGAAACAGGTCTCAGGGAGACTGGCAGCACCAGCTTGAAAAAAGGGGAAAATATTCTTTTTTCCTCTCTTGCAGATAACAAAAAAAGAGTCTGGATTAAAGGGCAAAATTAACCCTCAGACCAAATCCAGCAAAAACAGCATGTTGCTGTAAAACAGCTTAATGGGCACTTGTCTCCACAAGTGTTTTGTTATTTGATTAGTCAAAGTTCTACCAAGGATTTCCTCTTTCATTAAACTTGAATGTGGTCATTTCCTGTAAGAAGGGAGCACGGGACCAAAACCAACTAAGATTGTGTCCTCACGTGTGTGTGTGTGTGTGTGTGTGTGTGTGTGTGTGTGTGTGTGTGTGTGTGTGTGTGTGTGTGTGTGTGTGTGTGTGTGTGTGTGTGTGTGTGTGTGTGTGTGTGTGTGTGTGTCAACAATAGTTCAAAGGGTTTCCTTTTCATTCAAAATACATCGTCTGTGTCGAGTTGACTCTCCGTTACTGTCCCAGAGCGTGGCTAGTTTATAGCAGAACATAAAGTCTGGTGTGTAAAACACACGGCTGAATGGGAGTGTGTGTCTGTTTGTTTAAAGCAGGAAACTGTGCAGTACCAGAGGAGAGGGTTAGTCTGTCCAAAAGAGCCTTACTTTGTGTGCACCGCTCAGATCAACACATGCGGGCACCCCAAACATCAAAGTAGACCTGTGCTCTGCCTAGTGTGTGTGTGTGTGTGTGTGTGTGTGTGTGTGTGTGTGTGTGTGTGTGTGTGTGTGTGTGTGTGTGTGTGTGTGTGTGTGTGTGTGTGTGTGTGTGTGTGTGTGTGCATGCAAATGGAGGTGTTTGTCATGTCTCAGATGTTCCTGGTGAATGGTGAACAACTCAACCCATTAAGGAAAAAACAACCAAGCAACTCCACCCACCAAGCAAAGCAGGCCAGAACGTCCACCCCAATGCCAATTCAGCTCTCTGCCAGTCTGCTTGGCACCCATGGGTCCTACCCACTTTATGGACAGCCCACTCTTTCTTTTTGTAGTCTTCTTTTTGTCACCTGTGTGCTGGAATATCCAGAAAAATACACCAAATGGGTCAAATGCTGCAGCTGATGAAAGAGGCATGCCTAATGTGCCGCAGACGCCTGCGAACAGGAACAAGTGTTATTGTCCAGACATGTTGAAAGAAAATGAAACACAGCCTCCATCATATGGTAAAAGCAATGGGCCACAGATAAAGATGGTTTTGTAAAGTTTCAAAGTAAGTTTACTTATATTGTTTTGTGCCTGCAGATAGATTTTTTTGCACAGTTAACTGTTCTATTTTTCAGTACTTTTTTTAGTCTGCTGCTTGGTGACTGTCAGTAATAATAAAATCAAGAATGTATGAAGTTTCAGATACCTCGAACAGATCACTGCAAATGACGACGTGAACGCCTCTCGTTTTCTATATGCCAGGATTGAAGCCGCTTTCCCAAAATGGAATCAGCTAAAGCTTGTGTTCAGAATCAGAATCAGAATCAGAATCAGAAGAAGTTTATTGCCATTTCCAGTGAACAGGATTCACAGACTAGGAATTTGCTTCAGTACAATGGTGCAACATTAAGAAGAGATAAAATGCTAGGATAAAATATAACATATGTGTCAAAATAAGATAAAATCTAACGTAAAAAAAAAGAAATATGAAATATGAAAGGCTGTGTGCAATAGAAAAACAGAGAAACAGAAAAAAACAGTGCAGTGGGAGGAGTGCAATTTAAAACCAAAGTACACTGTCTAAAGAGACCCGTGATAAGATGATAAAGTGATAGAGTTAAACTTAAGGTGACTGAGTTATGAGGAGTTCATGAGTCTAACGGCAGAGGGGAAGAAACTGTTCTTATGGTGGGAAGTTCTGGTCCGGATGGACCGTAGCCTCCTGACCGAGGGGAGTGGTTTGAACAGACCGTGTGCAGGGTGAGAAGGGTCAGCTGTGATCTGACCTGCTCGGCCCAGAGTCCTGGAGATGTGTAGGTCGTGGAGAGATGGAAGGCTACAGCCGATCACCTTCTCACCAGAGGACACAATGCGCTGCAGTCTGTGTCTGTCCCTGGCTGTGGCCCCGGCGTACCACACCGTGATAACAGATAAATTAACATAGTTATCAACAAGAGGGACTTTTCTAATGACGTGCGCACTCACCTCCTCTATTGTATTCAAGTATAGTCCTTAACACAAGGGCAACTGGATCAAATTCAATGTTTATTTATTTGAGACATGTACATGTAAAAACACCAACAGTCCATATATATATATATATATATATATATATATATATATATATATATATATATATATATATATATATATATATATATATATATAATACAAAAACAATATAAAAGAAAGTGCATCTACAGAATAATTCATTCATAATAAGTATATACATGACTTTTCCAGAATACCAGCCATGAGGAAGATAAGTAAAAATTAGATCTAACCAGCAAAACGACAAAACCATTTATTGACAAACAAAGATGATTGATTAATTTCAGAACAGTTCTACTGTACATTTTGGGATATGACCGAACATTGTTCAAGCATTATATCAATGCTTGTCTTAGATCAGGGTCTGTTCCAGCTGCTTTTAAACATGCTGTGGTTCGACCTCTTCTTTAAACTTTGGACTCGTCAGTTTTATCCAATTTTAGACCTGTGTCTCATCTGCCATTTCTGTCTAAGGTTTTAGAAAAGGTTATCTTTTTACAGTTACAAACATTTTTAAAAGACAATGAAAAATTCCAATCTGGGTTTAGATCGCGACACAGCACTGAGTCAGCACTTTTAAAAGTTCATAATGATATTACTCTGTCGGTGGATGCAGGGAATCCTGCTGTGCTGGTTCTGTTGGACCTCACAGAAGCCTTTGATGCTGTGGATCACACAGTACTTGTTTCCCGGTTAGAACATTTTATTGGCATTCATGGTACTGCACTTAAATGGTTTAGATCATATTTGGCTGAAAGGAGCTTTTCTGTCATGATTGGGGACCTCTCCTCATCAACTGCTCATCTGCCTTATGGTGTGCAGCAGGGTTCTGTCCTTGGGCCGATTTTATTTTCTTTGTACATTCTGCCATTGGGGTCAATTATAACCAAGCACAACCTGTCCTTTCATTGTTATGCAGATGATCTGCAAATCTATCTGCCTGTGAGGACTAATGGGAGTGATGCTTTGTCATCATTATTTAATTGTATTTGCGATGTAAAGCAGTGGCTGTCCCAAAACTTCCTTTACCTGAATAATGGTAAAATGGAGATCATGGTGTTTGAGCGCTCTGGCATACCAAATGTAACACCAAATTTTGGTGCTTTGGCTAACTATGTAAAACCACCTGTCAAGAATTTGGGAGTGATATTTGACAGCTGCTTGAGGTTTGATGAAAAGATAAACACTGTTGTCAAAGCTAGTTTTTTCCAACTTCGACTTTTGGCTAAAATAAAGCACTTTCTCAGTAGATGTGCTCCAGACTTGATTATTGTAATGCACTTTATTTGGGCATTAATCAGTCGTCTCTTGCACGTCTACAATTGGTGGAGAATGCTGCTTCTCGTCTTTTAACAAACACTTTTAGACAGGAGCATATTACATCCGTCCTATACTCACTCCAATGGCTTCCAGTTCGTTTTAGGATTGATTTTAAGATTTTAAGATTTGTTTTTAAAGTTATTTATGGCCTTGCACCTCCCTACTTGTCTGAAATTTTAACTTTGCACACCTACAGTAGGACATTAAGGGTGTCTGGCCAGCTTTACTTAGATGTTCCAAAGTGAAGATATAAACGCTGGGGTGATCATGCTTTCGCGTTAGCTGGCCCCAGACTGTGGAACGAGCTACCTCTTGACTTACGTACTGTTCCTGTCCTAGAACGTTTTAAATCTAAGTTAAAGACTTATTTATTTAAAATGGCTTTTAACACAGTGGGGAGGTGACATGTTCTGTTTTTTATGTGCTGTTTTAAAATTTTATTCTATATGTGTTTTATTTTTGTGAATTTGTGTTTTTAATGTTAAGCACTTTGGACACCAGTCGGTGCTGTAAAGCGCTTTATAAATAAATGTTGATTGATTGACTGATTGTTGGATACAAACATAGAAGTAGTACCACATCTATGGCTCAGGTTATTAAGGATTCTAAAAGCATAATTATAAGCAACTTTAATTGACATTCTGCTACAGACTTTAAAATTTATCCACAATACACATAAGTAAATATTTCTACAAAAAGAGCTGAAAAGTCTATTCTTGACAAAAGTTGAACAAAAATAAAATTTTCTCACTAGCATATTATTTTAAGCGTACAACAGACCAACTTTACTTTTCATGTCTAAGTCATCACACAATTTGTTGTCAATGATATGACCGAGGTACTAATCAACAAACTTCAACAAAACTCCAGTCAAAACAACATCGTCACAACTGCCGTATTTGCAGGGGTCAGATGCTGTACTGAGGCCGTATTCCATGGGTTTTTGAGGAAAATGGTAAAAGGTAGATATCAGCATAAAATCACCTAGCAGGGAAGAACAGTTTGCATTTCAAATGGATAGTTATACTAGAGCTTCAAAAGCTCAAATGAACATCTGCGTCAGTTTACCAACACGCCTCCCCTCTATGATTTCTGCTACCGCCAACATCTCAAGTATATTAGACACATCTGTTGACTGGATAAAGATGCACTCTAAAAACAGCCGCTTTTCAATGATAAAATACCACAGAATTCTGAAGTAAGGTTGAGAGCCTGCTGGATGTTGATACTCTTCAGGCAACAAAAGCTGTGATCCACAAAACAGACGATGTGCGACGGGTGGATGCCTGGTTTCCCCTCCCATCCAATCAATAGCACCCCAAGTCCAGCAATGCGCCAAGAGGGGAATGATGGTGATGATGATGATTAGTAAAGTATTCTAAAGTTCAGCTAATGAACCCTCTGGCTTCTTTGGGCTTCAGTCATTATAATCTTCAAGGCGGCAGGATTAAGGCCCAATCACACGGCACGAACAAAGGACAATGAAGCCCAAATGAAACAAGAAATCTGGACTTTCATTGACTTTTGTTGTCATTTTTTTAACCATTGCGCAGCTTCGTTCCTGCACCTGGCACCTTGTCAGGATTTTTTTCTTCGTCAATTGAAAAATTTGAAAGAATGCTGCCGAAAACCTCAATTCATCCATATTTTGTTTTGCTGTCGTTCTTGACGGTTTCTTATTGTTTGCTTAGTTTTTGTAACATTAGCATTTAGTTTAACTTCATTCGACCAGCTGAATGTTTCATACAGTGCAGAAGCCGGTTTGTGATCACTGCGTGTGATGGGGCGAGTGCAGCTGCTGTCATGCCATGGTGCTGCAAGGCCAGGAAGAATTTGTTGGCCTTCTCTGCCAGTGCACGGCACGGTGATCATGGTGTTGTTCCAGCACTGCTCATACGTGAGGAGGGAGTTGCTGCATAAAAAGTCCGGCTGGTGTCCTCTCAGGAGCTGCAGCATTCTGTCCATGAACTCTGAAGAGCTTGCTGTCCTCCAGCCCGTGCAGAGAGAAGAGCCTGCTGGTCCTTTCACCATCTGACAGTTCAAAGGTTTTGAGGAGGTGATCCTTGATGGCTGCGTATTTGTTCGCAGCGGAGGGGACTTTGCAGGAGCTCAATCAGCATCGTTGCCATGGAGCTGCTGAGGGCCGTCATGACATAATAATATTTTGTGACATCGCTATCTCTTTCTCTCTCTCTCTCTCTCTCTCTCTCTCTCTCCCCCCTCTCTACCTATCTCTCTTTCTCTCCCTCTGTCTCGCTCTCAATGCTGAAACAAGAAACAGGAATTTTTAAGTTTGCTTGTGACCTTAAACGCCAATATTTTCTACTTTTTTTGGGACATAGAAGGACTCTGAACTTTGTGATCTGATGTTCCCAGCCCTGACAACGAAGCAGTGGGTCCCACTGTACCTCTGGAAACCTGAGTGCCATTTGCTTTACTGTTTTGAGAATGGAGAGTATTTCTGCAATGCAAAAAAAAAAAAAAAACATAGGCAGGAGTGCGGCAAGGACGACACACAAGAGAACACATGCATTAAAAGCAAACATACGCAGCTGCAAGCAAATCTACAAACGCAACGACACGCGAAAACGTTGGGTATGCATGCATTTCGGGATCTCTACTGGTGGTTGGGGACCTCTACTGGTGGTTGGCTCTCACTGCGGTATTGTATCACTTCCTGTTCCGGAGCACAGCGGTGTTTTGCTGTATCTGTTTGCTATTTAATCTGTGTAGTTAGATTGATCTAGATCACGATTTATTTCACAGTGTAATCTTCACGTGCCTTAACTAAAGCACTCTCTCTGCTGAATCACCTCTAAATTATTCACACATTATTCACTTTGTGTGTTTTTAGGAATCCACTAGCTTAGCGCAGCTATTAGCTCTTAGCTGGTTTAGCATGGCAGCTTCTGCTGTCTCTCCCTCACTTTTCTGCGCTGGGTGTGAAATGTTTAGTTATTCCTCGGCCTCCTTTAGCAGTAACGGTACTTGCAATAAGTGTAGCTTGTTCGTAGCTTTGGAGGCCAGGCTGGGCGAATTGGAGACTCGGCTCCGCACCTTGGAAAATCCTACAGCTAGCCAGGCCCCTGTAGTTGGTGCGGACCAAGGTAGCTTAGCCACCGTTAGCTGTCCCCCAGCAGATCCCAAGCAGCCGGGAAAGCAGGCCGGCTGGGTGACTGTGAGGAAGAAGCGTAGTTCTAAACAGAAGCCCCCTGTACACCACCAACCCGTGGGCTTCATAGATAATTGGCAGAGTTTCTGGGAAAACCTGGTCTTGTTAGGAGAGACGGCATCCATCCCACTTTGGATGCAGCAGCTCTCATCTCTAGAAATCTGGCCAATTTTATTAAACTCTCCAAATCGTGACTATCCAGGGTTAGGACCAGGAAGCAGAGTTGTAGTCTTACACACCTCTCTGCAGCTTCTCTCCCCCTGCCATCCCCCCAATACCCCATCCCCGTAGAGACGGTGCCTGCTCCCAGACCACCAATAACCAGCAAAAATCTATTTAAGCATAAAAATTCAAAAAGAAAAAATAATATAGCACCTTCAACTGCACCACAGACTAAAACAGTTAAATGTGGTTTATTAAACATTAGGTCTCTCTCTTCTAAGTCCCTGTTAGTAAATGATATAATAATTGAACAACATATTGATTTATTCTGCCTTACAGAAACCTGGTTACAGCAGGATGAATATGTTAGTTTAAATGAGTCAACACCCCCGAGTCACACTAACTGCCAGAATGCTCGTAGCACGGGCCGAGGCGGAGGATTAGCAGCAATCTTCCACTCCAGGTTATTAATTAATCAAAAACCCAGACAGAGCTTTAATTCATTTGAAAGCTTGACTCTTAGTCTTGTCCATCCAAATTGGAAGTCCCAAAAACCAGTTTTATTTGTTATTATCTATCGTCCACCTGGTCGTTACTGTGAGTTTCTCTGTGAATTTTCAGACCTTTTGTCTGACTTAGTGCTTAGCTCAGATAAGATAATTATAGTGGGTGATTTTAACATCCACATAGATGCTGAGAATGACAGCCTCAACACTGCATTTAATCTATTATTAGACTCAATTGGCTTCGCTCAAAATGTAAATGAGTCCACCCACCACTTTAACTGCACTTTACTTTACTTTAATGGACTACCCAGCAGTGGGGAACAGTGTTGGGACTAACGGCGTTAAAATATAACGGCGTTACTAATACTAGTTACTAGTTACTAGTTAGAGTAATCTAACTAATTACTTAGGTCGTATTCACAACGCCGTTATAGTTACTTAGAATGTAACGTGGCGCGTTAGTTTGAAGCTGTTTCATTGGCATTAAGCAGCAGCAGCGTCTTTCTCTCGGCTGCTGCTGTGGTGTGTGGAGCAGTGGTGGCGGCGATACGTGATGATGATTGGCTAAAGGAGGCAAGTGGGCGGGCACTCTGCTCACTCTGCTCATCTGGTGGATGGACAGATGGACAGATCAGCTGTAGCTAAAGAAGATGCTTTCTTCTCCTTTGAAGAAGAAGAAGACACTTAAGCAGCTGCTGAAAATCAAATTGCTGACTATTTCAGGTCATCATTACAAGGAATGGAGACTTTGCAAGGATTTCCTCTTGTCAAGAGAATTTCCATAAGATATAATGCAGCCACTCCTTCAAGTGCACCTGTAGAGAGACTGTTTAGTCTTGGAAAGATTGTATTTTCACCCAAGAGGAACAGGCTATCTGACCAAAGATTTGAAAAGCTGCTCCTCTTGAGGTACAATCAGTGGTTCAAGGGTTAGTGTGTTGTAAACTGGTGTGCCTTTATGTTGTGCAATAAGAAAATACCATGTTGTTATAAATAGCACATTTTTTTGTAATTAGTTACTTTGAAAATACTTGAAATAACCTTCTGTCAGACAGTTAGCAACACTAATATTTATTAGTTCTTGTCATTTTATCATATGCATATTTTATCATATGCTTAGTTTTGCACTGAGAGCTACCATTTCATTATTGTAGCTGAAGCACATTTTGTTAATTTATGAATATGAATACTGTTGAGACTTTTGAGATTTTGTTTTACTGTTTTGCACTGAATACAATCTTTTATATATTTTCCATCAATTGAGTTGATTGTTGAGTCTGTGAGACATATGCCTTTATTTTTAGAGAAAGTTCATTTTGTATTCTTGATTATTTTTGTGGTTGCAGTGTAGTAATAATTCTGATAAATAAAGTTTACATTACATATATTATTTGTCTCTCTCTTCATATTAATGAATGTACTCCATTATTTACATGTAATAATGGCAGAAAATCTCTTATTGTTTTTGTTCCAGAACAACAATTTAATGTTATAGTTACTTTGTCAGGTAACTAGTTACTTTTATACTTTGGTAACTGAGTTACTAACTAAGTAAATTGTAACTATAACTAGTTACTTTTTTGATGCATGATTCCCAACACTGGTGGGGAATAAGTTTCATTACAGTAGAAGTCTTTCAGAAAGTGCTGTAGCTAGGTTTAAGGATATAATTCCTTCTTTGTTATGTTCTTCAATGCCATATACCAACACAGTGCAGAGTAGCTACCTAAACTCTGTGAGTGAGATAGATTATCTCGTCAATAGCTTTACATCCTCAATGAGCACAACTTTGGATGCTGTAGCTCCTCTGAAAAAGAGAGCTTTAAATCAGAAGTGCCTGACTCTGTGGTATAACTCACAAACTCGCAACTTAATGCAGATAACCCGTAAGCTGGAGAGGAAATGGCATCTCACTAATTAAGAAGATCTTCATTTAGCCTGGAAAAAGAGTCTGTTGCTCTATAAAAAAGCCCTCCGTAAAACTAGGACATCTTACTATTTATCACTAATTGAAGAAAATAAGAACAACCCCAGGTTTCTTTTCAGCACTGTAGCCAGGCTGACAAAGAGTCAGAGCTCTATTGAGCCGAGTATTCCTTTAACTTTAACTAGTAATGACTTCATGACTTTCTTTGCTAATAAAATTTTAACTATTAGAGAAAAAAATTACTCATAACCATCCCAAAGGCATATGGTTCTCTTTGGCTGCTTTCAGTGATGCCGGTATTTGGTTAGACTCTTTCTCTCCAATTGTTCTGTCTGAGTTATTTTCATTAGTTACTTCCTCCAAACCATCAACATGTCTATTAGACCCGATTCCTACTAGGCTGCTCAAGGAAGCCCTACCATTAATTAATGCTTCGATCTTAAATATGATCAATCTATCTTTATTAGTTGGCTATGTACCACAGGCTTTTAAGGTGGCAGTAATTAAACCATTACTTAAAAAGCCATCACTTGACCCAGCTATCTTAGCTAATTATAGGCCAATCTCCAACCTTTCTTTTCTCTCAAAAATTCTTGAAAGGGTAGTTGTAAAACAGCTAACTGATCATCTGCAGAGGAATGGTCTATTTGAAGAGTTTCAGTCAGGTTTCAGAATTCATCATAGTACAGAAACAGCATTAGTGAAGGTTACAAATGATCTTCTTATGGCCTCAGACAGTGGACTCATCTCTGTGCTTGTTCTGTTAGACCTCAGTGCAGCTTTTGATACTGTTGACCATAAAATTTTATTACAGAGATTAGAGCATGCCATAGGTATTAAAGGCACTGCGCTGCAGTGGTTTGAATCATATTTATCTAATAGATTACAATTTGTTCATGTAAATGGAGAGTCTTCTTCACAGACTAAGGTTAATTATGGAGTTCCACAAGGTTCTGTGCTAGGACCAATTTTATTCACTTTATACTTGCTTCACTTAGGCAGTGTTATTAGACTCAGATAAAACTGAACTTATTGTACTTCATTGTTACGCAGATGATACCCAGCTTTATCTATCCATGAAGCCAGAGGACACACACCAATTAGCTAAACTGCAGGATTGTCTTTCAGACATAAAGACATGGATGACCTCTAATTTCCTGCTTTTAAATTCAGATAAAACTGAAGTTATTGTACTTGGCCCCACAAATCTTAGAAACATGGTGTCTAACCAGATCCTTACTCTGGATGGCATTACCCTGACCTCTAGTAATACTGTGAGAAATCTTGGAGTCATTTTTGATCAGGATATGTCCTTCAATGCGTATATTAAGCAAATATGTAGGACTGCTTTTTTGCATTTGCTCAATATCTCTAAAATTAGAAAGGTCTTGCTGAAAAACTAATTCATGCATTTATTTATTCTAGGCTGGACTACTGTAATTCATTATTATCAGGTTGTCCTAAAAGCTCCCTGAAAAGCCTTCAGTTAATTCAAAATGATGCAGGTAGAGTGCTGACAGGGACTAGAAGGAGAGAGCATATTTCACCCATATTGGCCTCTCTTCATTGGCTCCCTGTTAATTCCAGAATATAATTTAAAATTCTTCTTCTTACTTATAAGGTTTTGAATAATCAGGTCCCATCTTATGTTAGGGACCTCATAGTACCATATCACCCCAATAGAGCGCTTCGCTCTCAGACTGCAGGCTTACTTGTAGTTCCTATGGTTTGTAAGAGTATAGAATGGGAGGCAGAGCCTTCAGCTTTCAGGCTCCTCTCCTGTGGAACCAGCTCCCAATTCAGATCAGGGAGACAGACACCCTCTCTACTTTTAAGATTAAGCTTAAAACTTTCCTTTTTGCTAAAGCTTATAGTTAGGGCTGGATCAGGTGACCCTGAACCATCCCTTAGTTATGCTGCTATAGACGTAGACTGCTGGGGGGTTCCCATGATGCACTGTTTCTTTCTCTTTTTGCTCTGTATGCACCACTCTGCATTTAATCATTAGTGATCGATCTCTGCTCCCCTCCACAGCATGTCTTTTTCCTGGTTCTCTCCCTCAGCCCCAACCAGTCCCAGCAGAAGACTGCCCCTCCCTGAGCCTGGTTCTGCTGGAGGTTTCTTCCTGTTAAAAGGGAGTTTTTCCTTCCCACTGTAGCCAAGTGCTTGCTCACAGGGGGTCGTTTTGACCGTTGGGGTTTTACATAATTATTGTATGGCCTTGCCTTACAATATAAAGTGCCTTGGGGCAACTGTTTGTTGTGATTTGGCGCTATATAAAAAAATTGATTGATTGATTGATTGATTGAAGTACTGCTTTTTTGCTGAAGCTAGCATGAGTAATCAGATCTTGCCACGGTCATTTCAGCAGTACCCAAGGATCCTCCAAAGAATCTTAGCACCGTGAATGTTACTTCTGAGATCAGTGAATGTCTCTACAGGTTTGACACTTTCACTACATACAAATATAATTATGATGCCTGAGTCCAGGAAGTCATCAAAAGTCTGGATCGTGGTCTTGGTGTTATTTGTCGACGCGGGTTGAGGAGCGGACCTGCGTCAGACGGAACCCAGCGCTACAAATAACCAGAAAAGCAGTTCCAAAAACAATATATTTATTTCACCCGCTGTGCTTAAAAGGTGTAAAAACAAAAATAGCGTCCTTCTGGTGGAGTGACTGTTGGTACGCTCTCCAGCGCCCGCAAGGATCAAAGCCCGGCGCTCCTGGACCCACTACCACCGCCAAACACCCCCCCAGGTGGACACGACAAACTGACTCTCTGTGAAGCAAAGAAGAGGTGAGGTAAGTCAGCAGTTACAACAATAACTTTCAAAAGACACACGCTATCAGCAACACATTCAGGTCTGTATCTTTTTAACTTTATGCAAATGAGCAGCTTCTCACAACAGGTGGAGGATCACTTATCCGCATGCCACAGCAGTGAGAAGCCAGCTGCACAATTCTCATCACAATTCAAGTATACTGTGTAACAAAACACCAAGTTACTATCAACAATTAGTCAAACACTTAATCACCTTTGATGTGTGCTGACAGCATGTGTCCTCACCCTTCCTTGCTTCACGGGCTCGATGTGTCAAACCCAGGCGCGGTCCTCAGCGTCTCACAAACGAACATCACAAGGTCGAGTTCCCGGCAATTCTGCTTGAATCACACATGCCTTAAATGCAGAACGCCATCCAATTATCTGCTTCAGCTGAAAGTCTTTAAGGTTGCATGTGAGCACCAGTCACAGGTGCTTCACATGATGTTGATGAGGGTGAGGACTCTTCAGCCAGCATCTTCTCCACAGAAGAATCAGTTTCCATGCCACCTGAAGAGCAAAGAAAAGAAAAGAACACCAAAACATCCAGCCACACCCCCCAACACACAACAGTACCCCCCCATCAACGGGAAGCCTCCCGGCGACCGAACAGACCAGGCCCGAGAACAGCACCTCCCTCCGGGGTCCATGTCAGGAAGCAGACAGCACCACGCTCCTAAGGTCCACCACAGACAACAGGACAGGCACCGCAGCTGGAAGGCCGGCTGCCATCAACAAAAGCCCCAAAACATTCCCCAGTACAATTCAACACACAGAAAAAACATAAAACCCACCCAAAACCTCCCCAGGGGACCGTCCCATCAAACCCCGGGAAGAAAAGAAAAACTCCCAAACGCAAAAACCCAACACAGCCCCACAAAGACAATACAAACGTAAATGCATAAAAGAAAAATAACAAACAACCCCCCCAGAATGACCTGCAGAGCCCAACCCCCCCCAGAAGGCCTTCATCGCCAGTTCCAGGAGGAACAGCCAGAACCATAATCCCACAAAGGTCCCCAGGTGTACATGGAGCAAACGGCGCCCTCCAGAGGACCGTACCATCAACCCCAGGAGGTACCCTCCCCACAACCCCGGAACCCCAGACCCGGTCACACTTGGCTAGTTGGCCCCAAGCCAATTCCCCCCCCAAGAGGACCGTCCCATCAACCCTGGAGGTGGAACCCGGAAGGAAACAGAACAAAATCAAAAATCAACCCCCGGAGGACTACCAAAACAACCCCAGGGGGATATAAAACGACCATAAACCCTGTTACTCTCCCCGGCACCCCGAAAGACCCCAGGTCCCTCCCAGAGCCCTTCGGCGGCTCAATTTTGGCGAACGGCTCAAAATATTAAGCCGGAGAAGGGAACAGGAAAAAACTAACCCAGCTCCAACCCCAAGGCGCAGCAGAGAACCGGAAATGCGTCTGGTGCCCCAACTCGACCATACCCCAGCCTCTCGGGAGGGGTGGAACTACCGAAATGGCGAACGGCAACAGATCGGCCCACCCCTCCGACCGAGGTAAGTCTCCGCTGCAGCACACCCCGGCAACACCAATGACGAACGGTACAAAGGCTCACCGAGGCTGGAGTGGAACCGGGCCCTAACCAAACCAAAAAAAACGCCTCTAACACCCCCCCCAGGTGCAGAGGTCTTCTGAGAATGCTCAGCGTGACCAACCTGCACCACCCCACAACCCACAAGACAAACGGTCTTGGGGCAAGTGAGGTTGGGGCTAGGGATGTAGAGAAATAAAAAACAACAAAATAAAACGACCCAACAACCCAAACAGAAAATACCTAAAAACACATAAAAAATTAACGATTAAGTAAGCCCAGGCGGACTTCTAACCACATAACAATCACTCCACCAGATACGCCTCTGACTCCCCATACAATTATAACCCCTATTTAAAGAAAACAAAACATTTACTCGTGCTAGATTTTTTTTTTTTTTTTTTTTTTAATGTGTGTTATTTTGCCTGTCCCAGAACACTTGGAGATACGTCACCATTATTTCTCTTGACGCTTACGTGTCGGGGCAATACAGGAATCTCTGCTCGTCCGAGCTGCATGGGCTCATCAACAGGAGGAGCCAGTGGTACCCGTCGGAGGAGCCTCAGTGGGGCGAAGAAGAGGCGGCCCAGATCTGTGTCGGGGAAAACCCCGAGACGAAAAAACCCGCTCTGATGGGCGTCCTCTCTCGCGTCCACGCTCCTTCATCCGATCATCTAGACGAATCACCAACGATATTAGCTCATCTAAATCGTTTGGCTCGTCACGGACTGCCGGCTCATCTTTTAATGACTCATTTATCCCATCTACAAACATTCCTCGTAAAGCTGCGGCACTCCAACCTGACTGAGCAGAAACCAGAGAACATTGCATCACCGCACAAGGCTCCGGACGACAATCGGTTCGGACGCCGAATCTCTGGGTGACGGAGTTATTTGCACTAGTATCGATGATGCCGCAGCTGGAGCAGCAGGAAGCAGAACGGCTTGCACTGCAAGCTCCGTAACACGGGCGTCTGTTTGTTTAATTTGGTTTGCGAGATGCTGTAATTGCTCCCATATTTTCTCCAAGTGTTCTTGAACTTTTTCGGCAAAAGGAACCGCCTCTGCCGCTGGGTCCATTATGGAATGGCCGGGAACTACTGTTATGTGTCGACGCGGGTTGAGGAGCGGACCTGCGTCAGACGGAACCCAGCGCTACAAATAACCAGAAAAGCGGTTCCAAAAACAATATATTTATTTCACCCGCTGTGCTTAAAAGGTGTAAAAACAAAAATAGCGTCCTTCTGGTGGAGTGACTGTTGGTACGCTCTCCAGCACCCGCAAGGATCAAAGCCCGGCGTTCCTGGACCCACTACCACCACCAAACACCCCCCCAGGTGGACACGACAAACTGACTCTCTGTGAAGCATAGAAGAGGTGAGGTAAGTCAGCAGTTACAACAATAACTTTCAAAAGACACACACTATCAGCAACACATTCAGGTCTGTATCTTTTTAACTTTATGCAAATGAGCAGCTTCTCACAACAGGTGGAGGATCACTTATCCGCATGCCACAGCAGTGAGAAGCCAGCTGCACAATTCTCATCACAATTCAAGTATACTGTGTAACAAAACACCAAGTTACTATCAACAATTAGTCAAACACTTAATCACCTTTGATGTGTGCTGACAGCATGTGTCCTCACCCTTCCTTGCTTCACGGGCTTGATGTGTCAAACCCAGGCGCGATCCTCAGCGTCTCACAAACGAACATCACAAGGTCGAGTTCCCGGCAGTTCTGCTTGAATCACACATGCCTTAAATGCAGAACGCCATCCAATTATCTGCTTCAGCTGAAAGTCTTTAAGGTTGCATGTGAGCACCCGTCACAGGTGCTTCACATGATGTTGATGAGGGTGAGGACTCTTCAGCCAGCACCTTCTCCACAGAAGAATCAGTTTCCATGCCACCTGAAGAGCAAAGAAAAGAAAAAAACACCAAAACATCCAGCCACACCCCCCAACACACAACACTTGGTGCAGGATGATCTCAAACCCAGATACTTTGCTTCCTCACTCAGCTCCAGAAGTGCTGTAGTCAGAGTATCCACTGATTCCACAAATATCACAGCATTGTCCACTAAGTTATGGTCAGTAAATCTTTCCTCAGTGCCTAACCTGCTGGTTTCCCCAACCTGACCCAACCCCCAGTGCAGTGCAAGGGAGGGATCATTCAATTTCAAACTTGAGGTGACTCATGCTAGTGGGAACCTGCAGACATTTTAATGTCAATGAGACTTAAATAATTAAATTTTCAAAATCAATGGGATTCAGTAATGATTATATATAAGGCATACAGAAAATTATTTCACAATTTAAAATTCATCTTTATGCAGATGACATTCTTTGATTTCTAAGGAAACCATCACCTTCTTTTGTAGAAGTAATTAATTACATATCTGTATTTTCTGAAATACCACATGACTTGTTTGTGATGAAGTCACAGAAAAGCAGATAATCATCAGTCTGCCTGGGTTGGTCTTCCTTAATTTTACAGTTGGTTTCCATTACACTGCAAATTGTGCATTTTTAAATTGATGAATTGAAAATGCACTAAAAGGCAATGTGTATTTCAAAAGAACATTCAAATATTACCAAACGCATGAGGTGGTTCTGTTGTTTTTTTTGTGCTATTACATACAACATACAGAAAGATTCACGACATTGAAGAATACATGGTACGCTACGTGGGGTCAAAGCAAGAGACGGAGAGCTTGTGAAACATTGTAATAGATGATGTTATTGAAATGTTGGATTAAAACCCAGCAACAAAGGGGAGCTATTTATCATGATTTATGATCCGTTGCCATGACGTTTGAAATAACAGTTCTGGTGAGAGATGAAAGAACCCAGCAGTGGCTTTGCATCACTGTCGACATGCTCTTATTTCATTGTTGTTGTTTTTTTGTTGTTGTTGTTTTGTCAACATTCTGAAATATTGCTCAACTTATGTACAAACCTGCAATGGAAAATCAACTAATTTTGCTCAGTAATTTTTGAAGGCATTTAATCAAGTTGGAAGTTCATGCATGAAACCAGGAGCTGGCGGTACGGCGGCTCAGTGGTTAGCACAGTTGCCTCACAGCAAGAAGGTTCCGGGATCACTTTCCTTTCCGCCTGGTCCTTTCTATGTGGACTTTTGCATGTTCTCACCTTGTTTGAGGTGGGATCCCTCCAGGTGCCCCGTTTTCCGCACACTTTTGAAGACATGCAATTTACGCGAGCTGGTGACTCCAAAATTGACCGTGGGTGTGCATGTGTTTGTCTGACTATATGTTGCCATGTAACAGAGTGGCATCTCATCTGGGGTGTACCCTGCCTCACACCCTATGAATGCTGGGATAAGTGCCAATCCCTCCCCATGACCCTTGATTGGAGTAAGTGGGCATAAAAAAAAATGAATGAATGAAATTAGGAGTTGGTTTGGGAGCCACCGGCTTATCTTGGACCCAGAACATCTGGAGACATTAATGTCTCAAATGGAGAATTTAGAGGTCAGTGTTTGCCAGGGCTGTGTGGAGCATGTCATACCTTTTTGAACTCTACCTCTTCTTTTAAAATGTATGAATCCATTTTACGCTGTGCAAACTTTTCTTGAAGAGGGCACAGTTTACATCAGCGCTCCTGGCAAACACTTATAATGTGTTTGCCAAGAAAGTTTGGTTTAGAGAGGAAAAAATATGAAAGTTTTTGCACTTATTCCAGTTTTGCTGCTGATTTGGGAGCACAAAGTGTGTTTTGCAGTATGCAGACACTAACCTCCAAATCAGATATTTATTGGCCCATATTTGACAAAGACTTGTGGTGTAAATCCAGTTTTATGAACACATGCAGATCCCTCTAACACTGTGAGCTTAACCCCTCATAAAGTCAGATCCACACGAAAACAAATTTGTCAAACGTAGAGCCTGCAACACAGTGTAACCCTGTAAACTCTGCTTCCACTACCTCAGTACCTTGAACATCAAGGTAGTGTAAAGTTTTAAGAATTGTAATGAAAAATTATTGCTCTATTTCATGCAGGCTTCACCCTCTAACAGGGCTCTGGGGTGGAGTTCAGGAGTCTGCGGCTCTGCTTCAACACAGAAACTACACACCCAGGGCACAAACTGTGGCAGAGTAAACCACAGTGTATAGCTTTGGGTCTGCTGGACTATAAGGTTCGAATGAGCATTCAGTCATACAGATAATTTCATTGAACCTATCTGGCCACCGTGCTGGAAGCTGAAATTTCCCATTTCAGCAGATTTACTGAGGTCCTGGTTGTAGCTCGTCCTTTGTCCAGCCTCTCACATGTGCAGGTCTCATGAATATACCATAATTCGACCTGGATACAGGTATTTTATGGAGCCTGTCGCTCCTCTTTGCTTCTCTTGTTGTACAGAGTGCAGGCAGAGGAAAGTAGACACGTGTCACTGGGTCCATTTATCCATCCATTATCTACACATGATTACTCGGTGAGGGCTTCCAGGTGCAATGAGGATATCTCAGCTTACACTCAGAAAGAGGTGGTGCAGTTCCTGGGCAGGTTTTTGGTCTGTCCAGCTGTTGAACCACTGTTCAACAACAGCAAGTACGCCATAATACTTGAAAGGATTCATTTCAACATGCAGTGAATCACAGTGGTTCTTATCTCCACCAACATGAACCTTCATCTTCAGTCCTGATTTTTCTGATTCTGTAATCGGGCTCAAAGTCAGGATCTGGACCTTTGACCCCGTTCTCTGAACTCATCAAATCAAAGGTAGATAAAACACTGGCCGGATACTATCAGATGATGAGCTACGTTAAACACCACTGAACTCTGCACATACACAGTGGTCACATAATGTGCACAGGCAGTGTTCACATGATGTGCACGTGCCGTCATTAGCGGCGACTGCTGGAGAGTATAGCATGTCAGTGGGTGCCACTAACACAACGTGCACACGCCTTCTGTGTGAGAGGGGCTTTAATCTCCCTCAAGAACCATTCATTTGATGAAAAGTCATTCCAGTGCTACCCAGTGATCCAGACACCCACTTGTCACTTTAGGTCACTGGTTAGAGTCCAAGTCTCACAGCCATACAGTAAGATAGGAGGCACCAGGACCCAAAAGACTTGGACTTTAGTTCACTTATCGCAACTGAGTTAAATGAATGCCTCTGAAGGATGTAGAGAATAAATGCCGAGCAGGTTGAGGAAATGAATGCGGATGCCCATGAAGCTAATAGCTGTCTGTAACTTTGTGTGTCTGCTGTGTGTAATCCTGAAGCGACATTTATTGTCATCGTGATTTAAGGAAGACTTTATGTGTCTACCTCGAGTAGAAAACAAAAACAGCTCTTTAACTTATAAAAGATATCGGATATTATTTTGCTTTATTTTGTTGTTTGGCTTTAATGTGCTGTTTCAATTGCCTACATTTTTTTTCTGCCACATATTTCCACATCAAATTCATCCATATGTTATTTTTAGCATTCATATTTAATGACAGCGGTGATAATTCTTTGGCTTTCTTGTAGTACTGTTGACATTACATCAGATTAATGAAGGATTTAAATCTTACTTTTCCTTCTTACACAGAATAAAGTGACCCCATTCAGACTTTAGTAAAAGTAAAATGTCTAACCAGTGTTCCAGCCATCAGTCTGATCCCTTCTGACTCTAAGATAATAGTGCCACATTAGTAACTGGGATATGCAAGAATTCCTGCAGAATTGGATGGATTGAAACACCATCTGAAATTGGACCGTCACTTGCTGATCTGAACAGTTTTGCCTCATAAAGATCAGTCCTGATGTGACTGTAGTGGATAAACCTTATTGATGTATTTTTCTGAACTAGTTTGTGTGTGCTCTTTCCATCAGTTACTTTATCCTGAACAAGCGGACTGGATTCCTGATCATCAAGGAGAATACGCCCCCGGATACCTACGAGTTCCAAGTCCGTGTCTCGGATGGCATTTGGCCAGATGCTGTCTCCTCTGTTACGGTGCATGTGAGGGAGCTGCGAGACGAAGCAATCTACAACTCAGGGTCTCTGCGCCTGGCCGGTAAAGTCAGCACAAAGCATATGGGCATCACAAAAACAGACACACCCAACTGCTGTTGTCTTGAATCTCTCTGCTGTGTCATGAGTCAAGACTGTGAAGGTTTGAGAATGTGACGCAGATGAGATATTAAACTAGCACACATCATTGCCTAGTGGAAATCTGACCTTTAAAACCAGTTACCTTGACTCCAATTACCTTAACTGGTGGCTAACCAGAATTACACCTATGTAACCTGGTGGTTGGCTCTCACTGCGGTATTGTATCACTTCCTGTTCCGGAGCACAGCGGTGTTTTGCTCTATCTGTTAGCTGTTTAATCTGCGCAGTTAGATTGATCTAGTTATCTAGATTATGATTTGTTTCCCAGTGTAATCTTTACGTGCCTTAACTAAAGCACTCCTTCTGCTGAATCACCTCTAAATTATTTACACATTATTCACTTTGCGCGTTTTTAGGAATCCGCTAGCTTAGCATAGCTACTAGCTCTTAGCCAATTTAGCATGGCGGCTTCTCCTGTCTCTCCCGCACTTTTCTGCTCTGGGTGTGAAATGTTTAGTTATTCCTCTGCCTCCTTTAGCAGTAATGGCACTTGTAATAAGTGTAGCTTATTCGTAGCTTTGGAGGCCAGGCTGGGCGAATTGGAGACTCGGCTCCGCACCGTGGAAAATTCTACAGCTAGCCAGGCCCCTGTAGTCGGTGCGGACCAAGGTAGCTTAGCCGCCGTTAGTTACCCCCTGGCAGATCCCGAGCAGCCGGGAAAGCAGGCCGAATGGGAGACTGTGAGGAGGAAGCGTAGCCCTAAACAGAAGCCCCGTGTACACCGCCAACCTGTTCACATCTCTAACCGTTTTTCCCCACTCGACGACACACCCGCCGAGGATCAAACTCTGGTTATTGGCGACTCTGTTTTGAGAAATGTGAAGTTAGCGACACCAGCAACCATAGTCAATTGTCTTCCGGGGGCCAGAGCAGGTGACATTGAAGGAAATTTGAAACTGCTGGCTAAGGCTAAGCGTAAATTTGGTAAGATTGTAATTCACGTCGGCAGTAATGACACCCGGTTACGCCAATCGGAGGTCACTAAAATTAACATTAAATCGGTGTGTAACTTTGCAAAAATAATGTCGGACTCTGTAGTTTTCTCTGGGCCCCTCCCCAATCGGACCGGGAGTGACATGTTTAGCCGCATGTTCTCCTTGAATTGCTGGGTCTCTGAGTGGTGTCCAAAAAATGAGGTGGGCTTCATAGATAATTGGCAAAGCTTCTGGGGAAAACCTGGTCTTGTTAGGAGAGACGGCATCCATCCCACTTTGGATGGAGCAGCTCTCATTTCTAGAAATCTGGCCAATTTTCTTAAATCCTCCAAACTGTGACTATCCAGGGTTGGGACCAGGAAGCAGAGTTGTAGTCTTACACACCTCTCTGCAGCTTCTCTCCCCCTGCCATCCCCTCATTACCCCATCCCCGTAGAGACGGTGCCTGCTCCCAGACCACCAATAACCAGCAAAAATCTGTTTAAGCATAAAAATTCAAAAAGAAAAAATAATATAGCACCTTCAACTGCACCACAGACTAAAACAGTTAAATGTGGTCTATTAAACATTAGGTCTCTCTCTTCTAAGTCCCTGTTGGTAAATGATATAATAATTGATCAACATATTGATTTATTCTGCCTTACAGAAACCTGGTTACAGCAGGAAGAATATGTTAGTTTAAATGAGTCAACACCCCCGAGTCACACTAACTGCCAGAATGCTCGTAGCACGGGCCAGGGCGGAGGATTAGCAGCAATCTTCTATTCCAGCTTATTAATTAATCAAAAACCCAGACAGAGCTTTAATTCATTTGAAAGCTTGACTCTTAGTCTTGTCCATCCAAATTGGAAGTCCCAAAAACCAGTTTTATTTGTTATTATCTATCGTCCACCTGGTCGTTACTGTGAGTTTCTCTGTGAATTTTCAGACCTTTTGTCTGACTTAGTGCTTAGCTCAGATAAGATAATTATAGTGGGCGATTTTAACATCCACACAGATGCTGAGAATGACAGCCTCAACACTGCATTTAATCTATTATTAGACTCTATTGGCTTTGCTCAAAAAGTAAATGAGTCCACCCACCACTTTAATCATATCTTAGATCTTGTTCTGACTTATGGTATGGAAATAGAAGACTTAACAGTATTCCCTGAAAACTCTCTTCTGTCTGATCATTTCTTAATAACATTTACATTTACTCTGATGGACTACCCAGCAGTGGGGAATAAGTTTCATTACACTAGAAGTCTTTCAGAAAGCGCTGTAACTAGGTTTAAGGATATGAGTCCTTCTTTATGTTCTCTAATGCCATATACCAACACAGTGCAGAGTAGCTACCTAAACTCTGTAAGTGAGATAGAGTATCTCGTCAATAGTTTTACATCCTCATTGAAGACAACTTTGGATGCTGTAGCTCCTCTGAAAAAGAGAGCTTTAAATCAGAAGTGCCTGACTCCGTGGTATAACTCACAAACTCGTAGCTTAAAGCAGATAACCCGTAAGTTGGAGAGGAAATGGCGTCTCACTAATTTAGAAGATCTTCACTTAGCCTGGAAAAAGAGTCTGTTGCTCTATAAAAAAGCCCTCCGTAAAGCTAGGACATCTTTCTACTCATCACTAATTGAAGAAAATAAGAACAACCCCAGGTTTCTTTTCAGCACTGTAGCCAGGCTGACAAAGAGTCAGAGCTCTATTGAGCTGAGTATTCCATTAACTTTAACTAGTAATGACTTCATGACTTTCTTTGCTAACAAAATTTTAACTATTAGAGAAAAAATTACTCATAACCATCCCAAAGACGTATCGTTATCTTTGGCTGCTTTCAGTGATGCCGGTATTTGGTTAGACTCTTTCTCTCCAATTGTTCTGTCTGAGTTATTTTCATTAGTTACTTCATCCAAACCATCAACATGTTTATTAGACCCCATTCCTACCAGGCTGCTCAAGGAAGCCCTACCATTATTTAATGCTTCGATCTTAAATATGATCAATCTATCTTTGTTAGTTGGCTATGTACCACAGGCTTTTAAGGTGGCAGTAATTAAACCATTACTTAAAAAGCCATCACTTGACCCAGCTATCTTAGCTAATTATAGGCCAATCTCCAACCTTCCTTTTCTCTCAAAAATTCTTGAAAGGGTAGTTGTAAAACAGCTAACTGATCATCTGCAGAGGAATGGTCTATTTGAAGAGTTTCAGTCAGGTTTTAGAATTCATCATAGTACAGAAACAGCATTAGTGAAGGTTACAAATGATCTTCTTATGGCCTCGGACAGTGGACTCATCTCTGTGCTTGTTCTGTTAGACCTCAGTGCTGCTTTTGATACTGTTGACCATAAACTTTTATTACAGAGATTAGAGCATGCCATAGGTATTAAAGGCACTGCGCTGCGGTGGTTTGAATCATATTTGTCTAATAGATTACAATTTGTTCATCTAAATGGGGAATCTTCTTCACAGACTAAAGTTAATTATGGAGTTCCACAAGGTTCTGTGCTAGGACCAATTTTATTCACTTTATACATGCTTCCCTTAGGCAGTATTATTAGACGGTATTGCTTAAATTTTCATTGTTACGCAAATGATACCCAGCTTTATCTATCCATGAAGCCAGAGGACACACACCAATTAGCTAAACTGCAGGATTGTCTTACAGACATAAAGACATGGATGACCTCTAATTTCCTGCTTTTAAACTCAGATAAAACTGAAGTTATTGTACTTGGCCCCACAAATCTTAGAAACATGGTGTCTAACCAGATCCTTACTCTGGATGGCATTACCCTGACCTCTAGTAATACTGTGAGAAATCTTGGAGTCATTTTTGATCAGGATATGTCATTCAAAGCGCATATTAAACAAATATGTAGGACTGCTTTTTTGCATTTACGCAATATCTCTAAAATCAGAAAGGTCTTGTCTCAGAGTGATGCTGAAAAACTAATTCATGCATTTATTTCCTCTAGGCTGGACTATTATAATTCATTATTATCAGGTTGTCCTAAAAGTTCCCTAAAAAGCCTTCAATTCAAAATGCTGCAGCTAAAGTACTGACGGGGACTAGAAGGAGAGAGCATATCTCACCCATATTGGCCTCTCTTCATTGGCTTCCTGTTAATTCTAGAATAGAATTTAAAATTCTTCTTCTTACTTATAAGGTTTTGAATAATCAGGTCCCATCTTATCTTAGGGACCACGTAGTACCATATCACCCCAATAGAGCGCTTCACTCTCAGACTGCAGGCTTACTTGTAGTTCCTAGGGTTTGTAAGAGTAGAATGGGAGGCAGAGCCTTCAGCTTTCAGGCTCCTCTCCTGTGGAACCAGCTCCCAATTCAGATCAGGGAGACAGACACCCTCTCTACTTTTAGGATTAGGCTTAAAACTTTCCTTTTTGCTAAAGCTTATAGTTAGGGCTGGATCAGGTGACCCTGAACCATCCCTTAGTTATGCTGCTATAGACGTAGACTGCTGGGGGGTTCCCATGATGCATTGTTTCTTTCTCTTTTTGCTCTGTATGCACCACTCTGCATTTAATCATTAGTGATCGATCTCTGCTCCCCTCCACAGCATGTCTTTTTCCTGGTTCTCTCCCTCAGCCCCAACCAGTCCCAGCAGAAGACTGCCCCTCCCTGAGCCTGGTTCTGCTGGAGGTTTCTTCCTGTTAAAAGGGAGTTTTTCCTTCCCACTGTAGCCAAGTGCTTGCTCACAGGGGGTCGTTTTGACCGTTGGGGTTTTACATAATTATTGTATGGCCTTGCCTTACAATATAAAGCGCCTTGGGGCAACTGTTTGTTGTGATTTGGTGCTATATAAAAAAATTGATTGATTGATTGATATGGACGACACTAATTATTAGTCATCTTGACTGTGGGTTTACAGCCCATGTGTCTGATTTGTTAGAGCACCACCAGTTGTGGTGGTGCTCTAACAATTGCAGGACTGTAATTCCATTGCAGGAATTACAGTCCCTACCACAAGACGAGACACTTTAGTCTCTGGTCTTTCTTGGTTAACAACACCTCAGTATTGGCCACTTTGTCAATCCAGTATACAATGAGGCAAATAACTATTTCATCCACTATCGACTTTGTCAGGACGGGCGGCTGCCTGACAACCGTAGCGGCTGGACCTACAATGCAGACTCCCAGACTTGGCGTAGGAGTAGGAAAAAACATGGTCTTTACTTCAGGCTTAGGTTCGGTGCACAGGTGGTCAAGCAGCAGAGCAGATGTACAATTGGGCTGGACAGAAACACAGTCATGATCAAGCAGGCGTCAAGGCACGAGCAAACACAGTAATCAAAGACAAGGCAAAAGGCATGGTCGATGAGAACAAAGCAATAATCGGTACATGGCTTGGCAAAAAACAGGACTGAGAACAAAAGGCTGGGATGTGTGCAAGAAGTGACAACAAACTGGCAAAAGTGTGGTGGCCGGGAGGAGGTTAATTAGGCAGGTGTTAACAAGGTGCATGTGAGGAGAAGAAAATAGAAAGGGGGTGGGACTAGTGAACAAAGAGTATGGATGGGGCAAGATAGTGAGGAAGGGAGTGCGCAAAGTGAAGTGAGGTAATAAAGACACATGAGCTGGTGCAAGAGTGTGAGTGAATGGAAACAAAACAAACTGAATCAAAGTGAGGGAAAAAACATAATGGCAGGTGCAGGGCATGGAGTGAGCATAATTTCATGGGGGTGAGGGAAACAGAACTATGAACAAATGTAAAATAAAAACTGAGGGCAGAATAACATAACCAAGAGCAGGGCATGAACATGAGAACTGAAAATGGAACATAAATACTTAAGCAAAACTAAACCAGGAAAACAAGGTGGTAAACAAGCTATAAGAAAAACAAACAACATGAAAACAGAAAGCAAAACAAACAAGTGATAAACAATGATCAATAATGCAAACACAAACCAGCAGAACAAAACTGGAATGGAACTGGACAATGGCTCAAGAATGAAAAGTAACAAAACAAAATAACACAGCAAAACTAGAACAGAAAATAACCACATGATGAATAACTAATACATCAAAGCTGGGGCAGGAGGTGAGCCAAAGGGAGAGTCAAAATAAGGAGTAAGGCCAAGACCCAGGCCGGGCATGACAGATTTTGCAAGTTTTCCCACCTACAAAGAATGGAGAGGTCTGTAATTTTTATCATCGGTACACTTCAACTGTGAGAGACAGAATTTAAAAATAAAATTCAGAAAATCACATTGTATGATTTTTGAATAATTGATTTGTATTGATGATGGTCTAGTGGTTAAGGTGTTGGGCTTGAGTCCAGAAGATCATGGGTTCAAATCCCCGCCTGACTGGAAAATCACTAAGGGCCCTTGGGCAAGGCCTTTAATCCCCTATTGCTCCCGGTGTGTAGTGAGCGCCTTGTATGGCAGCACCCTGACATCGGGGTGAATGTGAGGCATAATTGTAAAGCGCTTTGAGCGTCTGATGCAGATGGAAAAGTCCTATATAAATGCAGTCCATTTATGCAGTCCATTTACCAACCAGCAAGGATTCTGGCTCACACAGATCTGTTAATTTTTCTTTAAGAAGACCTCTTATTCTGCACTCTTTACCTGTATTAATTGCACCTGTTTGAACTTGTTAACTGTATAAAAGACACCTGTCCACACACTCAATCAATCACACTCCAACCTGTCCACCATAGCCAAGACCAAAGAGCTGTCTAAGGGCACCATGGACAAAATTGTAGACCTGCACAAGGCTGGGATGGACTACAGGACAACAGGCAAGCAGCTTGGTGAGAAAGCAACAACTGTTATGATTATTTATTAGAAAGTGGAAGAAACACAAGTTGACTGTCAGTCTTCCTCGGTCTGGGATTCCATGCAAGATCTCACTTCGTGGGGTAAGGATGATTATGAGAAAGCTCAGAACTGCATGAGAGGACCTGGTCAGTGATCCGAAGAGAACTGGACCACCGTCGCAAAGATTACATTAGCAACATACTGTACCGTGATGGTTTAAAATCCTGCAGGGCAGCAAGGTCCCCCTGCTCAAGCCAGCACATGTCCAGGCCCATTTGAAGTTCACTAGTGACCATCTGGATGATCCAGAGGAGGCATGGGAGAAGGTCATGTGGTCAGATGAGACCAGAATAGAGCTTTTTGGAATCAACTCCACTTACCATGTTTAGAGGATGAGAACAACCCCACGAAAACCATCCCAACCGTGAAGCATGGGGGTGGAAACATCATACTCTGGGGGTGCTCTTCTGCAAAGAGGACAGGACAACTGCACCGTATTGAAGGGAGGATGGATGGGGTCATGTATTGTGAGATTTTGGCAAACAACCTCCTTCCTCAGTAAGAGCATTGAAGATGGGTCATGGCTGTGTCTTCCAGTATGACCCCAAACACACAGCCAGGGCAACTAAGGAGGGGCTCCGTAAGAAGCAGTTCAAGGTCCTGGAGTGACCTAGCCAGTCTCCAGACCTGAACTCAATAGAAAATCTTTGGAGGGAGCTGAAACTCCAAACCTGAAAGATCTGGAGAAGATCTGTATGGAGGAGTGGAGCAAAATCCCTGCTGCAGTGGGTGAAAACTTGGTCAAGAACTACAGGAAACAAAGGTTTCTGTGCCAAATATTAAGGTCTGTTTTTCTATTGTATCAAATACTTATTCATGCAATAAAATCCAAATCATACAGTGTGATTTTTTGATTCTTTTTTTAGATTCTTTCTCTCACAGTTGAAGTGTACCTATGATAAAAATTACAGATCTCTCCATTCTTTCTTTGTAGGTGGGCAAAGTTGCAAAATCGACAGTGGATCAAATACTTATTTGCCTCACTGTATACATGCTTCTAAGATGGAATTTTTTTTGCTCCCATACAACAGTGTACTAATCACACAGACTCTGTATACTGGAATTTTGGTTTTCATGGTCATTTTGAAACCCACTCACCCATTAGTTATAGCCTGGAAAATAAAGTAAAAGTCTTCTTTTCTCTAGATGTTGCTGGTTTTTATGTCTCTCGTTCTCAGATAACATTTTGATTATTGCTGACTTTACAATGAAGAAGAGGAGGAGAATGTTTCCACAAACAGCGGGAGAAGTAGAAAACTAGAAGGGTGGAAATGAGAGTGGGGACTTTGAATGTTAGTAGTATGACTGGTAAAGGGAGAGCGCTGGCTGATATGATGGAGAGGAGAAAGGTAGACATATTGTGTGTGCAAGAGACCAAGTGGAAGGGAAGTAAGAGCAGGAGCATCGGCGGTGGGTACAAGTTGTTGTACCATGGTGAGGACAGGAAGAGAAATGGTGTTGGGGTCATTTTAAAGGAAGAGTATGTTAAAAGTGTGTTGGAGGTTACACAAGTGTCTGACAGGGTGATGAGTGTGACGTTGGAAATTGAAGGGGTGATGATGAATATCATCAGTGCATATGCCCCACAGGTAGGTTGTCAGATGAAGGAGAAAGAAGATTTCTGGAGTGTGTAAGATGAGGTGGTGGAGAGTGTGCCCAAGCATGAAAGAGTGGTGATAGGAGCAGACTTCAATGGGCATGTTGGTGAAGGGAACAGAGGTGATGAGGAAGTAATGGGTAGATATGGTATGAAGGATAGAAATGGGGAAGAACAGATGGTTGTTGATTTTGCAAAAAGGATGGAAATGGCTGTGGTGAATACCTACTTTAAGAAAAGGGAGGAGCAAAGGGTAACATATAAGAGTGGAGGAAGGTGGACACAGGTGGACTACATTCTTTATAGGAGATGCAAGCTAAAAGAAATCAGAGACTGTAAGGTGGTAGCAGGAGAGAGTGTCGTTAGACAACATAGGATGGTTGTTTGTAGGATGACTTTAGAGGTAAAGAAGAAGAAGAAAGTGAGAGCTCAACAAAGGATCAGATGGTGGAAGCTGAAGGAGGAAGACTGTTGTGTAAAATTTAGCGAGCAAGTGAGAGAACCACTGCTTGGAGGGGAAGCAATTTTGGACAACTGGAAAAGTACTGCAGATGTGGTGAGGGAGACAGCTAGGACAGTACTGGGTATGACATCTGGACAGTAGAAGGAAGACAAGGAGACGTGGTGGTGGACTGAAGAGGTCCAGGAAATTATAAGGAGAAAGAGGTTGGCGAAAAAGTTGTGGGATAGTTGGAGAGATGAAGGAAGTAGACAGGACTACAAGGAGATGCGGCATAAGGCGAAAAGAGAAGTGGCAAAAGTGAAGGAAAAGGCATATTGCACACTGTACAAGAAGTTGAATAGTAAGGAAGGAGAAAAGGACTTGTACCGATTGGCCAGACAAAGGGACAGAGCTGGAAAGGATGTGCAGCAGGTTAGAGTGGCAAAAGATGCACATGGTAATGTGGTGACAAGTGAGGAGTATGTGCTGAGAAGGTGGAGGGAATATTTTGAAGAGCTGATGAATAAAGAAAATGAATGAGAGAAAAGGCTGGATGATGTGGTGAGAGTCAGGAAGTACAAGAGATTAGTAAGGAAGAAGTGAGGGCTGCTATGAAGAGGATGAAGAGTGGAAAGGCAGTTGCTCCAGATGACATCCCAGTGGAGGCATGGAAATGTCTAGGAGAGACGGCGGTAGAGTTTCTCAGCAGATTGTTTAATAAAAGCTTGGAAAGTGAGAGGATGTCTGAGGAGTGGAGATGATGTGTGCTGCTTCCTATTTTCAAGAACAAGGGTGATGTGCAGAGCTGCAGTAACTACAGAGGCATAAAGTTGATGATAAACTCTTCTTGATATCTTGTTCTTTTTTTAATACTTGGGAAGAAAACTGTACTCCACATTATGCACTGGTCGCAGTGCATAATATGGTTGGCCACTTGGGCAGCAAATCATGGGACATTGTGCCTGTTGTTTCAGCCCGATCACAGCTCTGGATGGCCGCATCTCTGTGTAACTCCAGGGAGATGAACGCTTCTTGACACATCTGGTTAATTTGTTCTGTGTGCAGCATGAAAATTGGACATCAAGTTATCATTATGGTGGCTCCACATTGTCATGTTGGTCATCTGTCAGCGATGGACAGTGGAATCAGTCGACTGTCCAACTCTAATATTCACTGTGGTCTAATGACCGTCTAGTTACTGATGATTTTCCTGTGTATTGACCAACGCTGCCATGATGATGTGAGGGACAACATAACACTCATTTTGAGTGAGTTAACTGTCTTTTGTGACACAAGATTTCTTCTCATGTAATAAAAGATAGCACTGTTTTCAAGTTGTGCAACGCTAAAGGGATAGTATTGTTAGTGTTGGTCACTACTGGCAGGGTTGTCTCCAGTCACATGAAGTGAGTGACTCCTGATGTTAGCGCTTGGTGTTTATGGTGTCATACCTTCAATTAAGGATGTATCCTTTGCAAACGATTACACCGGTTATTAATTTGCCTCCTGTCTCGGCACACACAGAAAACCTCATTGCCATTACTTATGCTGGCTAAATAATTAGCGGAGGGGTTTTGCTCAGCCAGCACATTCTCCTCACACATTGAGTGGCATCCATCACTGTCTGACGTACAGCACATCGCCTCTCGGCTCAGAATTAAATTTGCTTTAGAGAAATGGGACATGGCTGAAAGAGCTTTATGATTTCAGAGGTATTGAAATAGCAGCAAAGGGGGTGCTCCAGAAGCACCACGTGTAGGTGAAGGTGGACATAAAACAGTGGATTCCACATTCACAGTTTATTTCCTGATGGAAAATAAAGGATTAACATTTTATTTGGCAACACGGCTGAGGCAAACTAACATGCAGCAAACCCAGAGATGATTTGCTATTCCTCACATTTCAATATTTGGTTGAGCAGAATTCTTCCATATGCAAAGGAGAGTAAATATGCACTTAAGTAATGAGATTTTAAGTGAAAGAGTCACTTTATTAAAGTGCTCAGATTTTTATTCATTTCATTATTGTTGCTGTGGAGGTCTGATGGATGATTGTTTGACTGCTACTCGGATGACTGATCCATTTTTATTGAAACATTTTTAGCAACCTTGGTGGAGGATTGTGGTTTGTACCAAGGAAAAAGAAACAACAACAAAAAAACTTAAAATATGACTCTGCATCCAAATTTATAGGTGTTTTTTTTTTTTTTTTTTACCTCCACCAAAGAGGTTGTCTGTTTGTTTGCAGTGTTGCCACATTTACTTTGAAAGGTTACTTTATTATCAGTGGAGTGTCCTTGCCTCAAGTGGAGGAGTTTAAGTATCTCGGGGTCTTGTTCACGAGTGAGGGACGGATGGAGCGTGAGATCGATAGACGCATCGGGGCAGCGTCTGCAGTGATGCGGTCGCTGTATCGGACCGTCATGGTGAAGAGAGAGCTGAGTAGGGGGGCAAAGCTCTCGATTTACCGATCGATCTACGTTCCGATCCTCACCTTATGGTCATGAGATTTGGCTCATGACCGAAAGAACGAGATCGCGGGTACAAGCGGCCGAGATGAGTTTCCTCCGCAGGGTGGCTGGGCGCTCCCTTAGAGATAGGGTGAGGAGCTCGGTCACTCGGGAGGAGCTCGGAGTCGAGCCGCTGCTCCTCCACATCGAAAGGAGTCAGTTGAGGTGGCTCGGGCATCTTTTCCAGATTCCCCCTGGACGCCTCGCTGGAGAGGTGTTCCGGGCACGTCCCATTGGGAGGAGGCCCCGGGGAAGACCCAAGACACGCTGGAAGGATTACATCTCTCGGCTGGCTTGGGAACGCCTTGGGGTTCCCCTGGAGGAGCTGGGGGAGGTGTGTGTGGATCGGGAGGTCTGGGCGGCTTTGCTTGAGCTGCTGCCCCTGTGACCCGACTCCGGATAAAGCGGAAGAAAATGGATGGATGGATGGAGGTTACTTTATTAGTTACTTTATACAGTTAATTTATGCAGTTACTTCATTAGCAGCTGCTGACAACTTATAACTAATAAGTAGTGTAACTAATAAGGTAACTAGTAATCTAACTTGGTCTTCTTTAGATTGAGTAATCAGCAAAGTAACTAAGTACTCAATCTTAAATATACCCAATTTAGATTTGTAGTTACTTTATTGGTTACATTCAACAGCTGCCGACAAGTTGCCCACAGGTATTAATGAAGTAACTGTATAAAGTAACCGTAAAATGTAATTGTAAAAAGTAAATTTTCAAAGTGAAAATGTGGGAACACTGTTTGTTTGTAACTCAAAAAGTCTTAAAAGTATTTCAATGAAATTTGGTGAGAACCAGTGGTGGGCACAGCTAATCACAAAGTTAGCTTCGATAACAGTTAATCCGCCTACTGATAAGTTATCTTTTATAAAGCTAAACCCCTAAAACATTTTGTGAAAGTTACAGATAAAAGCTAAACCGGTAACTGTCAGTATTGATTTCAGTACACTAGTAGCTACTGACAGAACAACAAGCCAGTGCTTCTTTGTCAGATTCGCTTTCTCTCAGCAAAAGAGACCTAGTGACGAAGGAGAAGGAAAAATAAACACAATTTTTCTTTACACCATAATGACTCACCAGCATATCATGCAAGTCATCAACAGGCATATAGTTTTAACTTATGGTTAAAAGTTTAACCAAACTAATTCCAGACAAGTTATTTAAATTAATGTCCTGTCTGGCATTTTATCAAGTGAAAATAGCAGGTATATGTTTGAGTTTTAAAGTAATGCACTAATTTTGAAAGTTTTAGTGCTTGGACCACACATGCTGCAGTGTGTTATGGGTAAAGTTTCACAAGAGGAGAAATGCATTGAGACAATCTGATGAGGCTGGTCTCTACTGCCATCTATGGACATTTGCTGCAGTCTAAACAGCACAGAGAATCGACATAACGACAATTGTAAATGAACATTATACAACCAAAATGTACATTTTTATGGTTTTCATCACGTTAATAAGAGGTTGCAGCAACTCTCTGGTGCGCAGTAGAGACCCTGAAAACTTTTAATAAACCTGAGCTTCTGGCATATTTAGATAAAACAAACACAATAACAACATCTATACACCCAAACTATATATTCATGAGAGTTTTAGGGACAATATACAAAGAGTTTAATACTGTTGTCCGTGTACAGCTGTTAAAGTGCAGCCTCATTAGAACGACTCAATGCATTTCACCTGTTGTGAAACTTTACCCATAATGCACTGCAGCATGTGTGGTCCAATCACTAAAACACTTCAAAATCAGTGCATTACTTCAAAACAAATAGCTGATATTTTCAATTTAGAAAATGCCAGAGTTGACGTTAATTTAAATAACTTGTCTGGAAATTTTTAACCATAAGTTAGAACTGCCTGTTGATGACTTGCGTGATATGCCGGCGAGTCACTATGGTGTAAAGAGAAATTATCTCTTTTTTTTTATCTCTTCTATCTTTTCTGTAACCAGCTCTTCTCTGCATGTAGAGGATAGAGTTGTCTGTCTGGTAGGTACTAAAATCTTTCATTTCAGAATTCACAAATGTTTTTAACTGTTAAGCTTTATTTGATATGCCTGCAAAAATATGTTAGCTATCCAAAAATTATCGGACCTAAATTTATCGGACGCTGATTAGTCTGCTGATGGTTTTCAAAGTTATTTGAAAAGCTAATTTGATAATGAAAACATTAGCTTTGATAATTAGTGGTTAGCGGATTAACGGAACTGTGCCCACTACTGCTGAAAACATAGATAATGTTCCAGGAAATAAATGATTCAGTTTTGGAGGTGATCTGAATTACACTCAACAAAAATATAAACGCAACACTTTTGGTTTTGCTCCCATTTTGTATGAGATGAACTCAAAGATCTGTTAATTCTAGAATAGAATTTAAAATTCTTCTTCTTACTTATAAGGTTTTGAATAATCAGGTCCCATCTTATCTTAGGGACCTCATAGTACCATATCACCCCAATAGAGCGCTTCGCTCTCAGACTGCAGGCTTACTTGTAGTTCCTAGGGTTTGTAAGAGTAGAATGGGAGGCAGAGCCTTCAGCTTTCAGGCTCCTCTCCTGTGGAACCAGCTCCCAATTCAGATCAGGGAGACAGACACCCTCTCTACTTTTAAGATTAGGCTTAAAACTTTCGTTTTTGCTAAAGCTTATAGTTAGGGCCGGATCAGGTGACCCTGAACCATCCCTTAGTTACGCTGCTATAGACTTAGACTGCTGGGGGGTTCCCATGATGCACTGAGTGTTTCTTTCTCTTTTTGCTCTGTATGCACCACTCTGCATTTAATCATTAGTGATTGATCTCTGCTCCCCTCCACAGCATGTCTTTTTCCTGGTTCTCTCCCTCAGCCCCAACCAGTCCCAGCAGAAGACTGCCCCTCCCTGAGCCTGGTTCTGCTTGAGGTTTCTTCCTGTTAAAAGGGAGTTTTTCCTTGCCACTGTCGCCAAGTGCTTGCTCACAGGGGGTCGTTTTGACCGTTGGGGTTTTTACGTAATTATTGTATGGCCTGGCCTTACAATATAAAGCACCTTGGGGCAACTGTTTGTTGTGATTTGGTGCTATATAAATAAAATTGAGTGAATTGATTGATTGATCTAAAACTTTTTCCACATACATAATATCACCATTTCCCTCAAATATTGTTCACAAACCAGTCTAAATCTGTGATAGTGAGCACTTCTCCTTTGCTGAGATAATCCATCCCACCTCACAGGTGTGCCATATCAAGATGCTGATTAGACACCATGATTAGTGCACAGGTGTGCCTTAGACTGCCCACAATAAAAGGCCACTCTGAAAGTTGCAGTTTTGTTTTACTGGGGGGGATACCAGTCAGTATCTGGTGTGACCACTATTTGCCTCATGCAGTGCAACACATCTCCTTCGCATAGAGTTGATCAGGTTGTCAGTTGTGGCCTGTGGAATGTTGGTCCACTCCTCTTCAATGGCTGTGCGAAGTTGCTGGATATTGGCAGGAACTGGTACACGCTGTCGTATACGCCGGTCCAGAGCATTCCAAACATGCTCAATGGGTGACATGTCCGGTGAGTATGCCGGCCATGCAAGAACTGGGACATTTTCAGCTTCCAAGAATTGTGTACAGATCCTTGCAACATGGGGCCGTGCATTATCCTGCTGCAACATGAGGTGATGTTCTTGGATGTATGGCACAACAATGGGCCTCAGGATCTCGTCACGGTATCTCTGTGCATTCAAAATGCCATCAATAAAATGCACCTGTGTTCTTCGTCCATAACAGACGCCTGCCCATACCATAACCCCACCGCCACCATGGGCCACTCGATCCACAACATTGACATCAGAAAACTGCTCACCCACATGACGCCACACACGCTGTCTGCCATCTGCCCTGAACAGTGTGAACTGGGATTCATCCGTGAAGAGAACACCTCTCCAACATGCCAAACACCAGCGAATGTGAGCATTTGCCCACTCAAGTCGGTTACGACGACAAACTGGAGTCAGGTTGAGACCCCGATGAGGACGACGAGCATGCAGATGAGCTTCCCTGAGACGGTTTCTGACAGTTTGTGCAGAAATTCTTTGGTTATGCAAACCGATTGTTTCAGCAGCTGTCCGAGTGGCTGGTCTCAGACGATCTTGGAGGTGAACATGCTGGATGTGGAGGTCCTGGGCTGGTGTGGTTACACGTGGTCTGCGGTTGTGAGGCTGGTTGGATGTACTGCCAAATTCTCTGAAACGTCTTTGGAGACGGCTTATGGTAGAGAAATGAACATTCAATACACAAGCAACAGCTCTGGTTGACATTCCTGCTGTTAGCATGCCAATTGCACGCTCCCTCAAATCTTGCGACATCTGTGGCATTGTGCTGTGTGATAAAACTGCACCTTTCAGAGTGGCCTTTTATTGTGGCCAGTCTAAGGCACACCTGTGCACTAATCATGGTGTCTAATCAGCATCTTGATATGGCACACCTGTGAGGTGGGATGGATTATCTCAGCAAAGGAGAAGTGCTCACTATCACAGATTTAGACTGGTTTGTGAACAATATTTGAGGGAAATGGTGATATTGTGTATGTGGAAAAAGTTTTAGATCTTTGAGTTCATCTCATACAAAATGGGAGCAAAACCAAAAGTGTTGCGTTTATATTTTTGTTGAGTGTATATTCTGGAACTGAGAATGAGAAGGTTTGGGACATAGCAACATTTATCTTAAAAAAATTGTGAGAGGATGTTGATGAAATTTGGTGACCAGATGGATATGTCCAAGAAAATTAAGCCCTTTTTTTCTGAATTTGTATTGGAAAACTTTTTAGATCCAGGATGCAGAACACATTTTAAACAGTAAGTAAGTAATGTATGCAGTCTCTGAGACCCTTTTACTTTCCATTGTTCTTGTTTTGATTTGTTTTGTTTACTGCTTATTTAAGATTCAGCCAATCACAAATTTCAGGATTTGTGATGCTGGCTGAAATGTGTTGAATGTCCTTTTGTTCCTCTGTTAGCTCTGAGCTCTTGCTATAATACAGCTTTTAATGTAACCCTGCTCCGAAACATAAAGGGACTGAATTACTAAGATTCCAGATAACAAGTAATAAATTGGGTGGACATTCAAAAATTTTGCACATTGAGTTGTTGAACATTTTGTGGGCGAGATTGAGTACAGAAATGACACGTTGGTTGTAACGTGATGTAGACAGTCGTATGTAAATAAGGACTTTGTGTGTCCTACTGACCAAATGTGCAAAATGAAATTCAATCAGCCACTTGCAGCTATGCACACAATCAGACAAACACACACATTTTAACTGAAAATCTTATTTATTGAACATTTACCAAATTGGAAATGAATGCTTTGTCTTCTATTTCACGGGCGGTGCGATGTGAGGTGTGAGGCACAAGCCTGGATTGAGCACCCTAGATGACAACCAGTCCATCTCCACCTCCGGATAGCTACTGCCAGGTGAAACATGAGAGTCTCCTTGACCTTCTCCAGCTGCTGTGGTCCTCAAAACTGAGAACCTGTTCCATCTCTGTGGAAGTCTGGTGTCTCTTTGAATGCCCACAAGTCTATTACTGCAGTTGAAGGCTGTGTTATTTTCTTCTTTAATCGACCGGGGCACTAAACTGTGAACCATGCGTGGAGGTCTGTTCATCAAATATTTTTGTGTGAAATAATTGACATCAAGACGCTGTTATCTGCAGATTTTATGGATTTCCTAAGTCTTCTTTGTAAGTCAGGGACTTGAATTGTGAGCTATAGAAGAGCCTTGTCAACTACTGCTGTTAATTCAGGGTCAAACTCACTGAAATGCTTTTAACCTGCAGTTCAACAATGAACAAACTCTCAAAAATACAGAATCAAGGCTTCAAGAGCTGTATTTTGAAGTATTAATGGCTATGAGATCATGGAGAGGTGGACACACGCTACAGAAACAGCTTGTGTGGAAGATATTTAACAGAAATCCTATCCAGGATATTATTTTTCCATTTGGAGTGCCGTTGTCAACAGTGTCATTGATTCTCAGACTTGGAGATTATGAAAATATTCCACTTATAGCATTACTTACATCCTCCTTGACATTGTAAATCCCATTTCAAGAACAAATGTGGAATGTAATAAGGACCACACAGCAAAAGTGCTAGTTAAATCTGCCTGACTGAGATTAAGTCTCCCCCTCCCTCCCTCGCTCGCGCTCTCACTCTCCCACACACACATTGATGATAAGGTAAAAATGTGGTAAACAAAATGTCCTTGAAATGTCCACATCACGCTCAGAGTGGAATTCAAAGTGAGAAACCACAGTCTGTCAGAAACATGCTCTGTGTGCAGACACAGTTTGTGGACAGTAACTTGAGGCATGAACCATTAATGTGGGCAAAGAGATGATTTAAAAAGATGGCAGCAATTATCACCTGCATAATCCCCCCAAACACTGCAGGGCAGACATGAAGAAATTAAGAACAGATCTCAGTCTATTGCTACACTGTGGTTAAGCATTGAGACACCTGACAGAGTTCTGACGTGTCCTTAAGCAAGACATGGAATTCCCTAATAGCTCCCAGTGCACAAGTCAGCAATGGGCATAGAACCTGAGTCTGTTGTGCATTGCTTTGAAAATCACACACACAAAATGCATGAATATACATAGTAACTCCTTTTGGCTTCTCCCTTGGTTCCCACTTGGGGTCATCACAGCAGATCTGGATGTTGATTTGGCACAAGTTTCACACCAGATGCCCTTCCTGATGCAACTCCACATTACATGGAGAATGGACAGCAGTAGCTTTGCACCGGGAACCTTCCACGCTGGAATGAAGTGCACTTAACTGCTTGGCCACCACCCCTGCAAATTCACAATTCCTGCCTCTGACAGGCTCCCAAACTATCATTATATTATTGTTAATAAATGTACATTTTAATGAAAAGATCAAAAATGAAAAAAAAAAAAAAAATATATATATATATATATATATATATATATATATATATATATATATATATATATATATATATATATATATATATATATATATATAAGTAGGTATGTATATGAATGTAAATTTGTAAATTTATTGATGGTTTGTGTCATAGGTTTTTTAATAGGTACATTTATTTTCCCATCTGACTTTTGATCAGCTTCAAAGTGGTTCTGGCAAACTGCAAAAAGACAAAAAAGGGATGCAGTGTTTAGGGCTGGCTGCCACGCTGTTTTCAGCAAGGGTAGAGAACTGCATACCTGTTGGACGGTGGAAAGAACACTGAGTAGAAGGCAGAGATGGATGACTTTAGCAGATGTTGTGCCATCTCCCTGGCAGGTTTCCGGGAGTGGACAAGATTCACCCTGAGTTGCTGAATTTTCTGGATGTCGTTGGGCTGTCTTGTCTGACACTCCAGTGAAATGTTGAATGGAGATTGGGGACAGTACCTCTGGACTGGCAAACTGGGATGGTGGCCCCTATCTGTAAAAAAAAAAAAGGGGACAAAAGAGTGTGTTCCAATTATAGAGGAAACATGCTTCTCAGACTTCCTGGGAAAGCCTATGCCAGGGTACAAGAGAGGAGATTTAGACTAGTCGTCAAACAGATTCAGGAGAAGCAATGCAGTTTCTGTCCTGACCAGCTCCTAGCAAGGATATTAGAAGGATCTTTGGATTGCATCCAACCAGTTTACATGTGTTTTTTTTTTTTTTTTGGCTTAGAAAAGGCCTACTGCTGGGTACCCTGAGGTGTCTTGCAGAAGGAGCTGCTGGAATGTGGAGTACTGGATCCATTACAACATGTAATCTAGTCTCTAAATATCCATATTAGGAGCTGTTTTTGCATTCTCTCCATTTAATCAGATCTGTTCTTGGTGGGTGTTGAACTGCACCAGGGCTGCCTCTTGTCACCAGTCCTGTTTGTGATGTTTGTGTACAACATTTTATGCTGCAGATTGGAGGGTGTCCTGTTTTGTGACCTTAGAATCTCTGCATTTTGCAGATGATGTGATTTTGTTGGCTTCATCAGACCACAGGTGCCACTGGGCAGGTTTGAGACAGGGTGTGAAGTGACTGGGATGAGACTCAGTGCCTCCATACCTGAGACCATGGTCCTCTGCTGGAAAAAGGTGGATATTCCCCTCTGGATCAGGGAAGAGTTATTGCCCCAGATGGAGGAGTTCAAGTATCTCGGGGTCTTCACAATTTCATAAGTGAGAGTAAGATGGAAATTGAGAGACTGATGGGTGCTGCATGTGAGGGTCTGCGGGCACTGTGTTAGACCATCATGATAAAGAGCTTAGCCAAAAAAAGGGATAGGGTAAGAAGCTCTTATATCTGAGTACAGCCATTGGTCCTTTGAATCAAAAGGAGCCAGCTAAAGTGGTTTGGGCATCTGGTGAGGATTCCTCCTCCTAAAGGAGACTTGTCCATCTGGTTGGAGGTCTAGGTCCTGCTGGAGAGATTATATCTCCCAGGTGGTTTAGAAATGCCTTGGAATCCCCAGGATGTGTTAGATGCCTTTGCTGAGGATAGGGAAATTTTAGAGGAGCTGCTTGGTCTGCTCCCTCCACGACCCAGATAAGTGGCAGAAAATGAAGGAATGAAAATCTACAAATGATTATAATTTTTTTTTAACATTTTTATTCTCAGTCTGAAATAAATTAATGCAGTCTGAAGGGATTTACAAACATTTCCACTGTTTTGTCATATTACGTCTTCGTCAGGGCAAAAGCCAGCTTCACAGAGATCCAGATGCAGTTTATTCTTTTGGATTGTTCTGTCAGTCTTCTCACAGCAAAACACAGTAAGACAAGGAGAATATTTAGAGCTGTTTCTTGTGCCGAGTTGTGTGAAATCACTCGCCTGAATGCGTCTGAGCACTATTGCCTGTGCACCCCATTTCAACAAAGCCTGTGGGAAGGAGAACGCAGCAGTTAACTGTGAGGATGGATCAAAGCCAGGTGCAAAGGCTGCCACTCTGTTAGGACTTATACCCCCCCCCACTCCTCATGACTGCCTCTCTGTCTGCTCCTTCCCTCGTTTCTTTCAGAAGACTGACTGATGGGAGCTGACATTAGCCTCCATCCCTTGCCGTGTATCCTCTGAGCCTGTTTTGGAGCCCACATTTGTCTCTTAGTGCCTTGGCTCTGTGTCCCTATACACACTAGTAAACAGCCCACCGTGTGTGTGTGTGTGTGTGTGTGTGTGTGTGTGTGTGTGTGTGTGTGTGTGTGTGTGTGTGTGTGTGTGTGTGTGTGTGTGTGTGACCATGTGTGTGTGTGCCCACATTCTTTATTGATAAATCTGCTCATTGTTGATAATCTTGTTTTCCTGAGACACATCTTTTAGGACGAGGACATACTGAATCCAGACTTATGGTGGTAATAGACTCCATCAGAGAGTCGTTGTATGAGTACGATTTGGGCAAATTGGAAAAGCGTATTAAGAACAATCCTTGCGAGCCACTTCTGTGGCACAGAGAGCAGTAATACCCCTGTCATACCACTAGAGTTGTTATAATCAAATCAAATCAAATCAATTTTATTTATATAACGCCAAATCACAACAAACAGTTGCCCCAAGGCACTTTATATTGTAAGGCAAGGCCATGTAATAATTACGGAACAACCCCAACGGTCAAAACGACCCCCTGTGAGCAAGTACTTGGCGACAGTGGGAAGGAAAAACTCCCTTTTAACAGGAAGAAACCTCCAACAGAACCAGGATCAGGGAGGGGCAGTCTTCTGCTGGGACTGGTTGGGGCTGAGGGAGAGAACCAGGAAAAAAGACATGCTGTGGAGGGGAGCAGAGTGGTGCATACAGAGCAAAAAGAGAAAGAAACACTCAGTGCATCATGGGAACCCCCCAGCAGTCTAAGTCTATAGCAGCATAACTAAGGGATGGTTCAGGGTCACCTGATCCAGCCCTAACTATAAGCTTTAGCAAAAAGGAAAGTTTTAAGCCTAATCTTAAAAGTAGAGAGGCTGTCTGTCTCCCTGATCCAAATTGGGAACTGGTTCCAGAGGAGAGGAGCCTGAAAGCTGAAGGCTCTGCCTCCCATTCTACTCTTACAAACCCTAGGAACTACAAGTAAGCCTGCAGTCTGAGAGCAAAGCGCTCTATTGGGGTGATATGGTACTATGAGGTCCCTAAGATAAGACGGGACCTGATTATTCAAAACCTTATAAGTAAGAAGAAGAATTTTAAATTATATTCTAGAATTAACAGGAAGCCAATGAAGAGAGGCCAATATGGGTGAGATATGCTCTCTCCTTATAGTCCCTGTCAGTACTCTACCTGCAGCATTTTGAATTAACTGAAGGCTTTTCAGGGAACTTTTAAGACAACCTGATAATAATGAATTACAATAGTCCAGCTTAGAGGAAATAAATGCATGAATTAGTTTTTCAGCATCACTCTGAGACAAGACCTTTCTAATTTTAGAGATATTGCGCAAATGCAAAAAAGCAGTCCTACATATTTGTTTAATATGCGCATTGAATGACATATCCTGATCAAAAATGACTCCAAGATTTCTCACAGTATTACTAGAGGTCAGGGTAATGCCATCCAGACTAAGGATCTGGTTAGACACCATGTTTCTAAGATTTGTGGGGCCAAGTACAATAACTTCAGTTTTATCTGAATTTAAAAGCAGGAAATTAGAGGTCATCCATGTCTTTATGTCTGTAAGACAATCCTGCAGTTTAGCTAATTGGTGTGTGTCCTCTGGCTTCATGGATAGATAAAACTGGGTATCATCTGTGTAACAATGAAAATTTAAGCAATGCTGTCTAATAATACTGCCTAAGGGAAACATGTATAAAGTGAATAAAATTGGTCCTAGCACAGAACCTTGTAGAACTCCATAATTAACCTTAGTCTGTGAAGAAGATTCCCCATTTACATGAACAAATTGTAATCTATTAGATAAATATGATTCAAACCACCACAGCGCAGTGCCTTTAATACCTATGGCATGCTCTAATCTCTGTAATAAAATTTTATGGTCAACAGTATCAAAAGCAGCACTGAGGTCTAACAGAACAAGCACAGAGATGAGTCCACTGTCTGAGGCCATAAGAAGATCAATTGTAACCTTCACTAATGCTGTTTCTGTACTAAGATGAATTCTAAAACCTGACTGAAACTCTTCAAATAGACCATTCCTCTGCAGATGATCAGTTAGCTGTTTTACAACTACCCTTTCAAGAATTTTTGAGAGAAAAGGAAGGTTGGAGATTGGCCTATAATTAGCTAAGATAGCTGGGTCAAGTGATGGCTTTTTAAGTAATGGTTTAATTACTGCCACCTTAAAAGCCTGTGGTACATAGCCATCTAATTAAGATAGATTGATCATATTTAAGATCGAAGCATTAATTAATGGTAGGGCTTCCTTGAGCAGCCTGGTAGGAATGGGGTCTAATAGGCATGTTGATGGTTTGGAGGAAGTAACTAATGAAAATAACTCAGACAGAACAATCAGAGAGAAAGAGTCTAACCAAATACCGGCATCACTGAAAGCAGCCAAAGATAGCGGTATGTCTTTGGGATGGTTATGAGTAATTTTTTCTCTAATAGTTAAAATTTTATTAGCAAAGGAAGTCATGAAGTCATTACTAGTTAAAGTTAAAGGAATACTCGGCTCAATAGAGCTCTGACTCTTTGTCAGCCTGGCTACAGTGCTGAAAAGAAACCTGGGGTTGTTCTTATTTTCTTCAATTAGTGATGAGTAGTAAGATGTCCTAGCTTTACAGAGGGCTTTTTTATAGAGTAACAGACTCTTTTTCCAGGCTAAGTGAAGATCTTCTAAATTAGTGAGATGCCATTTCCTCTCCAACTTACGGGTTATCTGCTTTAAGCTGTGAGTTTGAGAGTTATGCCATGGAGTCAGGCACTTCTGATTTGAGGCTCTCTTTTTCAGAGGAGCTACAGCATCCAAAGTTGTCTTCAATGATGATGTAAAACTATTGACAAGATACTCTATCTCACTCACAGAGTTTAGGTAGCTACTCTGCACTGTGTTGGTATATGGCATTAGAGAACATAAAGAAGGAATCATAAACCTAGTTACAGCGCTTTCTGAAAGACTTCTAGTGCAATGAAACATATTCCCCACTGCTGGGTAGTCCATCAGAGTAAATGTAAATATTATTAAGAAATGATCAGACAGAAGGGAGTTTTCAGGGAATACTGTTAAGTCTTCAATTTCCATACCATAAGTCAGAACAAGATCATGATTAAAGTGGTGGGTGGACTCATTTACATTTTGAGCAAAACAAACTGAGTCTAATAATAGATTAAGTGTTGATTAAGCAGTGTTGAGGCTGTCATTCTCAGCATCTGTGTGGATGTTAAAATTGCCCACTATAATTATCTTATGGTAAATGGTAAATGGACTGCATTTATATAGCGCTTTTCCATCTGCATCAGACGCTCAAAGCGCTTTACAATTATGCCTCACATTCACCCCGATGTCAGGGTGCTGCCATACAAGGCGCTCACTACACACCGGGAGCAATAGGGGATTAAAGGCCTTGCCCAAGGGCCCTTAGTGATTTTCCAGTCAGGCGGGGATTTGAACCCATGATCTTCTGGACTCAAGCCCAACACCTTAACCACTAGACCATCATCTCCCCTAACCTCTTATCTGAGCTAAGCACTAAGTCAGACAAAAGGTCAGAAAATTCACAGAGAAACTCACAGTAACGACCAGGTGGACGATAGATAATAACAAATAAAACTGGTTTTTGGGACTTCCAATTTGGATGGACAAGACTAAGAGTCAAGCTTTCAAATGAATTAAAGCTCTGTCTGGGTTTTGGATTAATTAATAAGCTGGAATGGAAGATTGCTGCTAATCCTCCGCCTCGGCCCGTGCTACGAGCGTTCTGGCAGTTAGTTTGACTCGGGTGTGTTGACTCATTTAAACTAACATATTCATCCTGCTGTAACCAGGTTTCTGTAAGGCAGAATAAATCAATATGTTGATCAATTATTATATAGGGACTTAGAAGAGAGAGACCTAATGTTTAATAGACCACATTTAACTGTTTTAGTCTGTGGTACAGTTGAAGGTGCTATATTATTTTTTTCTTTTTGAATTTTTATGCTTAAATAGATTTTTACTGCTTATTGGTGGTCTGGGAGCAGGCACCGTCTCTACGGGGATGGGGTAATGAGGGGATGGCAGGGGGAGAGAAGCTGCAGAGAGGTGTGTAAGACTACAACTCTGCTTCCTGGTCCCAACCCTGGATAGTCACGGTTTGGAGGATTTAATAAAATTGGCCAGATTTCTAGAAAAGAGAGCTGCTCCATCCAAAGTGGGATGGATGCCGTCTCTCCTAACAAGACCAGGTTTTCCCCAGAAGATTTGCCAATTATCTATGAAGCCCACCTCATTTTTTGGACACCACTCAGACAGCCAGCAATTCAAGGAGAACATGTGGCTAAACATGTCACTCCCGGTCCGATTGGGGAGGGGCCCAGAGAAAACTACAGAGACCGACATTGTTTTTGCAAAGTTACACACCGATTCAATGTTAATTTTATTGACCTCCGATTGGCGTAACCGGGTGTCATTACTGCCGACGTGAATTACAATCTTACCAAATTTACGCTTAGCCTTAGCCAGCAGTTTCAAATTTCCTTCATTGTTGCCTCCTCTGGCCCCCGGAAGACAATTGACTATGGTTGCTGGTGTCGCTAACTTCACATTTCTCAAAACAGAGTCGCCAATAACCAGAGTTTGATCCTCTGCGAGTGTGTCGCCGAGTGGGGAAAAACGGTTAGAAATGTGAACGGGTTGGCGGTGTACACAGGGCTTCTGTTTAGGGCTACGCTTCCTCCTCACAGTCACCCAGTCGGCCTGCTTTCCCGGCTGCTTGGGATCTGCTGGAAGGGAACTAACGGTGGCTAAGCTACCTTGGTCCTGGCTACCTGTAGAATTTTCACGGTGCGGAGCCGAGTCTCCAATTCACCCAGCCTGGCCTCCAAAGCTACGAGTAAGCTACACTTATTACAAGTACCATTACTGCTAAAGGAGGCCGAGGAATAACTAAACATTTCACACCCAGAGGAGAAAAGTGCGGGAGAGACAGGAGAAGCCGCCATGCTAAACCGGCTAAGAGCTAGTAGCTGCGCTAAGCTAGCGGATTCCTAAAAACACACAAAGTGAATAATGTGTAAATAATTTAGAGGTGATTCAGCAGAGGGAGTGCTTTAGTTAAGGCATGTGAAGATTACACTGTGAAACAAATCGTTATCTAGTTAACTAGATCAATCTAACTGCGCAGATTAAACAGCTAACAGATACAGAAAAACACCGCTGTGCTCCGGAACAGGAAGTGATACAATACCGCAGTGAGAGCCAACCACCAGTAGAGTAATCCATGCGATTATGCGTTTCTTTCCAGATTGGGACTACAAGTCTTTTCTTCCAATATGCATAGATCACACCAACTGGATTTTTTGTTTAGCTCAGAAACATCACTCATCCAAGTGACTTCATCAGTCTTAAAAGCGGTAATATGCCTCTCTCTGTTCCCACTTGAAGTACACTCAACAAAAATATAAACGCAACACTTTTGGTTTTGCTCCCATTTTGTATGAGATGAACTCAAAGATCTAAAACTTTTTCCACATACACAATATCACCATTTCCCTCAAATATTGTTCACAAACCAGTCTAAATCTGTGATAGTGAGCACTTCTCCTTTGCTGAGATAATCCATCCCACCTCACAGGTGTGCCATATCAGGATGCTGATTAGACACCATGATTAGTGCACAGATGTGCCTTAGACTGTCCACAATAAAAGGCCACTCTGAAAGGTGCAGTTTTATCACACAGCACAATGCCACAGATGTCGCAAGATTTGAGGGAGCGTGCAGTTGGCATGCTGACAGCAGGAATGTCAACCAGAGCTGTTGCTCGTGTATTGAATGTTCATGTCTCTACCATAAGCCGTCTCTAAAGTCGTTTCAGAGAATTTGGCAGTACATCCAGCCAGCCTCACAACCGCAGACCACGTGTAACCACACCAGCCCAGGACCTCCACATCCAGCATGTTCACCTCCAAGATCGTCTGAGACCAGCCACTCGGACAGCTGCTGGAACAATCGGTTTGCATAACCAAAGAATTTTTGCACAAACTGTCAGAAACCGTCTCAGGGAAGCTCATCTGCATGCTCGTCGTCCTCATCGGGGTCTCGACCTGACTCCAGTTCGTCGTCGTAACCGACTTGCGTGGGCAAACGCTCACATTCGCTGGCGTTTGGCACGTTGGAGAGGTGTTCTCTTCACGGATGATGCGAAGGAGATGTGTTGCACTGCATGAGGCAAATGGTGGTCACACCAGATACTGACTGGTATCCCCCCCACAATAAAACAAAACTGCACCTTTCAAAGTGGCCTTTTATTGTGGGCAGTCTAAGGCACACCTGTGCACTAATCATGGTGTCTAATCAGCATCCTGATATGGCACACCTGTGAGGTGGGATGGATTATCTCAGCAAAGGAGAAGTGCTCACTATCACAGATTTAGACTGGTTTGTGAACAATATTTGAGGGAAATGGTGATATCGTGTATGTGGAAAAAGTTTTAGATCTTTGAGTTCATCTCATACAAAATGGGAGCAAAACCAAAAGTGTTGCGTTTATATTTTTGTTGAGTAGAACTGTTTGAAGACTTTAATCCTTCTAGGTTATACAAGTATTACATATCATTTTGTCTTATTTATGCAATTTAAGAATCTGTGGATTAGAAATGGTACTTTTTGCACTTATGTATTTTTGCACATGATGCAAGCTTGGGTACTTTCTATGCTATGTACATTTTGTTTTATATATTATGTGCATCTCTGCCTGTAACCAAGTCTACCTACTGGTACAAATGAAGTAACCTGAATCTCAACTGCATAATCAGCCACAAGAACCCTGGCGCCAGAAATGTCCAACATCCTAGCAGTAGGTTCAGCCTTATACAACTGCTCAAACTACCCATCTCATCATCAGGATTGGCCCATCTTCCACCATAATTGTAGTGGGACAAAATGTAGGTTTGGAGGAACAAAGAGCTTCTATTCCTCTTTAAGCAGGTGGAGGGTCACTAGACCACAGATGATGTGTCACCTGATCACAAACATCTCCTTGTCCAGGGTTATCACAGTTCACTTTCTTAGCTCCCTGTGCACCCTAGAATGTCAATCCAAAGTGCCCTCAGATTTGAAACACATTTTCCAATGGACACTGGCAACTCCAATATAAGCCTCAGCAACTTCAAGGCTCTCTTTACAAAAGACAATTCTGTCTTAAAATATTAATCATCTTATTTTACATGTAAGACCAATTTTTCACTTAATTAGAAATTTGTTCCAAGTTCTACAGTGAAGTTCATCTAACATATGACCTGAAAATATAAACGTTTAGCTCATCATTGCCTACCGCTTTGATTAAAATAAGTTTGTAGATGAAGGGAGGTGGGGATTGACATCTAAAAGGCAGGCAAGGGGTGAGATACAAAGTTTTCTTTGATGGCTTCACAGAAATCCTGTCAGCATAAAAGACTTAAAATTTTGTTTAAAATCAAACTAAAACATCTCATACTCCCATCCACTTTGAAATACTTCTCACCACCACGGCCATCTGTAAGCAGATAATTAAAAAAGGCTGAATAAAAGATGAAAGTTCCTTCAATTTCTCACTCCTCTGACTCCCTCTTTCTTCTTCTCAGTCAGATCTACTGAACAGTATTGATTGTAAATCAGTGAAGCTTTTTGTGTTCTGTGTGTGTGTGTGTGTGTGTGCGCACATGTGTGTGTATGTGTGTGTGTGGTGAGGGCTGCGACCCATAACCGTGTTGGCACCCAGGTTTGACTGTACATCTCATTTGTGATGCACATCAGGGTGTTGTCTTATGGTTCTGCGGTAGTTCTGTATCCTTGGTGCATATGGGGTTAGTTTGCAGTAGTGGTGTACTGATGGGCTGTCAGGTCCCATTCTACGCAGTTATGGGGCACCCCCTGGAGTTGTGAGCCTGGTCCTGACAGCTTTGGAGCCCCCCACTGTTACCTCCAGTGTAGAGACCTCAACCTTGTTGTTCGTGGTGGTGTGTTGCTGGATGCTGTCCCTGTGGCCAGCACAGTGTGAGACTTTTTTTTTTCATTCTTTGTGGGGTTTTGTATCCTGTCTGACCTTTCGATTTGGCGTCTATGTCATATCACATGCTCGATTGGCTGCTTCGCTGCTGCCTGCTGGATAGTTGGGGGGTGCTCTCAATGACCCCCTTGTCTGTGGTCCCTGTGGTTGCTTCTTGCATCCTGGTAGCACCAGATACTGGTCTTACTGCCCCTTCACACATCGTACAATTAAGTACAAATCTGGGTGACTCACGGCGGAACAGCTTGTATGAGCAAACCACGAAAACATCGAGCCAATGGGCAGGCGTGCACTATCCCAGTGTGCCGATGTCATGCGAGCAGGAACACAGTGCGAGCAGCTGGGACGGGGTGCACCACATCGCGCCGCTGATGTGGAGGAAAATAAAATAAAAAACAGCTGTATAATTAGTGAATATCACTGGGTTGATATAAATAATACATAAAAGGGGATGCAACATAGAGCCCAGCGGTTAAATAACCCTGGTTAAATAATAATTTTTAAAAAAGCCACTCACGGGAAAAGCCACTCACCCGTAAGCTCTGATTATCAGATTTACCACTGCACTACTGTTGCTGGCCTGTAATCAGAGCAGAAAAATGTTTGAAATCACAAGGACATAAAGGAGGTGTGCTGTGTGTGACCGCTGCAGCCCAGCGCGAAGGCAAAAAATGTTTTCTATATTACTACGTGAGGACAGCAAGCAGAGACATGCGCCTCACAGAGGAATGTTGTAAGTTCATGTCCTTCCAAACACTGAATGTGTTCTCAAGCTGGGCGGTCCAGGAGCAGAGATCTTTACAGCCGCAGCTCTGAGCTGACCCCCTCCCCCCCCCGTCCATTCAGCACACAGACCAACGTGTCACTCTGTGTTATGTGGTCATTCATTTTTGTTATTTGTTATGTAATTGCGTATGTAGGTATTGTTGTAATTATTTATATAACTGTCCTGGCAGTGGTTTCTGTGTTTTTAATGTGTGCACTGAGCCGTCATCCAGCTGTCAGTGTGCTGTGATCAGCTGACAGGCCCCTCCCCATGCTGTCTGCAATCAGAGCTGCCTGTCCAGCCCCCATGTGATCAGATCTGTACATACATATTAGCATTTTATGCAAGTGGGGATGCGACACACATGCACATGTGCGAGACACATGCACCACATGTACGTGGCTTTTTGCATCTCCACAGTTGTGGGCCACTTAAACAAATTTCACATCCAGCTCGACAGTGATCGTCTGCTGACTGTTGACGTGCTAATAGTGCGAATGGCCACACATTTTCTAAGTGCCAAACGAGCGGTGTCAGATGTTCATGTGTGTAAGCTGGAATTTGGTCACACACCTGCCGTGAGAGGGTTCAATGAGCTCTCACAGCACACACTCTGTCTTTCAGCCGCTGGTGTGTGCAAATAGTTGTAGCAACAGGTGTATGGAGGCGTTGGAGGCAGCTATGATTCTGTACATTTTGCATACCATTCCTGCTTCATGCGCACTTCATGCGCAATTCGACCAAATTCACACTTCCCACACAAACACATACAGTACATTCATGTAATTCATGTTCACGCAATATATCTATTAACTCTGCATATTCCATGAGCACCTCCTTTATTAAGCATGTTTTTGTTCCTTTTACGCACTGTGTTTGTTGTCATTCTTGTTGTTGTTGAAGACACTGATTTTGTCATCATTTGTCACAGGCACTGTTTGTCTAAAGTTCTACTGTGTGTTACCTTCTTAGTTTAAAAAAAAGGAGGGCTTGTAATGCTACAACTGGTGACCCCAATGCAGAGAACGTCAACAATGGTAGTTTAAAAGCTGGTACAGTCCTTGCAGAGGCAGGTGAAGAGATTGGCTGCTTACACCAGCAGAGGTTGGGTACACGGGTAATCAGTCCAATCATCAATCGAGTCTGATTGGACTGATAGGAAGCAGCACAAGCGTTATCTAAAAAATTAAATCAGAGGTTCGTTACACTGAGATCTGTGAAACCTGACAATCAAATTTGGAATGTCCACACAAGGCTCAGGAAAAACAAAATGGCAGAAAGGAGTCACTCGAGAGTGTGAGGGAGAACTAACACATTAAAGGAATAACTAACATGGAGGAGAATATTATGAGAAGGCAATGAAACAACAAATAATAATAATACACAGGAGATACACACTAGATCTGGAGAAACCCTGAGGCCAGAATAAAACACCAGAAATGTTACCTTGAAACTGTATATATTTTTCATGTATGAACTGTGACTCATATCACAGGCAAGGAAAAAACAATCATTTTAAAATTGCTAGCACTAGGAAGACCAGGAAAGGCTTTTATGTTTCTACCTGTGGCCCTAAGATAAGGAATAATCTGGCAAAGGAACTCAAGCGATGTCCAAATGTCAATCAGTTTAAAGGCCAATATAAGGAACTGATGTTTTCTGAATATGTGAAAATTGTGTAAATTCTCTGAAAATTCAATTCATGGTTGAAGGACTATATAGCTGTTGGTTAAAGTATGGACAATTACGTTATTAACTTTGTATTATTTTTTGGATTATGCAATGTGTGCTGTTGTTGGTGTGGATATGATGAGGAATTTGAGTTTATTGATTATTTTAAGATGTCTGTGTTTTGCTGTTCTGCTCACTTTGTTTTGTTTTGGTTTTGTTGTGATAAGTAAAAGTTGCTGATGTAAAAGGGGTAGGTGTATATAAGCTTTGCTTCCACCTACAGCCTTTTGGTTGCATGGGTTGACTGGCTGAATAATCAGTTTTGTTTTATTTTGTTTTGTTTTATTTTATTGCAAAGTTCCGAATAAACTTGAACTTGAGTCTCCAGTTATCTACATTTGATATAACTCTTACATTTATAATGACGTGTGAAAATTTTGTGGCATTGAGCTAAATCATTAAGCTAAAGTAACAATGTAATATGTATCTTATCTGATCATTTGTATATTTCTTCTAAATATTTGAAATTAAGTTTTGCATTTTTCATTTTTTATTTTTTTTTGCCATGTTAAAGTGGCGTGATTTGTTGCAAAACTCTGCTGAAACAGTCGCCGCTGCAATCAAACGGCCTTCAGCAAAGAAAAAAAAATCCACAGCTTTGATTTTGTTTTGTTAGTTACTTTTTTTCAGTCTTCTTTTGGTCCTTTGTTGATAAAGTCTTCAGTTTTGAGTTGGAGTGGCCCTCTATTTGTCAAAGTTCTCAGAAATGCACAGAAGATTGCTTAAAGGCCAACTGCAGAGTAATACGTTTTAAGTCAAAGTAAAAGCTCGACTGTGGTGATCAGTCATCGCACTGGTCCATGCCCACTGCCCAAAAGCCAGGTGATTTGTGGGCGTGTCCTTCATCATCTTCAGGTGCAGGGGTCCTCACTGAAAAACGAGTGACAAAATGTCATCGACAACTTTCCCTCACAGCACAAGTGACAACTGTCATTAAAGTCATTCCAGCGGTATAGCCAAGGATCAGTGATGCCAGTAACAGGTTACTTAGTAATGCGTCACTCTAATCTGACCGCTTTTTTCAGTAACGAGTAATCTAACGTGTTAATCTTTCCAAATCAATAATCAGACTAAAGTTACTTCTCCAAGTCACTGTGCTTTACTATTATTTTTGCATTGCTTGTCGATCCCAGCATTAATCGTGGTCCGTGGGCAGCGGGTCAGGGTTCGACTGAACTGCCCACTTTCAGTGAGCTGTGAGCTTTTCCTCCGCGGCTTTCAGCAGCAGCTCTGAATTGAAAAACAGTCATCATCTCTCAAAGTGTGGTGATGACAGCACATCTGCACTGAGCTTTACAAAGACATTTTTATGCTTTTCCCCACTTCATTTAAAACTCTGAGCACCACTCTGTGTCTTCTCACTAAAAACAGCTGATCCGCAATGCGTTAACAACTAACACTTTTTGTTTCCACCCAAATACCCTTAAACTTGGTTTCTGAGGACAACATGACATAAAAAAACAAAAAAAAACAAACACTGATGTAACTTTCTTACCTGCCAATCTGGTCTTGTTTTCTGCATAAATTAACATTATCCATTCTTCCTGTTCAAATGCCAAAGCAGGGGTGAATCCAGGTGGAAAGGGGGCGTGGGGGAGTGGTGCCCCCTCACAACAACCCTAGATTAAAGGTCCACTTTTGAAGCCTTTTTTTACTTCTACTACTAATGCTACTTATAATAATAATAATAATAATAATAATAATAATAATAATAATAATAATAATAATAATAATAATAATAATATGTAGAGAGAATTTAAATGTCAGAAAAATTTTACAAAGAATTTAATAGTGACATTTATAAACAATGTAGGTTAGAAATTGCAAGTTTTACTATTGTAGTGATGTAAACAGTTAAATATTTGGTCAAGAAAGACTGACTTTATTTTTTTTTTATAAAAGAAGTGTTGAAGTGAAGAAAGTGTGACTATAAAGTGAGTATTGGCAAAACGGGTTATCATTTTCATGTTGAGGTGGTGGGGGGGTGTTGTTGGCAGCTACTGAAAGTTGCTAATAAAGTGACTAGTAATCTAACTTAGTTACTTTTAAAGTTAAGTAATCAGTAATGTAACTAAGTTACTTTTTCAAGGCGTGATCAGTAATGGGATTACTTTTTCAAAGTAAGTGTGGCAACACTGCCAAGGATCCCCGGAGAGACCTCTGCCTGACCGTGACTGTGGGGATAATCTTTGTGGTTACAACACATGCCGTGACTGCAGCATTTGAGAAGCTACCAACAATGCTACCAACTTCTACATCTCCCGTTTAAAAAGGCATATAATGAGGATAAACCGATTAAAACTGGTTAAACTTTAATGCTCCAGATCAATGCAAAAGATAGATAGATAGAAAAAAGCCCATAAACCTGCCTGCCACCTGCTGAATTTTAGAAGTAGGTGTGGTTGACTCTAAATGTATGTTGTTTGCCATCTGCTTGACTTGTGTGTACTTCAATTTATTTCAGTTTAACACCAAATGCCTCAATGCTTCACACCAAGGCACCAAGCACACATGCGAAAGTGGTAAGAAAAAACTCTTAGGAGTGACCCACTGCTTAGAGCATTCTAACAGTTACAAGCTTTTTACAAAAGATCAGAAGATGAAAACTGTTAAAAAAAGCTTGTTACATGATGTAATCTACTACCATCCATGATGGAAAATCACAGCACCACAAGTGAATGCAGCAGTTCACTTGTGTTGAAGAATGTTCTGGGGCTGAATAGTCTACAGAAGCATGACCCTTTCAATGTAGTAGAATATATCAAATAGAAAATATTAATGGCCCAGAGAAGGAATAAGCTATTGTTTTACTTTCCTCACTCACATTTTCCTGTCTGGTGTGGGGGATCAAGCTTGTAACCCACTTGTAACAAGGCCACTTCTCTAACCTTTAGGCCACTACTTCAGCACAGGAAGCCTTACCAACTATAATGTGATATCTTGAATAATATTGGGGCACATAATATACCATCAAACTAAATGTTAACTGCCCTGTATGTAACATTTTTTTTTCTAGTTTGTCTAGTTTGGGAGCTTCTGGTACTCATACTCTGATATGACTCGTATGCTGAAAAACCATGAACTTATTAGAAAAATATTATTATTATTATTATTATTATTATTATTAATGATAATAATGATAATAACAATAATAACAAAAACATTTTTAGACCTTTCCCTGGAATCAACATACTAAACAAATAATATACACACACACACACACACACACACACACACACACATATATATATATATATATATATATATATATATATATATATATATATATATATATATATATATATATATATATATATATATAAAATCTATTTATTATTATAATTTTATTGTGTTGCTTCCAGCACTGTGGGCCAGAAATATGTGTTAATCTGTGTCAAAAAAACATTCAATATGTTGTTCAACACACTTTTATTTGTCCGTATGAAGTATGAAGTAACAGCACATGCTGTTGTGTGCATATGTGCTACACTGAGCTCCTGTCTGTTGCTAATCGTGCACCTAGGGTATCGCTGAGTTAAAAAGTAAGTTCCACAAAGAAAAAATGTACAGTGTATATAAGCCTTTCCCTGGAATCAACATACTAAACAAAACAAAAAATAACAAACAAATCAAATGGACTCACATTTTTATCGAGTTGCTTCCAACACTGTGGGCCAGAAATATGTGTTCATATCTGTCAATAACCTCAATATGTTCAACACACGTTTATTTGTCCTTGTATGAAATAACAGCACATGCTGTTGTGTGGATATGTGCAACACTGAGCTCCTGTCTTTTGTTCAATATGCACCTAGGGCATGCTGAGTTAAAAAGTGAGTTCCACATAGACAAAATGTACAATTTATCATCCAGTGTGACTTTGGTTTTCTTCTTCTTGTTCAAGAGGCATTTTTGACACCTTCAATATACCCCGGGTGATGCATTTATTTATTATTATTAACTGCTTATTATTGTGGTGTTCTAAAATATTTGTCTGAAGTTTTTACTTTTTTTACCAACTATTCCTCCACATCTCTTCATCAATGCTCTGCCTCTGAATAGAATCAGGAAACTTGAAACCATGACTTGTTGTAACTAACCCTTCCCAACAACAACCATGACTTTTATCTGATAATGTAACAATTTATTATCATAGCTATTTTCCAAGGGCATACAACAGTGTAGCTAGACTTTTTTCTCCCTTTTTCTTTGAGATGAAAATATTTGGATTCCTGTTCAGCAACTACAATTTGCATCTCTTTGTGTTTGCCAGACATCACAGCAAGGGAGTTTATTGAGCTGCGGGGGAAGCAGCGGAGCCGCTACGATTTGCTGGTGGACTTCCTGTCCGAGATGCTCTCCGTTCCATTCAACGATGTCAACATTTTCAGCCTAATGGATGTGAAGGAGCGGATGCTGGATGTTCGCTTTGCAGTGCACGGTGCCCCTTCCTTCCTCCAGCCTGAGAAAATGCACGGTTATCTGGCTGCCCACAAGCAGAAGGTAGGTCAAATCAAATCAAATCAAATCAATTTCATTTATATAGCGCCAAATCACAACATACAGTTGCCCCAAGGCGCTTTATATTGTAAGGAAAAGCCATACAATAATTACAGAAAAACCCCAACTGTCAAAACGACCCCCTGTGAGCAAGCACTTGGCGACAGTGGGAAGGAAAAACTCCCTTTTAACAGGAAGAAACCGCCAGCAGAACCAGGCTCAGGGAGGGGCAGTCTTCTGCTGGGACTGGTTGGGGCTGAGGGAGAGAACCAGGAAAAAGACATGCTGTGGAAGAGAGCAGAGATCAATCACTAATGATTAAATGCAGAGTGGTTCATAAAGAGCAAAAAGAGAAAGAAACACTCAGTGCATCATGGGAACCCCCAAGCAGTCTAAGTCTATAGCAGCATAACTAAGGGATCGTTCAGGGTCACCTGATCCAGCCCTAACTATAAGCTTTAGCAAAAAGGAAAATTTTAAGCCTAATCTTAAAAGTAGAGAGGGTGTCTGTCTCCCTGATCTGAATTGGGAGCTGGTTCCACAGGAGAGGAGCCTGAAAGCTGAAGGCTCTGCCTCCCATTCTACTCTTACAAACCCTAGGAACTACAAGTAAGCCTGCAGTCTGAGAGCGAAGAGCTCTATTGGGGTGATATGGTACTATGAGGTCCCTAAGATAAGATGGGACCTGATTATTCAAAACCTTATAAGTAAGAAGAAGAATTTTAAATTCTATTCTAGAATTAACAGGAAGCCATTGAAGAGAGGCCAATATGGGTGAGATATGCTCTCTCCTTCTAGTCCCTGTCAGTACTCTAGCTGCAGCATTTTGAATTAACTGAAGGCTTTTCAGGGAACTTTTAGGACAACCTGATAATAATGAATTACAATAGTCCAGCCTAGAGGAAATAAATGCATGAATTAGTTTTTCAGCATCACTCTGAGACAAGACCTTTCTGATTTTAGAGACATTGCGCAAATGCAAAAACGCAGTCCTACATATTTGTTTAATATGCGCATTGAATGACATATCCTGATCAAAAATGACTCCAAGATTTCTCACAGTATTACTAGAGGTCAGGGTAATGCCATCCAGAGTAAGGATCTGGTTAGACACCATGTTTCTAAGATTTGTGGGGCCAAGTACAATAACTTCAGTTTTATCTGAGTTTAAAAGCAGGAAATTAGAGGTCATCCATGTCTTTATGTCTGTAAGACAATCCTGCAGTTTAGCTAATTGGTGTGTGTCCTCTGGCTTCATGGATAGATAAAGCTGAGTATCATCTGCGTAACAATGAAAATTTAAGCAATGCTGTCTAATAATACTGCCTAAGGGAAGCATGTATAAAGTGAATAAAATTGGTCCTAGCACAGAACCTTGTGGAACTCCATAATTAACCTTAGTCTGTGAAGAAGATTCCCCATTTACATGAACAAATTGTAATCTATTAGATAAATATGATTCAAACCACCGCAGCGCAGTGCCTTTAATACCTATGGCATGCTCTAATCTCTGTAATAAAATTTTATGGTCAACACTATCAAAAGCAGCACTGAGGTCTAACAGAACAAGCACAGAGATGAGTCCACTGTCTGAGGCCATAAGAAGATCATTTGTAACCTTCACTAATGCTGTTTCTGTACTATGATGAATTCTAAACCCTGACTGAAACTCTTCAAATAGACCATTCCTCTGCAGATGATCAGTTAGCTGTTTTACAACTACCCTTTCAAGAATTTTTGAGAGAAAATGAAGGTTGGAGATTGGCCTATAATTAGCTAAGATAGCTGGGTCAAGTGATGGCTTTTTAAGTAATGGTTTAATTACTGCCACCTTAAAAGCCTGTGGTACATAGCCAACTAATAAAGACAGATTGATCATATTTAAGATCGAAGCATTAATTAATGGTAGGGCTTCCTTGAGCAGCCTGGTAGGAATGGGGTCTAATAGACATGTTGATGGTTTGGAGGAAGTAACTAATGAAAATAACTCAGACAGAACAATCGGAGAGAAAGAGTCTAACCAAATACCGGCATCACTGAAAGCAGCCAAAGAGAACAATATGTCTTTGGGATGGTTATGAGTAATTTTTTCTCTAATAGTTAAAATTTTATTAGCAAAGAAAGTCATGAAGTCATTACTAGTTAAAGTTAAAGGAATACTCGGCTCAATAGAGCTCTGACTCTTTGTCAGCCTGGCTACAGTGCTGAAAAGAAACCTGGGGTTGTTCTTATTTTCTTCAATTAGTGATGAGTAGTAAGATGTCCTAGCTTTACAGAGGGCTTTTTTATAGAGCAACAGACTCTTTTTCCAGGCTAAGTGAAGATCTTCTAAATTAGTGAGATGCCATTTCCTCTCCAACTTACGGGTTATCTGCTTTAAGCTGCGAGTTTGTGAGTTATACCACGGAGTCAGGCACTTCTGATTTAAGGCTCTCTTTTTCAGAGGAGCTACAGCATCCAAAGTTGTCCTCAATGATGATATAAAACTACTGACAAGATAATCTGTCTCACTCACAGAGTTTAGGTAGCTACTCTGCCCTGTGTTGGTACATGGCATTGGAGAACATAAAGAAGGAATCATATCCTTAAACCTAGTTACAGCGATTTCTGAAATACTTCTACTGTAATGAAACTTATTCCCCACTGCTGGGTAGTCCATCAGAGTAAATGTAAATGTTATTAAAAATGATCAGACAGAAGGGGGTTTTCAGGGAATACTGTTAAGTCTTCAATTTCCATACCATAAGTCAGAACACGACCAGGTGGACGATAGATAATAACAAATAAAACTGGTTTTTGGGACTTACAATTTGGATGGACAAGACTAAGAGACAAGCTTTCAAATGAAGTAAAGCTCTGTCTGGGTTTCTGATTAATTAATAAGCTGGAGTGGAAGATTGCTGCTAATCCTCCGCCTCGGCCCGTGCTACGAGCATTCTGGCAGTTAGTGTGACTCGGGGGTGTTGACTCATTTAAACTAACATATTCATCCTGCTGTAACCAGGTTTCTGTAAGGCAGAATAAATCAATATGTTGATCAATTATTATATCATTTATTAACAGGGACTTAGAAGAGAGAGATCTAATGTTTAATAGACCACATTTAACTGTTTTAGTCTGTGGTGCAGTTTAAGGTGCTATATTATTTTTTCTTTTTGAATTTTTATGCTTAAATAGATTTTTACTGGTTGTTGGTGGTCTGGGAGCAGGCACCGTCTCTACGGGGATGGGGTAATGAGGGGATGGCAGGGGGAGAGAAGCTGCAGAGAGGTGTGTAAGACTACAACTCTGCTTCCTGGTCCCAACCCTGGATAGTCACGGTTTGGAGGATTTAAGAAAATTGGCCAGATTTCTAGAAATGAGAGCTGCTCATCCAAAGTGGGATGGATGCTGTCTTTCCTAACAAGACCAGGTTTTCCCCAGAAGTTTTGCCAATTATCTATGAAGCCCACCTCATTTTTTGGACACCACTCAGACAGCCAGCAATTCAAGGAGAACATGCGGCTAAACATGTCACTCCCGGTCCGATTGGGGAGGGGCCCAGAGAAAACTACAGAGTCCGACATTGTTTTTCCAAAGTTACACACCGATTCAATGTTAATTTTAGTGACCTCCGATTGGCGTAACCGTGTGTCATTACTGCCGACGTGAATTACAATCTTACCAAATTTACGCTTAGCCTTAGCCAGCAGTTTCAAATTTCCTTCAGTGTCGCCTGCTCTGACCCCTGGAAGACAATTGACTATGGTTGCTGGTGTTGCTAACTTCACTTTTGTCAAAACAAAGTCGCCAATAACCAGAGTTTGATCCTCGGTGGGTGTGTCGCCGAGTGGGGAAAAACGGTTAGAGATGTGAACAGGTTGGCGGTGTACACGGGGCTTCTGTTTAGGGCTACACTTCCTCCTCACAGTCACCCAGTCGGCCTGCTTTCCCGGCTGCTCGTGATCTGCCGGGAGGGAACTAGCGGCGGCTAAGCTACCTTGGTCCGCACCGACTACAGGGGCCTGGCTAGCTGTAGGATTTTCCAAGGTGCGGAGCCGAGTCTCCAATTCGCCCAGCCTGGCCTCCAAAGCTACGAATAAGCTACACTTATTACAAGTACCATTACTGCTAAAGGAGGCCGAGGAATACCTAAACATTTCACACCCAGAGCAGAAAAGTGCAGGAGAGACAGGAGAAGCCGCCATGCTAAACCGGCTAAGAGCTAGTAGCTGCGCTAAGCTAGCGGATTCCTAAAAACACCCAAAGTGAATAATGTGTAAATAATTTAGAGGTGATTCAACAGAGGGAGTGCTTTAGTTAAGGCACGTGAAGATTACACTGTGAAACAAATCGTTATCTAGTTAACTAGATCAATCTAACTGTGCAGATTAAACAGCTAACAGATATAGCTTAACACCGCTGTGCTCCGGAACAGGAAGTGATACAATACCGCAGTGAGAGCCAACCACCAGTGTGGTTGGCTCTCACTGGTCAGTGAGGTCAGGTGAACCTTAATGCAGTGGACTTTTTCTATATGTCCAGAAACAACTCAGATCAGTTTTAATAATGTTTGTCTTACAAGTGTTACGTCTGTTTGGGAATGTGGATGACCAAGAAATAGAGAACCTCTTAAATGTATTCCCCCAAATGATGGAATTCATTGATCAGTTTGGTTTTATCAGTGTCACATCTTTGTCCGGTGACTTGGTGCTCGATTATAAAATTATAAAATAGCTATGATGGGATCGCCTTGCTAAATGAGGCCTCCTCTTCTGGGATTTCTAATCACCATGTTGCTCAGGAAACAAGACCTGGTGAGGATGGGTCGCTTTGATTTACAGGTCAGGTCTCGATCTGAACTCTAGACTGGATTTTAAATGTTATTCCTGTGAGTTAGTGGTTATAGGTTCTTTGAATTTGGCTTATAACTGCGTTGTTCAAAATGATGGGTTTGACTTGTTTTATACTTTTGGTCCTGTATAGGCCTCATGGGAATTCCTCAATGAATTAAATTAATTTATTTCACATTTCATGTATGTTCAGATAAGGTTTTGTTTGTGGAGGATTTTGTGGATTGTGGAGGATCATAAAAAAAGCCATCTGGTCCTTCAGGGAAACACCCTGGGATGGGGTTTGTACTGGGCTGTAGATGTTTCTTGTTGTGTGGGCCGCTGAAGAGGAGGTACTGCTGGCCCACCACCACTAGAGGGCGCCCTGCCTGGAGTGCGGGCTCCAGGCACCAGAGGGCGCTGCCGCCTTACGGGAGCAGCCAGGATGACAGCTGTCACCCATCACTGGAGACAGCTGATCCCAATCAATAAGGAGGTATATCAGCAGGACGGCATCTCCACCTCAGTTGCCGAGATATCACCTTACCAAAGAGGTAACAAACTCAGCCTACACATACGTGTGACTTTAATTGTGTTCTTGTGATTATCTGTAGGACAGCTGACTACCAGACAGCGTTTTGATAAGTACTCACCTTCCTACATTTCTTGATTGTTGTGGACGAGAGGTGGAGGTGGACTCTCCACCCTCCGTGTTGCTGGGTGCAGCCGCATCCACACCTGACTGTTTCTGTTTCCTGCCAGCAGTACCGGATCCGACAAGCGGAGGCAGTGGCCACCTGGGAATTCGGGACTTGGCGGCTCCAGTATTCCCGGGGTTCGGTGGCAGAGGAAATCGGGTTGGTTCCGGTTCGACTTGGACAGACGTCTCCTATCGTCGAGCCTGCCCACACGACACCGTTGTAATTAGACTCAATCTCCATATTGTAATCGGTTGTATTTGTTGTGCCTTTTTCACAACAGTAAAACAGTGTTATTTGATTCCTCCATTGTCCGTTCATTTGCGCCCCTGTTGTGGGTCCGTGTTCCTACACTTTCACAACAGTTTCTACCATGTTTCTAGTGCTTCCTTTTTCAGCTGTATTTTGAATGTATTTGTTATTGGATGCTGTCACTTTCATATCATGTGACTGATAATAAAACTCTCCACTGAATTCACAAAGAAAACAGCGTGCAGCACGTTTTGCAGGCTACAAATGGTGAAATTCATTTTTCACTTTCTAACCCATTGCTTAATTATACTGTCATTTTACCCATGAACCTGCTGGGTGGGCTCTTTGTAGCTTTAGTCAGACAACTCACATTTATCTGTCTGGGGTCCTTGGACCTGCTGGCGCTTCCCTTTTAAGGTGCTTGAAGATGGTATAATGCCCATGTACAGTCTCCTCTAAATTAATGGAGGCACTTGTTTGTCTGCAACACTGTAAAAGATAGAATTTGGCTTTTAGAAAGTGTTTAGGTCAAAAAAGTCCCTTGTTTATCGTGGGAGTTACGTTCTAAAAATAGCCTGCAATAAGCGAAATCCGCAAAGTAGTCAGTGTTATTTTTTACAATTATTATAGATGTTTTAAGGCTGTAAAACCCCTCACTACACACTTTATACACTTTTCTCAAACAGGCATTAACATTTTCTCACTTTTCTCTCGTGTGTAAACACTCTCAAAGTTCAAACCTTAGTAGAAAAATAAGACCAACCTGTTTTCAGGCCCAAACATTTGTTTGAGAAATAAGAATAGAACGTTTTCCTATAAATAATAATGATGGCTTTTAGAACAAACAGATTTAATTTTAACTTTCAACCTACGAGGTTGGACACATAAGAAATTATTAATAGTGACTGACCAGTATTTCACAGTTCCTCTGATCGTGCCTCTTTGTCCTGGTGCCGCTCCGCTGTCACGTCTTTTTCCACTGAGTGACACCTCGGTGCAGGTGTCTTTTTCTGAGTGAAGAACACAGTTATGGGTAGTTGTTGGTGCTCTTTTTTCTTCTGGGTGAGAAGATTCTCATAAACAGACACGCAGAACACAATGTGCGTACTCTCCCTTTGCGGTGCCGCGACCGGCCTGCTTGATGAGGACGCAGAACACAATGCGCTGTAAAAAAAAAAAAAAAAAAAAGCATGCAAAATCGGACTAAAACAACCCGCGAAAGGTGAACCGCATTATAGCGAGGGACCACTGTATATGAAAAATATTTTAAACAATAAATTGTAGAAAAGTAAAAACTAAAGTGACACTGTTTTCAGGCTGGTGGGAAGGTTGTTTTAGATTTTTTGACCATTTATTGGTTTCAGTGAGAATCCCACGCTGACAGATGCTGCAGCCACTCAGCCACTCACAGGGACAGAGACACACTGATGTCACAGGACCATGTGATATCCTCCGGCCTCTAGGATTGGCTTTGAGTGATAGAATGTCTCCAGGGATGATGGAAACTACAGATGAGCAGGTGTAGTTTCAGGAAGTGGTTAAATAAAGTCTCTGTGACATTCTGTCTCTGACTTTTTAACCCCAGAGTGTTAAGAGTTTTGTAGGAGCAGCAGAGTGAGGTTATTATGAGTTGATATGGGGTGGTGATGCTTAGATACACACATTTCCCCAGTCAGAGCCTACAGGTGGATAATGGGGTGGAGGCAGGACTGAGCAGCCATGGTGACATGGTGCACAGTGGTGCATTTGACAGGCAGAGGGGAAGCTGGGAAATTAGCATTTTAAAGAGCCCGCCCAATTGGGATGGAGTGTTTAGTGGATCATGCTGATCGTGTTTCAGTCGAAAATCTGTGGTAATTTAGTGGAGTGAGGCATGTCATGTATATGGTGGATGCAGCTCGAGATGTGTGCCTGTGTGGTCAATTGGTTGGTTGATTGGTGACTGTACTTCAACTTCCAGTACTTGACTGACAGCACGGCCGCTTGGATGAAAAAACTGCAGACAGGATTTGAAGTGATTTGCAGAAAAGTATCACATGGGAAAGGATGAATGTTCCAGACAACATTGTGGGTTTTTTCTTTTTTCCCCTCTGTTTTCACGCCGTTTGTTGACCACAGGCGAAGGTTTGCCTCTGGCAATGTTTGGCTGAAGGCTGCATTCAATTCCAGCAAGTCAGATGTGTTCCTCAGGAGAGAACATTGTCTCAAATTGTTGGAGTTAGGATAGAAGCTCAGAACACGTCTGTTCCACACAGCAGACCTTCCCATCTCCCAGCCATAGCTGCAGAAGCATGTTGGAGTCGGAGCTGTCCTGATGACCGAGTCACAGCACTGAATCTAAATGTCTTGAATCACTTTGAACTTTTTATTGATTGAAATTTGGTGGTGGTGTGCCAAAAAGTGATTGCCTGTCAGTTACTTAACGCCAGAAACTGAGGTCAGTCCACAGGAGCATGAAGTGTCTGCAGCTCGGCTCCATGGATCTGAAAGATTTAAAGACCTTGCAGTGTCCACAGAGAAGAAATATTGTTTTTAGTGTGAGAAAACTGTAGTGCCAGTGATATACCTAACATATTGCCTCTTAAAAGGTTTTAATAAAGAAGAACTAAATGTGTTATTATAAAATAAATCAACTGAGAAAACACATTATTGAAATAAATTTTGAGGGGTTTTTTTCAAGGCCTAGAATTCATACATATGATTGCAGGTAGATATTTTGTTTTACAGATACTTTAAGAACATGTGCATGAACGCAATAATGTAATAATGTCTCCTTCCCCACACAGAACGGAAAAGCAACCACTAAGTGGTCCATAGTCTGACTGGAAAAATGTCTAATGGACGTAAATGTTGGATGAAGTGACACCAGATTTCATCTTTGTAGTGACACATAATCTAATTTGATCAAATTCTGCCTGACTAGAGGGTAAAATGAGTGGAGAACTCAAATATATTGCCAACATGTTTGTGTTCACTTATCTGGATAGTGAGCGTACCAGTGAGCGTAATGTAGCCTGCAATGATGTTCCCCGCTAGCTTGACTAATTAGGCTAATTAGGATGCCGGCGGCTCCAAAAAAAAAACAAAAAAACAATTCTGTTGAGCTCATTTGTCAGCAAATCATGTTTTTGTACAAACATGTGTTCATCAAAAAATGGCGGTCAAGTTTGTTTGTTTGAGTTTAGCAAGATAACTCAAACTGAGATAGTTTATTAAAAATGATATGAAGTGTAGCAGCGGGACGTGGACTAATGACCAAGTCGTTATGTTTTGGAGTGGATCCATATAGTGTTCAGAAAAATAGTAGTGCTATGTGACTAAAAAGATTAATCCAGGTTTTGAGTATATTTCTTATTGTTACATGGGAAACAAGGTACCAGTAGATTCAGTAGATTCTCACAAATCCAACAAGACCAAGCATTCATGATATGCACACTCTTAAGGCTATGAAATTGGACTACTAGTAAAAAAAAGTAGAAAAGGGGGTGTTCACAATAATAGCAGCATCTGCTGTTGACGCTACAAACTCAAAACTATTATGTTCAAACTGCTTTTTTTAGCAATCCTGTGAATCACTAAACTAGTATTTAGTTGTATAACCACAGTTTTTCATGATTTCTTCACATCTGCGAGGCATTAATTTTATTGGTTTGGAACCAAGATTTTGCTCGTTTACTAGTGTGCTTGGGGTCATTGTCTTGTTGAAACACCCATTTCAAGGGCATGTCCTCTTCAGCATAAGGCAACATGACCTCTTCAAGTATTTTGACATATCCAAACTGATCCATGATACCTGGTATGCGATATATAGGCCCAACACCATAGTAGGAGAAACATGCCCATTTCATGATGCTTGCACCACCATGCTTCACTGTCTTCACTGTGAACTGTGGCTTGAATTCAGAGTTTGGGGGTCGTCTCACAAACTGTCTGCGACCCTTGGACCCAAACAGAACAATTTTACTCTCATCAGTCCACAAAATATTCCTCCATTTCTCTTTAGGCCAGTTGATGTGTTCTTTCGCAAATTATAACCTCTTCTGCACATCTTTTATTAAACAGAGGGACTTTGCGGGGGATTCTTGCAAATAAATTAGCTTCACACAGGCGTCTTCTAACTGTCACAGCACTTACAGGTAACTCCAGACTGTCTTTGATCATCCTGGAGCTGATCAATGGGTGATCCTTTGACATTCTGGTTATTCTTCTATCCATTTTGATGGTTGTTTTCTATTTTCTTCCATGCGTCTCTGGTTTTTTGTCCATTTTAGACCATTGGAGATCATTGTAGATGAACAGCCTATATTTTTTTGCACCTGCGTATAGGATTTCCCCTCTCCAATCAACATTTTAATCAAATTACGCTGTTCTTCTGAACCATGTCTTGAAGGTCCCATTTTCCTCAGGCTTTCAAAGAGAAAAGCATGTTCAACAGGTGCTGGCTTCATCCTTTAATAGGGGACACCTGATTCACACCTGTTTGTTCCACAAAATTGACGAACTCACTGACTGAAAGCCACACTACTATTATTGTGAACACCCCCTTTTCTACTTTTTTTTTTTTAACTAATAGCCCAATTTTATAGCCTTAAGAGTGTGCATATCATGAATGCTTGGTCTTGTTGGATTTGTGAGAATCTACTGAATCTACTGGTACCTTGTTTCCCATGTAACAGTAAGAAATATACTCAAAACCTGGATTAATCTTTTTAGTCACATAGCACTACTATTATTCTGAACACTACTGTAACTGGCCAGAACTATGGTATGGCAAAATTGACTGCATTTATTTAGCATTTTTCCATCTGAATCACAAACTTAAAGTGCTTTACAATGATGGCACATATTCACCCATTCACACACTGATGTCAGGGCATGGAGCTCAAATGTACACTGGGAGTAACTGGGAGATTAAGGACCTTGCCAAGGGCCCTTGGTGATTTTGCGGTCTGGAGAGTGTGTGTGTGTGGGGGGGGGTATTGAACCGAGAATCTTCTGGTCTCAAGCCCCATCTTAACCACTAAGCCATCACCTCCCCACTATCATTTTGTAAATGATTTTTTTTAAATATTGCAATCTAGGGCTGTTGACATTTTCACCAATACCTCATCAAAAAATAATTCAGGAAATTGATCACAAATGTTTCAATACATCCTAAACAGTTCCCTTCATAGAAAATTCCTCATAATAATTTTAATCACTTTGTGTGTGGGATTCTTTTGGCTGCTCCTGTCTGCTTGTGTTGACCACAGTGGGTCTGGAATTAATTCATAATTTGATTTAGATGCTATTCCTGATGCAAATTCAGATGCAAAAGGTCCATGCACCTCAAGTGGGCTTGGAACCCTGGACCTTCAATTAAGTGCATTTATACAACATCAAATCATATGGTGCCTTAATCTGACATGCAGGTGAGGGCCATGAGTTAGGGCCAGACAGGAGTGACATCTAGATGTGTGTAAGGTGTAAATACCAGCAATATCCTGACACAAGCGAAGTCCAGACATGAGCGAAGTCCAAACACATGTGAGGTCCAAACATGAGCCATGTCCTGACATGAATGAGGTCCAGGCACGAGTGCCATTTAGATGTGCATAAGGTCTAAACACAAGTGAGATCCTGACATGAGGGAGGCCCAGGAACAGGTGAGGTCCAGACACAAATAAGGTCGAGACCAGTGGTTCTCAAAGCAGTCCTGAAAGACCACCAAACCTACATATTTTCTATCTCTCCCTGCTGTGCCACATGCTGATTAGCTCCCTAAGTACACTCAAGTACTAACAGACACCTGAATGAGCTAATCAGCTTGTGGCAAAGCCTGGAGAGATGGTCTAGACATGTGAGGCCGCAACAAGGGTGTGTTCTAGACACATGTAAGATCTGGATTTTGCCCACCCTATGAGCGAGCACACTGTGTCAGTGGTTGGAAACCCTCATCCTTGCAATGAGGCAATAGAGTTTGTTTTCTAATGTTATTTTAAAGATAATTTTGCATACAGCGCATTATGAGTCGACAGTTCATCAGCAAGAAACAAAAGGTTCACTTACAGAATGTCCTTTTTAATGGCAAGTAATCACACTTACTTTCAAAATTCATTACTTACTGACAATTATACTCATATTATTTCATTTATCCTGGAAAAACCACTGTGCTGTTCATATAGTTTTATGTTTTTCATTGTTTTAGGTTTTAATTACATAGAGAAGGTGGAACAGTAACTCTATTTGACACTCCTGAATTTAAAGTAAGAAAATTATTGGCCAAACAATGAAGAACTTGTAGCCTTTTTTTAAATCTAGCGTTAGACCGTGCTTGGCTGATGCAGCAGCGTTTTGCCAGTGATCCTAAGAGACCAGACAGGTAAGCAACTTTTTATGGCCAAACATCAGAATGTTCTTGTCTGAAGTCATTCTCTTGACTTGGAGTCAGTCAAGCGTGTTTTTCACCTGCTGACCAACCAAAGTGAAATGAAGAAATTTCACTGAAAGAAGCTACAGTAAAGCTCTGACAGAGACACACACAGGCCAGTCACAAGAAATATTAACCAGCATTTCAAGAATTCATTGTCTGGCCCCGAGTCGTCTCCATGTATGAGTGCTGGAGAATACTGCAAAATTATCATTGAGTTGATCACAACAAATCACAATCAAGAGATGTGAGTAAAGCCAGTAAATAGTGGGACTTTGGCTGCTCTCGTCTTTGCACTCGGGGTCACCACAGTAAATCCAAGGTGGATCTGCATGTTGAATTGGCACAGATTTTACACCGGATGGCCTTCCTAATGCAACTCCACATTACATGGAGAAATGTGGCAGGGGTGGGAATTGGAGCCCCACCTGCTCCACCAACTCCTTCATTACGTCCAAGGTGACTACAGGTGAAGTCATCTCAGGATGAGATGAGACCACCAACAGGGATGAAGTTCAAAGTCTGACAGTGTGGAGGTCAGAGAACAGTCTCATCCTGTACTCCACAACAACAAAAGAACTCATCGTAGACTTCTGCAAAAACACCTTCCGTACTGAAACCAAGCACACTTGGCCACCACCCGAGTAAAGTCAGTAAATACTCACTTATAAACAGACTTCTACACATCAAATTCAAATCATTATATATGTAATGATGGTAATAATGAAGTGCAGGTTTTATGACTAATAACTGGTAACCACTAATGGAATTCATGTTTTCACACCACCAATTGATGATGAATTATTTTTAAATCACATTTTGCACAATCATTTCAAAACTAAGAGAATTATGACATTTCCATATGATAATTTATACATGATGTCATGATGATATCACTATATGCCATCATGTATATGTTCCAAAAAAGACATTTGTATCATTTACCCTGATGTCACTTAAACATCAAATTATCCAAAATTGTATCACCTTGTTAGGGCCCGGTCCCAGTGGGGAGAGGATTAATTGTGCATGAATTGAGTACACAAATTACGGGCATTTGTTGTCGTCCGCAACAAAAATGGCTAAAAATGACAAATGTCCCAGTATGAATTATGGATATATTAATAATATATAGCGAATATATGATGAACAATCACGGTTGTATAACGCATGTAATGAGGAAACGGATCAGACGCATTGCGATTATCACTGTTGGGAAAGTGTAGTGACACGGACCCACAACAGGGGGTGCAAATGAACGGTCAATAGATGAGCCAAAATATAACAATTTAATGTTGTGAATGTGCACAACGAACATACAGACAATCTCAGAATATCATAACAGTCAATACACAAAGGTGACGTGTGGGCAGGCTCGAGGATAGAAGACGTCTGTCCTGAGAAGAGCCGGAACCACACGATTTCCGCCGCCCCAGAACCTGGTGAATACTGGAGCCGCCAAGTCCCGAATTCCCAGGTGATCACCGTCCCCGACTGTCGGATCTGGTACTGCTGGCGAAGAACAAAGACAGTCAAGTGTGGGTGTGTGTACACCCAGTAACAACAACGGTGGGAATGCCACCTCCACCTCTCACTCAATAACTTGCAGAGTACTGAAGATTCCTCAGGGAAAAGAGTGCCTTCTAGCGCTCTCTCAGCTTCCACTGACAGCGGTACCGGTACTCCTGCAAACACTCACAATATACAAACAATATTGCAAAACGGCTGAGGATATTACCTCCAATGAAGTATGATATCTCAGCCGTCACTGGAGAATTTAAATCAATACACATCAATTATAATATGATAATGATAATAATGATAATAATAAACATTTTTGAAACACATTTACTGTTGTAATTTCACAGCACCAAGGGTCAACATGAGACATTTGGTACTCGAATGAACAGAGAAGAGAACTGCTGGAAAACCCCAGTTGAGATTGTGTATTTGCCTCACTTGGGGGCTTTTCCTGGCACAATGAGCAAGGAGGACCATCCAGGATGGTTGAGATCCGGCCTGATGAGGCTTTGGGATCACCCAGGAGGAGTTCAATCAATCAATCAATCAATTTTTTTTTATATAGCGCCAAATCACAACAAACAGTTGCCCCAAGGCGCCTTATATTGTAAGGCAAGGCCATACAATAGATAGCAGTTCAGAGGAAGAGGACAGAGTGAAGCAGATCTGAGTGAATGAATGAATATGGCATCATTTTGAACTATTTAGCTCATGCATCTGTGAGTTATTTGAAGGCAACATAAATAGGGGATAACATACACTTTAGTCATATTGGACAATTTAATATAAATTAGTTCAATCATTTCCAGTCCTTTGTAAAGGTTAGTGGAGCACCATTGTCTGAAAATTGATTTTTGTCTTCCAGATCCAGGTCATTGTCTGGATCTGGACCAAAGTAAAGCTATGGCTGTACACTCTAAGAAATAAAATGTTGAATTTAATTGATAAAGTTAAGTGCAACACAATATTGGGATTTAAGTAACAATGTTTCATTTGATTTAATTAATGTCAGTGACAATGTTGTTTTGCACTTAATTAACAATGTTATGTGGAAAAAGTTACCTTAACTTTATCAATTAAATTCAACATTTTATGCGTAAGAGTGTATGTTTCATTTCTAAGAGTGTACAATCATGGGATAGAATTCAACTCAATTTATTTTTGTAGCGCCAATTCACAACAGAGCTACAGTACACCATTACAATGCACAAAAATCCTAAATGAAATAACTGATTAAAACAACAAAAAAAGTGGACTCAGATTTTTATTGTAGTGTTTCCAACTCTGCAGGTCAGCAATCTGTGTTAAAATGATGCTTTTATTTCAAAAGCTTCAAATAACATCCAATATGTTGTTTAGTCCAGATTTATTACGCTGTTGTGCTTATGTTAAGTGACAGCACATGCTATAGTGTGCATATGTGCTGAACTCCTGCTACAAAATTATTTCCACATAATGAAGTATGTCTTTCTTAACTAGTTTGAGAGGCCATGTAACTTACATGCTGGAAAATACAGAAGAAGAAGAAGAAGAACCTTATTTGTCATTGTACTTTGATGAATGCATAGAGTGAAATAAGGTGAAAAAAGATGCAACTTATAATTTAGTGCAATTTATACTCCAGTGTTATACATGAGCATTTCACAGTAACAAACATGAGTCAAAGCTAATTTTTAATGGTGAACTATAGTATGGTGAGATTGTGCTGTCTTTGTAATTCCATTATCATAGAATTGCCCAAATAGTACATTGGCAAAAGTGTGCGTGCGTGTGTCTATATCCAAAAAAGAATTATTAAACCAGGTACAGTAAAGAGATCAACCATGATAGAAAGAAAACACCACGATCATACATTACAAAACAAACAAACCACAATATCCACAAAAAGATGATGATGGTTGGTAAGGTTAGACCTTACCTGTATGAAGCGCATTGACACAGCTTTGTTGTGATTTGTTGCTATATAAACAAAATAAATTGAATTGAATTGTATGACACGAAGAAACCATCTCACTGGCTTGTTGACTGTATAATGTGACTCTTGCAGCTCATAATTCTGTTTACATGCCGGTTTGAATGCACCCCAAAGTGCCCCCACCACCACTGCTGCAGCTGTCCTGTGTTGGACATTTTTTACTTTCTCAATATGATACAAAGCTTTTTTTTTTTTTTTTTTTTTTTTTTTTTTTTGTGGTGATGATGAATAAGGCCTGATCTCAGACGTTGCACTGTAAAAGGTGACTTTATCATCTTTTATATGTAGCCCCTGAGTATAGAACATCCTTTCACATCCAACCCAATTTGATTTAAAAATAAATAATTAAAAATCCCCAGTTCAGAACAACAACAACAACAAAAATAGTAGCAAAAAATAAATAAATAAATTAATTAAAAGAATCCTTTGTTCTCTGAGGATGTGCAACACTCCACTGTTTACTTAACATTGTTTATTCATAAATTGTCGTAATAAATTATATTTCACCTGGGGCAGAGAAGTAAAAGTATCATCTCCACGTCGTAAAAGTAAGAATGAAACATTTCACCTGCTTTGCTGCCGCTGCTGTAAACACGCCGTCAGACCTGACCTGACCGATGGCGCCCGGCCGCTGGCCTCAGTCAGACTTTGTTTTATGTTCCAGAAGTCTGGATGCCTGCAGAAAATGTGTGTTTGTGAGTCAAGCTGTGTGGTTTTCACCAGCAGGCAGACAAAGCTGACCCGCTGTCAGCCGCGGAGTCAGACTCCGGCTCTGCCTGTAACACAGTCATCCCGAGCAGACGGAGGAATAAACTGTCTGACTGAGGACTTTGCCAGCCCACCTCCCACTGGATCAACGATTTCCTGAATGGTTAAAGGCTCAGCTCACACCTCACACCTCAGCACCACAGGGCTGCCTGCTGACCTCCATCCTCTACACCCTCTGTGACCCCACCTGCTCCAACAACTCCTTCAGTACGTCCAACATGACTACAGGTGGAGTCATCTCAGGATGAGATGAGACCACCAACAGGGATGAAGTTCAAAGTCTGACAGTGTGGAGGTCAGAGAACAGTCTCATTCTGAACTCCACAACAACAAAAGAACTCATCATATACAGTACTTCTGCAAAAACACAGCAGACCCTGATCCAGTACACATCAGGGGCTGCCTGCTTTCATATTTCTGAGCATGTACATTGAGAAGGATCTCACCTCAACTACCAGCATTAGCCTAGAATGCACAGCGACAACTCCACACACTGAGGATCCTCAAAACACAACCTGCAGGAGAAGCTGCTGATGTCCTCCTACTGCTGCTCTGTCGAGAGTCTGCCGACATACGTGAGTGTGTCGGTCATCAGCGGACAGGAAAGCCATTCATAGGATGACCAGTACTGATTAGAAGATCACTGAGTGCTCACTGACCTCTTTGGATGCCCTGTTAAATGCTCTCTGCTTTAAAACGGCAGCAACCATCCTGAAAGCTCCATCCCTCCTCAGACGCCATCTGTTTGACCTTTTACCTTCTTGAAGATGCCTTAGATCCATTAAATCATAGCCAAAGAGACTGTTTCTACCCCAGATCCATAAAAGTACTGAGCTTGAGTATTTGGACCTGAGTGACTAACAGCAAAATATCCCAAAAACAAAAATTACATTCTAATTAAACAATCACATGTATATTGAACCTGCACATCTTCATCTAACTGCACCTTTTTATAGTCATAAATTCCATGTTATTACTAATACACTATATATAGGTGATCAAAAACATGCTTATTTAAGGTCTGCTCCTGACCAAGGCAGTGTCTACATCTGGAGTTGGTCCCCAGGAACCGGACTGTGGCTGCCCACTGCTCCTTGTGGTTGGATTGTGTCTAACTGAAATTAGTATGGGTTAAATGCAGAGGACAAATTTTGTTGTATGTATATATGCAATGACAATAAAGGCGCTATTCTATTCTATTCTATTCTATTCTAAACACATCTCTGTAAAATGTTCAGTAAATGGGAAGTATCAACTCCACTACTGTTTACAACTAAAGGCTGCACTAGTGCACACAGACGTGGCACAGACTGTAGCCTTTAAATAGGAAATTCAAATTTTGACATCCTTAAAGTGGCCAACAGGTGCCACACCAAAAAAATGAATCAGTATAAAAATGGTAGCTGTGACAGAAAAAAAAACTGTAATAAAATACATGATTACCTTTTCAGAAGCTGTACATCTTACAGTATAAATCTGTTGTAATTTAATTTAAAAGCATTGGTTATTTATTGTAAATGTACAGAGCCACCACAGGGCAGCCTTGAACCTTGGATATTTTGGGAATACTCTTACTGTTTCTGCCACTCTGTTGTCAAATAATAGGAACTACTCTGAAAACATAATGATTTGTATTTTGCAATTTACCCCAGGTGGACTCCAATTAAGATGGAGAAACGTCTCAAGGATGATCAGTGGAAAGAGGATGCACCTGAGCTCCATTTTGAGCTTCATGGCAAAAGCTGTGAATACTTATGTACTCATGGCTTCTTAGTTTTTTTTTTTTGTTTGTTTGTTTTTAATAAATTTGCCAAAATCTCAAAAAAAAAAAAAAAAAAAAACTTTTTCACATTGCCATTATGGGCTATTGTGTGGAGAAAATTTGGAATAAGGCTGTAACATTTAAAAAAAGGTGGAAACAGTGAAGCGCTGTGAATACTTACTTACGTCCTAGGCACTATAGACTGTCTAGGATGGATTAATTCACTCACCCACTCATCCACATTTGTGATGTAGAAGCTTTACACTATCATCAGTGCAGGAAATTGCAGTCTTCGGGCCTCTTCACACATAGTGCGCAGGAAGCAGGAATTGTATGAAAAACATGTAGAATCGTATCTGCCTCTGAGGCCTCGTACACCTGTTTCTACAACTATTTGCGCACACCAGCGGCTGAAAGAGTGTGGCTGTGTGAACCCATCACACCCTCTTGTGGCAGGTGTCGGAAAAATTCCATGTGACACACATGAACATCTAACACCGGTCGCATGGAACTTAGAAAATGTGTGGCCAGTCGCACTCTTGGCATGACAACAGACTGCAGACAATCAGACTGCTGTGAAATTTGTCTAAGTTCCCCACGAGTGTAACTTTGCAAACACACACACTGACACGTGGGTGTGTGCGCTCCACTCACGGGAGGCATGGTTTCCGACAGAAGCAGCTCTGGTGATCTGTCATTCTGGACATTCCAGCTAGACAACACCTACTGTGTTTGTACAGACATGAACTAACAATTGTCCACTGTGAGGCGCGTGTGTCTGATTGCTGTACTTACGTGGACATAAATAAAAACATATATCGCCGTGGCACCAAGCTGCAGGGAGCGAGCACGCGCACGGAGCAGACACAGCCTGCCAGGTTGAAATGGACCATCAGATCAGAACACACAGTGGGCGATTTGACCGTCATGTCACCCACATGAGCTCTGTTCCACATGATGTGGAGTCTGTGCTGCGGCGCGCCGTCCACAAGACATGCGTGTCGGGCAGAACGCACACACGGGGTGACTGGATGCACCTGACCAGTAGATGTGGACATGATCAGAGCACACTGCTTCTCATTCATGTCATTTCATGACTGTGTGTCAGTGACCATGGGTCATCACCAGAGGAACAGACGAATCATATTTGTATTGATCGCTTGATCAATGGGGTGTTTTTATATGGTGTGGGATTTAAATGGTTTTTTTTTTTGTAATACTTCCATATCCTTCCTGATATGAGGCAGAATCCTGCAGCTTTCAAAGGACAGCTCTGTAACTCAGTGGTAAAGTTTATGACTGGGAATCAGAGCTTTTGGAAGGCGCAGGTTCTAGTCCCGTGGGTGGTATGTTTTTTTTTCTTTATTTTTTTTTCTTTATTCCACATAAGCGGCATGATGCGGTCCCACATGTACCAGCTGGTTTTTATTTTTATTTATTCCACATAAACGGCGCAATGTGGTGCACCTCACAGTGTTCCTGCTTGAAAGACACAGTCGCATGCACGAACCTTCGCAAAGGGATAATGCACACCTGCATGTCGGCACGTCGTTTTGAGCTGTTTTGCTGTATTTGACCAAGCTTTGTGCTATGTGTGAAGGGGCCCTTACTGTTACACCAGTAAGTGTTATGTTGCAATCACTATCTTTCTGGTTTTATAGTTAAAATATAATGTCTGTTTTTTTTAACATTAAAATGTCTCCCAGTTTTCATAGATAACACCTGGACACATTCTTTGGTCATTTCAGATTCTCTTTAATTTGTAGGGTTCTGTTGTTTCCTGTCTTCCTGTTTGGTTGTGGGACTTGGACTCTAACCAGTGAGCTAAGACAGTGACTGGATGTCTTTGGTACCAGGTCTATCTTTGGAGGTTCCTTGGGCACCGCAGGATGGCGTTTGTATCAAACGTATGGTTACTTTTGGAGACTAAGTTGACAGGAGGTGATGAGCTTCAACATGTTGGCCATCTGGCACATTCCTCTGTGCGTGATCCAAAGTGGATGTGCCTGAGTACTGAGGACTCCAGCAGCCGGGGAAGGCCAAGGACATGCCTACGTTTTCACCTGGCTGTGGCAGATAGATGGATACTCTGAAGTGTCATGGATGCAGTGAAGCATGGCACCAGGGCATGGTGCCAAACTTAGTTTGACTATTACTCTCAAGCTTTAAGTCTCTGATTTGTGTGAATGGACTGCTGCTTAATTTTTTGCACTCTGTGAAAGACCAACTTTAAAAATCTATTCTAACCTATTCTGTTCTGTTCTGTTCTGTTCCATTCCATCTCTGCCTGCATGCCGTCTTGGCATTCACATCTTGTTCCTTTTTTAACTTTTCACTCCGCTCACCTCTCTGTTTCAAGCCACTATTGTGGAGGAAGAAAATATGGCAAAAAATTAAGATGCTGAAAGCATGTAAGTATATAAATAATCTTTTCAGAAGAGGAACGCTCGGCCACAAAGAGTAAGAGGGTGAAGAATGTGAAAGTGGAGAGGCAGAGGAGGCTTTCAGGTATGATTTGTGAGGCGAGCGCCCAGCGTTTCATCTGAATTCAGCCAGGTTCTCCAGGAAAGATGTTGATCAGAATGAGATGTGAAGCGCGGTGAGGGATAGCATGAGCGAGCATCAGAGCCGGTGGAGGAGGAAGGAAGAGGAAGAGGAATTGAGTGGTGTGGTGAAGAGGATGAGGCACTGTTTATTATTAATGTTTTCCAGTTATGCCTTAGAAACAGAAGTGTTTTTTTCTCTGCCTCTTTTCCTCTCCGAGTCTGTAATCAAATGTATCCTACAGTGTTTTCCTCTTGACTTTTGATGCTACCGCACTGGAGTTTGATGATTTAAAGCCATTAGTATGGCGCTCTGGTACAGACGCCCGTGCTGTTATTATGCTGATGTGGGCCTGAGGGCAACATCGAGGACAGAGGAAACTCCTCTGAGCATTGAAACAATACCATCCTTTGGTGCTCTGTTACCTTCGATGTTTTTGAAACATTCAACGTGGAGCTTTCTGTGCATTTCTGCAGTGTTCAGAGGACAGAATACAAAACGAGACCACATGCTGTTTTCAGATGTCCCTAATTAAGGGCTTCAGAGACGGAAGTGTGTTCCAGAAACACCTACACAAGGAATTGTTACTTCAGACTAAAACGGTCTTCATAGAGGAATGACACAGTTCAGAACACTAAGGTCAAAACTCTAAAATACATTTGCTGCAGTGTCATCTGAACCTACTAAAGGCTGTTATATCCTTCAGGTTATTGATGGCGTCAGTCAGAATCCAGATTCTTCAAATACCATTGAGCCTATTTACACCCATCGCACAACTTTAATGAAAGTTTGAGTGCAAACACAAAATGACTACTCTGTATATTTGAGGTCATACTCAGACATGATGTGGTGTGGCGTGGCTGGATTTTAACATGTGACATCACAAGAACATTAAAGAAGAGATCAAGAGATCACAATATTCAGGGTCTGAATCTGAGCTCAGATTTCCTCTATCACATCACCCTTTTTTGCAATCTCCATGTTCCCTAGTGATGGATTAGGCACTCATGAGTTTGACGCCACTAATAATGCACAAAAGCAGCTTCAAAAGCATAGTTTTAAACCAGGTTTGCGAAATGTGAACAAGGGCCGTAATATTGTTTATGGTGCCGAAGAGGCATGCAAAACTGCAGCTTTTGCTTCAATGGTTGATACAAGAAGTAGCCACAAAGTTAGAAAAATAGCTGTTTCCAGACAAAGTAGTAAGGTTAAGAAATGTTGTCATTTTTTTTTTTTTTTTAAATACTGTATGTTTGACTGACTGTTTTTTAACAGGAATGTTTATTGTGTGACAGGTCCAGACTAGGGATGAGCGAGTACACCAGTATCTGTATTTGTATTTGTATCTGTTCAACCATCTAAATTATCTGTATCCATATCTGTACTTGTAGTGGGCGTGGCCTAAACCGGAGGTGGGGGTGGCTTAACCCGAAATGGCGAGGGCTTAAATCAGTACATTATTTTAAGTCTGAAATTCATATGGATTGATCAGAAGTTGCTACATTTATTGTTTATTTGAAAACTATTTACAAAACAGACTCAAAATTGAGATTCAAATCAATGTTTTTGTTCACAAAAGTAAAAGAACTATTTACAGAACAAGTTTTTGTACATTGTATATAACTTCTGACTTAATATTCTTAAGTCTATGAATGAATATTTACAGAACAGCCTCAGAATTGAGATTCAATGTTTTTGATCACAGTAGTAAAGGAACTATTTTACAGAACATGCTTTTTAATAAACTCAGAACATGAATATGTTTTTAAAGGCACAGCACTGGAGTGGTTTAGATCTTATCTTAGAGACTGTAGTTTCTCTGTGCACTTTGGGCCACACCAGTCCAGCTCAGTACCCTTAAATTATGGTGTTCCACAAGGCTCTGTTTTGGGTCCTGCTCTTTTTTCACTGTATATGCTGCCACTTGGCACCATATTCAGAAAATACAACTTGGCCTTCCATTTTTATGCTGATGACCTGCAAATCTATCTGCCACTTAAGCTCCCATCAAATTCTCTGACTGTTTTGGTAAATTGTCTGCAGGAAGTGAAAACTTGCTTGGCTCAAAACTTTCTAATTCTCAATGAGAATAAAACTGAAATAGTTAGTTTTGGCCCTGCATAGTCATCTGGTTCATGTGATGTGCTTGGTCCTTTGTCTTCCTGTGTGCATGATTCTGTCAGAAATTTGGGGGTCATTTTTGACAGCTCCTTCAAAATGGACAAGCAAATTAATTCTGTGGTAAAGGCCAGTTTCTACCAACTTAGAATTTTGAGAAAAGTGAAGGCTTACCTCCCAGCGTGTGATTTTGAGCGAGTTATTCATTTGTTTATCAATCAATCAATCAATCAATTTTTTTATATAGTGCCAAATCACAACAAACAGTTGCCCCAAGGCGCTTTCTATTGTAAGGCAAGGCCATACAATAATTATGTAAAACCCCAACGGTCAAAACGACCCCCTGTGAGCAAGCACTTGGCTACAGTGGGAAGGAAAAACTCCCTTTTAACAGGAAGAAACCTCCAGCAGAACCAGGCTCAGGGAGGGGCAGTCTTCTGCTGGGACTGGTTGGGGCTGAGGGAGAGAACCGGGAAAAAGACATGCTGTGGAGGGGAGCAGAGATCGATCACTAATGATTAAATGCAGAGTGGTGCATACAGAGCAAAAACAGAAAGAAACAGTGCATCATGGGAACCCCCCAGCAGTCTACGTCTATAGCAGCATAACTAAGGGATGGTTCAGGGTCACCTGATCCAGCCCTAACTATAAGCTTTAGCAAAAAGGAAAGTTTTAAGCCTAATCTTAAAAGTAGAGAGGGTGTCTGTCTCCCTGATCTGAATTGGGAGCTGCTTCCAGAGGAGAGGAGCCTGAAAGCTGAAGGCTCTGCCTCCCATTCTACTCTTACAAACCCTAGGAACTACAAGTAAACCTGCAGTCTGAGAGCGAAGCGCTCTATTGGGGTGATATGGTACTACGAGGTCCCTAAGATAAGATGGGACCTGATTATTCAAAACCTTATAAGTAAGAAGAAGAATTTTAAATTCTATTCTAGAATTAACAGGAAGCCAATGAAGAGAGGCCAATATGGGTGAGATATGCTCTCTCCTTCTAGTCCCCGTCAGTACTCTAGCTGCAGCATTTTGAATTAACTGAAGGCTTTTTAGGGAACTTTTAGGACAACCTGATAATAATGAATTACAATAGTCCAGCCTAGAGGAAATAAATGCATGAATTAGTTTTTCAGCATCACTCTGAGACAAGACCTTTCTGATTTTAGAGATATCGCGTAAATGCAAAAAAGCAGTCCTACATATTTGTTTAATATGCGCTTTGAATGACATATCCTGATCAAAAATGACTCCAAGATTTCTCACAGTATTACTAGAGGTCAGGGTAATGCCATCCAGAGTAAGGATCTGGTTAGACACCATGTTTCTAAGATTTGTGGGGCCAAGTACAATAACTTCAGTTTTATCTGAGTCATCCATGTCTTTATGTCTGTAAGACAATCCTGCAGTTTAGCTAATTGGTGTGTGTCCTCTGGCTTCATGGATAGATAAAGCTGGGTATCATCTGCGTAACAATGAAAATTTAAGCAATACCGTCTAATAATACTGCCTAAGGGAAGCATGTATAAAGTGAATAAAATTGGTCCTAGCACAGAACCTTGTGGAACTCCATAATTAACTTTAGTCTGTGAAGAAGATTCCCCATTTACATGAACAAATTGTAATCTATTAGACAAATATGATTCAAACCACCACAGCGCAGTGCCTTTAATACCTATGGCATGCTCTAATCTCTGTAATAAAATTTTATGGTCAACAGTATCAAAAGCAGCACTGAGGTCTAACAGAACAAGCACAGAGATGAGTCCACTGTCCGAGGCCATAAGAAGATCATTTGTAACCTTCACTAATGCTGTTTCTGTACTATGATGAATTCTAAAACCTGACTGAAACTCTTCAAATAGACCATTCCTCTGCAGATGATCAGTTAGGTGTTTTACAACTACCCTTTCAAGAATTTTTGAGAGAAAAGGAAGGTTGGAGATTGGCCTATAATTAGCTAAGATAGCTGGGTCAAGTGATGGCTTTTTAAGTAATGGTTTAATTACTGCCACCTTAAAAGCCTGTGGTACATAGCCAACTAACAAAGATAGATTGATCATATTTAAGATCGAAGCATTAAATAATGGTAGGGCTTCCTTGAGCAGCCTGGTAGGAATGGGGTCTAATAAACATGTTGATGGTTTGGATGAAGTAACTAATGAAAATAACTCAGACAGAACAATCGGAGAGAAAGAGTCTAACCAAATACCGGCATCACTGAAAGCAGCCAAAGATAACGATACGTCTTTGGGATGGTTATGAGTAATTTTTCTCTAATAGTTAAAATTTTGTTAGCAAAGAAAGTCATGAAGTCATTACTAGTTAAAGTTAATGGAATACTCAGCTCAATAGAGCTCTGACTCTTTGTCAGCCTGGCTACAGTGCTGAAAAGAAACCTGGGGTTGTTCTTATTTTCTTCAATTAGTGATGAGTAGAAAGATGTCCTAGCTTTACGGAGGGCTTTTTTATAGAGCAACAGACTCTTTTTCCAGGCTAAGTGAAGATCTTCTAAATTAGTGAGACGCCATTTCCTCTCCAACTTACGGGTTATCTGCTTTAAGCTACGAGTTTGTGAGTTATACCACGGAGTCAGACACTTCTGATTTAAAGCTCTCTTTTTCAGAGGAGCTACAGCATCCAAAGTTGTCTTCAATGAGGATGTAAAACTATTGACGAGATACTCTATCTCCCTTACAGAGTTTAGGTAGCTACTCTGCACTGTGTTGGTATATGGCATTAGAGAACATAAAGAAGGAATCATATCCTTAAACCTAGTTACAGCGCTTTCTGAAAGACTTCTAGTGTAATGAAACTTATTCCCCACTGCTGGGTAGTCCATCAGAGTAAATGTAAATGTTATTAAGAAATGATCAGACAGAAGGGAGTTTTCAGGGAATACTGTTAAGTCTTCTATTTCCATACCATAAGTCAGAACAAGATCTAAGATATGATTAAAGTGGTGGGTGGACTCATTTACTTTTTGAGCAAAGCCAATAGAGTCTAATAATAGCTTAAATGTAGTGTTGAGGCTGTCATTCTCAGCATCTGTGTGGATGTTAAAATCGCCCACTATAATTATCTTATCTGAGCTAAGCACTAAGTCAGACAAAAGGTCTGAAAATTCACAGAGAAACTCACAGTAACGACCAGGTGGACGATAGATAATAACAAATAAAACTGGTTTTTGGGACTTCCAATTTGGATGGACAAGACTAAGAGACAAGCTTTCAAATGAATTAAAGCTCTGTCTGGGTTTTTGATTAATTAATAAGCTGGAATGGAAGATTTCTGCTAATCCTCCGCCCCGGCCCGTGCTACGAGCATTCTGACAGTTAGTGTGACTCGGGGGTGTTGACTCATTTAAACTAACATATTCATCCTGCTGTAACCAGGTTTCTGTTAGGCAGAATAAATCAATATGTTGATCAATTATTATATCATTTACCAACAGGGACTTAGAAGAGAGAGACCTAATGTTTAATAGACCACATTTAACTGTTTTAGTCTGTGGTGCAGTTGAAGGTGCTATATTATTTTTTCTTTTTGAATTTTTATGCTTAAATAGATTTTTGCTAAGAGCTAGTAGCTACGCTAACCTAGCGGATTCCTAAAAACACGCAAAGTGAATAATGTGTAAATAATTTAGAGGTGATTCAGCAGAAGGAGTGCTTTAGTTAAGGCACGTAAAGATTACACTGGGAAACAAATCATAATCTAGATAACTAGATCAATCTAACTGCGCAGATTAAACAGCTAACAGATACAGAAAAACACCGCTGTGCTCCGGAACAGGAAGTGATACAATACCGCAGTGAGAGCCAACCACCAGTAGAGGCAAGCAAGATGATTTATAACATCTCGTTTAGATTATTGTAACTCACTCTACTGTGGACTGGACCAGTCGTCTCTAAAGCGTCTGCAGCAGGTTCAGAACGCTGCAGCACGACTGCTCACAGGGATGAGGAAACGAGAGCACATCACCCCTGTGTTGGCCTCGCTCCATTGGCTCCCAGTAACATTCAGGTTTGATTTTAAGATCCTGCTGCTTGTGTTCAAGTGTTTAAATGGTTTGGCTCCCGAATACCTCTCTGAGCTTTTGACTCCTTATGTTCCAGTCAGATCAGTGAGGTCAGAAAGCCAGCTTTTATTAAATGTGCCCAGATCTCGATTAAAAACTCGAGGTGATCAGGCTTTTTCGGTGGCTGCGCCTAAACTCTGTAACAGTTTACCTTTGCATATCAGAGCTGCTCCATCTCTAGAGTCTTTTAAATTTGTTCTTAAAACTCATTTTTATGCTTTGGCTTTTAATACAATTTAAGCTGTGTGTGTCTGGTTTTATGTGTTTCATATATTTTGGAATTTTAATGCTTTGTTTTGGTGGTATGGTTTTTGATACTGTTTTTACTGTGAAGCACTTTGGGCAGCTGCTGTTGTTGTAAATGTGCTATATAAATAAAATTGACATTGACATGTTTTTGATCACAGTAGTGAAGGAACTATTTTACAGAACATGTTTTTTAATAAACTCAGAACATGAACATGTTTTTTAATAAACTCAGAACATGAATATGTTTTTGAGCACAATAGTAAAGGAACTATTTTACAGAACATGTTTTAATAAACTCAGAACATGAATATGTTTTTGATCACAATAGTAAAGGAACTATTTTACAGAACATGTTTTTTAATAAACTCAGAACATGAACATGTTTTTTAATAAACTCAGAACATGAATATGTTTTTGAGCACAATAGTAAAGGAACTATTTTACAGAACATGTTTTAATAAACTCAGAACATGAATATGTTTTTGATCACAATAGTAAAGGAACTATTTTACAGAACATGTTTTTAATAAACTCAGAACATGAATATGTTTTTGATCACAATAGTAAAGGAACTATTTTACAGAACATGTTTTTTAATAAACTCAGAACATGAATATGTTTTTGATCACAATAGTAAAGGAACTATTTTACAGAACATGTTTTTAATAAACTCAGAACATGAATATGTTTTGATCACAATAGTAAAGGAACTATTGTACAGAACATGTTTTTAATAAACTCAGAACATGAATATGTTTTTGATCACAATAGTAAAGGAACTATTTTACAGAACATGTTTTTTAATAAACTCAGAACATGAATATGTTTTTGATCACAATAGTAAAGGAACTATTTTACAGAACATGTTTTTTAATAAACTCAGAACATGAATATGTTTTTGATCACAATAGTAAAGGAAACTATTTTACAGAACATGTTTTTTAATAAACTCAGAACATGAATATGTTTTTAATCACAATAGTAAAGGAACTATTTTACAGAACATGTTTTTTAATAAACTCAGAACATGAATATGTTTTTAATCACAATAGTAAAGGAACTATTGTACAGAACATGTTTTTTTAATAAACCTCAGAACATGAATTGTTTTGATCACAATAGTAAAGGAACTATTTACAGAACATGTTTTTTTTAATAAACTCAGAACATGAATATGTTTTAATCACAATAGTAAAGGAACTATTGTACAGAACATGTTTTTTAATAAACTCAGAACATGAATATGTTTTTGATCACAATAGTAAAGGAACTATTTTACAGAACATGTTTTTTTAATAAACTCAGAACATGAATATATTTTTAATCACAATAGTAAAGGAACTATTGTACAGAACATGTTTTTAATAAACTCAGAACATGAATATGTTTTTGATCACAATAGTAAGGGAACTATTTTACAGAACATGTTTTTTAATAAACTCAGAACATGATATGTTTTTGATCACAGTAGTAAAGGAACTATTTTACAGAACATGTTTTTTAATAAATTCAGAACATGAATATGTTTTGATCACAGTAGTAAAGGAACTATTTTACAGAACAATTTTTTTAATAAACTCAGAAGATGAATATGTTTTTGATCACAATAGTAAAGGAACTATTTTACAGAATGCTTTTTTATAAACTCAGAACCTGAATATTGTTAAGTGTATGAATGAAAACCAGAACAGCCTCAGAATTGACATTCAATGAAGTAGGAAATTATGAACTACTCAGTATGCATGAACAAGAGTTGTCATACTCAGCACATCTTCCATTACATTTTATGATCAAACTGTGATTTTTTTTTTCTATTATTTATTTATTTTACTACCTAACATTCTTGGCACTTTTTTCCACACAAAGTTAAATAATATTGATTAAGTTTTGTCTGTTTTTGTGTGTGCAACACTGTGTGTGCATGTGTGTGTGACTGAGTGACTGTGTGTGAGAGAGAGAGTGTGTGAGAGGTTGTTCGACTGGCCAATTTATTTTTATGAACTGCAGTGAGACAATATTAATTACTACATGCAGCCATATTCAATAAAAATATTAATGTAGGCTGCTATGTGTGTTCAGCTATATGCGTGTATGTGTGTAAGTGGTCTGTAAGACTGTTTATTTATTTTGTAATGATCTGTGTGAACTTGGGGATTCATGTAAAGATCCAGTGATGGCAAACAGGGAAATAATATGTCAGCCTTGTTCACTGTATTCTCCTCAAAAGCACCGTGTTCAGTACGAGAAAAGATTTCCAAGTGACTTTATATCACCAACAAAACTAAGAGCAAACAAACGGTTAAAAAAACCCGACCGGAGTGGAGGCAGTGACTGACACAACACGAGCCGTTTTCAGCTCTGTCTTATCAAATGCACCGCGTATGTTACGAAACAAGTTCACCAAATAACTTTAAATAATAGCATACAAACCAAAAAAGAGGCGAGCTGAAGAGAGAGGAGAGCACGGAAGCCAAACACAGAGAGAGATCGTGTGTGTGTGTGTGTGTGTGTGTGTGTGTGTGTGTGTGTGTGTGTGTGTGTGTGTGTGTGTGTGTGTGTGTGTGTGTGTGTGTGTGTGTGTGTGTGTGTGTGTGTGTGTGTGTGCGAGAAGCTGCAGACAGACGTTTCTGGGTGTGACTTGCTAATCACAGAGCGTGAAGACAGTTAATTAGCCAATGAGAATTTTCCTTCAGCACAAGCACAGATATTGATTAGTTTTATTCGTATCATGCTCGCAACATCAATACTTTTATCAAAAGAGTGTACCTTGCTTATTTCAGAGTACCACTTCATGCCCAGGACAAAAACTGGACACCTCACCCAGTTTGCACAACTTATGTTGAAACACTGAGCAGGATGTTTTTCTGTATTTTTATTTATTTATTTATTTATTTTTTGCATGCTTTTGATTTAAAACTGCAAATTTAATTCTGTGAGAAAGACACAGAACTAAGAAAAAAATGAACTTTTCTCAGTGGTGCCTCATCTGTGATGAGCAAAATGCTCCAGATTGTATTTTTTCAATATATTTCACTTATTTAGTATTTGTGTGCTGTGGTCATTAATGCTCAAAAAGGGTGCAAGCATAAAAGTAGTTTTGGAAATGCATTCTTAAGGGAGTAGCTGCCTTCCATTGCAAACATTATTTCATTTGTAGGTGCTTAAATACAATGTAAATCTTCTTTAACTTTTGGCAAAAAAAATATTAAAAAAAAAACTGCTTTCATATCTCAAAAACATGATGTGAATGGCAAAAACTAACACCATATTTGGATTCAGCACCCCAAATTAGCAAAAAAAAAAAAAAATGTGGTCATCCTCATCATTGATAATAATCATTCACATATTTTAATGAGAAAAATAATAGTTATGATCATCCCTGTTGTCTGAGAGAAGAGACTGATTTGCTCATTTGTTTTGTTTTATTGTTTTTGTATATCTCAGACCAATTTTGTAAAATTGGAGAAAAAAGGAAGATCTGAATTATTACCAAATCATCCCTCTACATAAAGTTTAATATTCCTCCAGTATTTATTTGAGATATCTCAAAGAAGCTGACAGATAAACTGAGGAGCAGAATAAGAAATAAGATGTATTGGAAGAGGGGAAAACCAAAATTCCTTTACTAAAGTAACAAACTGCTGAGATGGCTACAAAACAAGAATTGTAAAAATTGGGCATGATTTGGTTAAAATTTGACATCTGTTTTTCCAAATGATGATGACTGTGGGTAAATCTGTGTAGTGGCTATCTTTGTATCTTTAATTCTTGTTGCCCAGAGTGAGGATGAAAAGGATGATGGGCTAATATATAACAGAGTGAAAGCCATGCGAAGAACCCTAAAACAATCATTCATACAGAAGTATTTCAATATAAAGTCAATGCAGTCATAAATAACCCCACTCTGTCATATTAGTCACTAAAATAGCTTGTTCACTTAAGAGTTAAGAACACCAGTTTCTAACTTCAAGTGTTCATATCCATGTGATCACTTTGTAAAGTTTTCATGCAAGCATTTGAAACATTAATGCAAGAGTCCAAACCAGTAAGAAAATCTATACATACAAAGTTTGTTGTAGGTATACTGTTGTAGGTATCCTAGTATTATATCAGTTACTCCACTGATCCATGTTCTGAGTTTAACATTTTTTGCCTTTTTAATGAGTTGTTCTTCTGCCAAAAGGTGCTAACAATCACTGTCACACTTATCAATGTCACACATATTAATGACACATCATTTGGCTGTCAGGAGGCAGGATGACACTTGCACGACTTTGATCTGCGCACTTGCATGCACATCATCATGACGATTCTACCTGCTGTGTTCCCAAATGGACGCCATGCCTTGTTTCACTGGCTGCAACACGTTGTGCACTGGACGCTGCGTATCTAAAATAATAATTTTGTAGCATATTAATCATTTTCTCTCTGAGTTAGCTGTTGAAAATGCCTCTAATTGCTTCTGGAATCACAGAGGAGCACTCCAGCTGCTGCTTTTTCCGGCACGCATGCTGAACGAGGTGGAGAAAGTATTTGGAGCCGTCCAAAAAGGTAATTATCTGTCATGTTTATATTGTAATGGCTTGGTAAAACAGTTGCATGGTCTTTCCTTCTTGTGCGCAGCTGTAAAGGTATGTTTATGATGGATTTAACATCTCATTATACAATCGTTCAGATGAGCTGTGCTGTGATGCGGTGCGCTGATGCAATCATTCACATTGTTTACTTCTTTACTCGACTTGACAAGCTTCGCATGCCATTTCGTGCAATGTTCACAGCCATTTCACGTTTGTTGCACACCTTTGATGCATGAGAGATTTTTTGAACATTTAAAATTCTCTTTGCGCACTTGCACGCGGTGGTGCACATCTCATGTTCAGTCTACACCGGTTCACAGCAAGTTTACTCACCAGTACGACACACTGCGTATGGGTGCATGAATCAAATTCATGCAAGTGTCAGGGGGCCTTTAGAGTTTGCTAATTGAAGTCACCTGACAATGACATCATAGCTATATGTGTGTGTGTGTGTGTGTGTGTGTGGTGTGTGTGTGTGTGTGTGTGTGTGTGTGTGTGTGTGTGTGTGTGTGTGTGTGTGTGTGTGTGTGTGTGTGTGTGTGTGTGTCTTTACAGCACTTCAACAGTTGCAGTGTTCTTTTGTTTTAGCTTTGGATGAGGCCTTAGTTGGTCAGGTATATTCAAGATTAAATAATTATTTATCATCACTGTGCAGTTGCCTGAGCAACAAAATTATTGGAAGCAACTTTTGTAAGGTGCATAAGTTGATGATGATGTGAGCCTGTTGGCTTCATCAGCCTGTGACCAACACTCACTGGATTGGTCACAGCTGAGTGTGAAGCAGCTGGAATGAGGATCAGCACCTCTAAATCTGAGGCCATGGCTCTCAGCAGGAAACCGATGGATTGCCAACTCCAGGTAGGGAATGAGGTCTTGCTCCAAGTGAAGGAGCTCAAGTACCTTGGGGTCTTGTTCACAAGTGAGGGGACAGTGGAGCATGAGATTGGCCAGAGAATTGGTGCAGCAGGGCGGTGCTGCATTCGCTCTACTGTACTGTTGTGATGAAAAGAGAGCTGAGTCAAAAGGGGAGGCTCTCGATCTACTATTATCTCTTTGTTCCTACTCTCACCTATGGTCATGAGGGTTGGGTCATGGCCCAAAGAACTTGATTGCAGGTACAAGTGGCCGAAATGGGCTTCCTTAGGTGTGTGGCTGGTGGAAACTCGTTCATCTGTGGGGAGCTCAGAGTAGAGCCACTGCTCCTTCATGTTGAAAGGAGCCACCTGAGGTGGTTCGGGCATCTGGTCAGGATGCCCCCAGGGCATCTCCCTAGGGAGATGTTCCAGGTATGCTCTTCAAGGAGGAGACACCGGGGAAGACCCAGGACTAGGTGGAGGCAATATATCTCCACACTGGCCTGGGAATGCCTCGGGATCCCCCAGTCACAGGTGGTCAATGTGGCCTAGGAAAGGGAAATGCGATCCTGGATAAGCGGTTGAAGATGAGTGATGAGATGACAAAATGGAAGTAACAATAAAATAAAATAATAATAATACTGTTGATAATAACAAGAGTGTGTATATGATAACAAAAATGTAAACAATTTATAAATACATTCAGAAAATATGTAACTAACAGTTAATAAATGGGTTGAGTTATTGTTCTAACAACTGTTGATGTCTAAGGTTATACAAACATTCTGGACTCACACCATTCCAACTCATTTTAGAAACTTTGCATAATTTATTACCACCCTTGAAAAATGTCAGCTACCTATTTTATAAACACTACCCTATATATATATATATATATATATATATATATATATATATATATATATATATATATATATATATATATATATATATATATATATATACAGTGAGGAAAATAAGTATTTGAACACCCTATGGTTTTGCAAGTTCTCCACTTAGAAATCATGAGGGCTCTGAAATTTTCTTCTTAGGTGCATGTCCACTGTGAGAGACATAATCTAAAAAAGATATCAGGAAATCACAATGTATGATTTTTTTAATAATTTAATTGTATGTTACCAACCAGCAAGAATACTGGCTCTCACAGACCTGTTAATTTTTCTTTAAGAAGACCTCTTATTCTGCACTCTTTACCTGTATTAATTGCTCCTGTTTGAACTTGTTACCTGTATAAAAGACACCTGTTCACACAGTCAATCAATCACACTGCAACCTGTCCACCATAGCCAAGAACAAAGAGCTGTCTAAGGACACCAGGGACAAAACTGTAGACCTGCACAAGGCTGGGATGGACTACAGGACAACAGGCAAGCAGCTTGGTAGAAGACAACAAATGTTCTGATTATTTATTAGAAAGTGAAGAAACACAAGATGACTGTCAATCTCCCTCAGTCCTGGGATTCCATGCAAAATCTCACTTGTGGGGTAAGGATGATTCTGAGAAGCTCAGAACTACACAGGAGGACCTGGTCAATGACCTGAAGAGAGCTCGGACCACAGTCACAAAGATTACATTAGTAACACATGATGCTGTCATGGTTTAAAATCCTGCAGGGCAGCAAGGTCCCCCTGCTCAAGCCAGCACATGTCTAGGCCCGTTTGAAGTTCACCAGTGACCATCTGCATGATCCAGAGGAGGCATGGGAGAAGGTCATGTGGTCAGATGAGGCAAAATAGAGGTTTTTGGAATTAACTCCTCTTAGCATGTTTAGAGGATGAGAACAACCCAAGAAAACCATCCCAACCGTGAAGCATGGGGTGGAAACATCATACTCTGGGGGTGCTCTTCTGCAAAGGTGACAGGACGACTGCACCGTATTGAAGGGAGGATGGATGGGGCCATGTATTGTGAGATTTTGGCAAACAACCTCCTTCCCCTCATTAAGAGCATTGAAGATGGGTCATGGCTGGGTCTTCCAGCATGACAATGACCCCAAACCACAGCCAGGACAACTAAGGAGGGGCTCTGTAAGAAGCATTTCAAGGTCCTGGAGTGGCCTGGCCAGTCTCAGACCTGAACTCAATAGAAAACCTTTGGAGGGAGATGAAACTCCAAACCTGAAAGCTCTACAGAAGATCTGTATGGAGGAGTGGACCAAAATCCCTGCAGCAGTGTGTGCAAACCTGGTGAAAAACTACAGGAAACATTTGACCTTTGTAACTGCAAAAAAAAAAGCTACTGTAGCAAATATTACCCTTGATTTTCACAGGTGTTCAAATAGTTATTTGCAGCAGTAACATACAAATGAATTATTTAAAAAAATCATACATTGTGATTTCTGGATTTTTTATTATTATTATGTCTCTCACAGTGGACATGCACCTAAGATGAAATTTCAGACCCCTCCATGATTTCTAAGTGGGAGAACTTGCAAAATCGCAGGGTGTTCAAATACTTATTTTCCTCACTGTATATATAAAGAGAATTTGATCTCAATGAGTTTTTATCCTGGTTTAAATAAAAGTTGATGATGATGATGATGATGGTGATGATATATATATATTATATAGATATATATATATATATATAGATATATATATATATAGATATATATATATATATATATATATATATAGATATATACGAGGACTGTCCATAAAGTATAGGTCCTTTTTATTTTTTTCAAAAACTATATGGATTTCATTCATATGTTTTTACGTCAGACATGCTTGAACCCTCGTGCGCATGCATGAGTTTTTCCACGCCTGTCGGTGACGTCATTCGCCTGTGAGCACTCCTTGTGGGAGGAGTCGTCCAGCCCCTCGTCGGAATTCCTTTGTCTGAGAAGTTGCTGAGAGACTGGCGCTTTGGTTTGATCAAATTTTTCTAAACCTGTGAGACACATCAAAGTGGACATGGTTCAAAAAATTAAGCTGGTTTTCAGTGAAAATTTTAACGGCTGATGAGAGATTTTGAGGTGATACTGTCGCTTTAAGGACTTCCCACGGTGTGAGACGTCGCGCTGCGCTCTCAGGTGGCGTCATCAGCCTGTTTCAAGCTGAAAACCTCCACATTTCAGGCTCTATTGATCCAGGACGTGCGTGAGAGAACAGAGAAGGTGTCAGAAGAAGTCGTTTCAGTCAGCATTTTATCCGGATATTCCACTGTTAAAGGAGATTTTTTAATGAAAGACGTGCGGACGGGTCCGCACGTCGGGACGCAGCCGGCGCGGAGCGGCGGCACAGGAAAAACACCTCCGTGTTGATAACCATTTGTAAAATCCAGGCGGCTTTTGATGGCTTTCAGTGGAGTGAGTATATGAGAAATTGTGTTAACAGCTGGACATGTTCCAACTTGTCCTTAAGGCTTCCAACAGAGGGGTTTTTCCTGGGGCGGAGCGTCGCGGCTGGACGACTCCTCCACAAGGAGTGCTCACAGGCGAATGACGTCACCGACAGGCGTGGAAAACTCACGCATGCGCACGAGGGTTCAAGCATGCCTGATGTAAAAACATATGAATGAAATCCATATAGTTTTTTGAAAAAATAAAAAGGACCTATACTTTATGGACAGACCTCGTATATATTATATATATATATATATATATATATATATATATATATATATATATATATATAATGTTTGAGTTCAGTGGTTTAGTATGTCAGGCCTTGCCTCGTTGAATGGTATGTTCCAGCTTTCACCTCATGAAATATTCATTCCATTGAAAGAATGTAAAAACATTCATTATTGTTTTATATAACAGCTAAAATAGATCCTTGTCATTTTATATTTTATTAATTTATAAACAACAGAAAAGGGACTTACATTTTGGTGTTCCACTGTGACGTGTTGTCCAGTGATGCTGTGCACTGACTTTGGACTTCCATACAAAAAAAAAAGACTCTGTGTAGTTCCTCAGTCCAGCCAAAAATCACATCAGCGTTTCATGTTCGCAGCTTTTCATGCATCCAGGCGGCTTACAGTGGAGTGGATTTTGTGTGTGTGTGTAGCAGTGTCAGTTAACTCAATCAAATCATCATGTCGCTGTCCCATGTGTGTGCGTGCGCACACACGCAACCAGCTCGGTCGAGCTGTGACCTCCTCAGTGCAGCTAAAAAAATAAAAGTCACGTCAGAAATGAGTCCAGGTGTTCTTTCTCTCTTCCTGCTAACAGACAGCACAGTGGATTTGTTTTGTGTGTGTGTGTGTATCTTACAAGAATTAGCAGTGTCAGTTAGCTCAAATTATGTCTCATGAGAGTTGTGTCCCCCCCGAGCGCGCACACACACGCAAATAAGACTGTATGCATCCTCAGTGCAGTGAAAAAAAATCACGTCAGAAATGAGTCCAGCTTTTGTTCTTTCTTCCTGCTAACAACCTCCAGGCAGCACAGTGGATTGGTTTGTGTGTGCTTGCGTGCATGAGCATGCGTGGGCGTGCACATACTCATGCACGTGCATGAGTATGCACATGCATGCACGAGCATGTCCGCGTGTGCATGAGTATGCTCACACACAACGTGTGCGAGCATGTGTGCGCGTGCACAAGCATGTGTGTGCGTGCACAAGCATGTGCGCATGTGCACATGCACGAGGACTTGCACACACATGCGCATGTGTGATCACATTTGCGCACGTGCACAATGACGTGCGCACTTGCGTGTGCACGTGAGTGCAATGGGTACCAAATGTATGGAACCAAATTTGCACTCTAAATGGAACCAAGCCGCACTCTGAATGCAATGCAACACTAATGGGATGAATTAATCCATGTCATGTGACATACAAAGTACCAATCAAATGACAAGAATCCACTCAGCCGTTATATAAATATATGTATTTGGATGTAAAATTAATCAATGCATGTTTCTTGGATCTAACATCTAACATTGATTTGCCTTGTTATGGTAGCTTGCTGGCAAAGTTTTCACCCTACTATAAAAAGGAAAACATTATCTTTCAGATGCAGGGTTGCAAAAGCTTGTGGTTCCTGAGCATTAACCATTACAATTTGGGTCATTTTTGTATCATCCTCCCCTAGTATGCATGTATGTGTCTTGCATCTAACATTGATTGGGCTATATAGGACCATTTGAACTGATTAACTGATTTGATTTATTGATTGTTTAACTATGTAATGGTGTCAGAAAGGGAGTCAGGGTCCACCACCTGGATGCATGCAGACAACAGACAAAACTGGATCACAATGAGGACAGGTTTTCCAAATGCCTGCCTGGAACTTTGTATAATACAAACCTATCTGTGATGGGGCCTCAGGGTCAGAATCATATTTATTTCTTCTTCTTCTAGTGCGGGGACAGGCTGGTTTGTTTCGCCCCCAGTGGTAGATGACGGAAAGGTGGCATAGGCAGGATTTTCCACAGAGCCTGCTTGAATATGCTGTGCTGCTGATTAACAAAGACTAGAAGTTATTTAAAGGTTACTGTCTGTGTTTGGTGCCTACTGCTCTCTCATCTGTAAACTGTGCTTGATGCCTCGTTGTTCCTCTCCACTCTACATACTGAATGAGTGCTTCTCATTGGCTTTTAATGTCAACAGTTTCCCAGATCCATTATCCTGTTCTGGGAAGGAGATGGCAAAGAACTTTACTTCTTTACATCAAAGGGATACTCTGTCGAGCCAGCCATAACCACTTTCCCATCACATGAATTCAGAGCAGCACGAGGGAAGGGGTACCAACACTGACCCTGTAATGATCCCCAAGTACAGTCTTTCAAAACTGTATACAAACGGCATGACAAGATCTGAAAGTACGAAAAGGACTCCATAAATAACATTTATAATCATATAAAAAATCAGTTTAATTATACAGCATCAAATCATCACACACTGTAGTGTATGTTATTGTTTTTCAATTCAGTTTAATTCAACTTATTGAACTTATAGAGCACCAAATCACGACAGCGTCACCTCGAGGTGCTTCACAGGAAACAACTTAAAAAACCAAAACAAGTTAAAACCAAAAAATTAAAGAGCCTAATTAAAGGATTAAAAGCATCATAAAAAATACAAAGAATAAAAAGCATAGTAAAACAATATCTTAATCATATAAAATAGAAAACTATGGACAGGGGGCCATGTCCGCTCACAGCCGCGGCTGTTAAAGATCCCTGCTCCTGGATGTCCCAGCTTCATAACGTGTTCCATGTTTGGAAGAACATAAATTTACAACATTCCTCTGTGAGGCACGTGTCTCTGCCTGCTGTCCTCAGGTGCAAATATGTAAAACATCTTTTGCCTGTAGTGGCCGCACACAGCGCACCTCCTTCATGTCTTGTTGATTTCAGGGCATTTTTCTGCTCCAATTACAGGGCAGCGATGGTAGTGCAAGGTTTATGTTTCCATCTGGTAATCAGAGCTTACAGGTTTGCATCCCGTGAGTGGCATTTTATTTATTTAACCAGGGTTATTTAACCGTGGGGTTCTGTGTTGCATTCCCTTTTATGTATTATTTATATCAACCCAGTGATATTCACTAATTATACAGCTGGTTTTTATTTTATTTTCTTCCACATCAGCTGCGCAATGTGGTGCACCTCATCCCAGCTGCTCGCACTGTGTTCCTGCTTGCACAACACCGTCACATGCATGACACTGTTGCACTGGGATCGTGCATGCCTGCCCATCGGCTCAATGTTTGCATGGTTCGCTCATATAAGCTGTTCCGCCCTGAGTCACCCAGATTTGTACTTAATCATACTGTGTGTGAAGGGGAAATTGAGAGGTGATGATTAATATCCTCAGTGGATATGTTCCACAGGTAGTTGTGAGATGAAGGAGAGGATAGATACCAGTTTGCCTACCAAAGGAACAGATTTGCAGAGGAAGCAATCTCTGTTGCACTCCACTCAGCCCTGACCCACCTGGAACAACCAAATACATACGCCCGGATGCTCTTCATAGACTTCAGGTCTGCCTTCGATACAATAATCCCCTAGAACTGGTTCACAAACTCCAGGATCTTGGACTTACCACTTTACTCTGTACATGATTATGGGACTTTCTTATCTGTAGGCCGCAGAATGTCAGGATAGGAAGACATACATCCACCACCATCATGCTAAACACTGGGATGCCACAGGGCTCTGTGCTCATCCCAGCCCTGCAAACCCCCTTTACTCAGGACTGCACCACCATCCACTCTTTTAACACTATGTGAAGTTTGCTGATGACACCACTGTAGTTGGACTTATTAGTGACAATGGGGAGGCTTGCAACAGTGGGGGAGATAGAACATCTGAGCCAGTGGTGTTCAGAGAATAACCTGCTTCTGACACCACCAAAATCAGGAGGTCATTGTGGATTTAAGGAGGACCAGGAAGATCAACCCCCCCAACCACTTCACATAAAATGGTGAGATGGTGGATGTGGTGGACACATAAAATTCCTGGGACTCCACATCACCAAGGACCTCTCTTGGTCAGTCATATCCTCCCACCTGATGAAGAAGGCACACAAAGGCTCTTCTTCCTTAGGAAGCTAAAGCAGGCTAGTGTATCCCCTCAGCTCCTGGTGAACTTCTACAGGAGCACTGTGAGAGCATCCTTGTCAAGGGCATGACTGTATGGTATGCCAGCTGCACAGCAGAGAACAGAAAAGACTTGGCTCGGTTGTCAGACAGCACAGAGTATTGTTGGAGCTGAGATTCCTGTCCTGATGCTGTGAATCTGGACACCTGCAGAGGAGAGCCACCAGATATCCACTAACCAAACACATCCCGGACACTATCTGTTTGCCCGCTCTCATCAGGGAGAGCGATTCCACAACATAAAAAAAACCGGAGAGCAGATTGAGGAACAGCTTTTTCCCCCAGGCTGCAGCCTCCATCACACACACACACACTCACCAGCTTCAGCTACAGACCCGAGTCACAGACTCCTCCTACTGGATTTTAAGCAGCCATGGGCAGTGCAATTTTTACATCTTAGTTTACACTGTAAATAACATGTCTATTGTTGTCTCTTGCACCTTATTGCACTTATATTTTATTTTTATTCATTTAATTTTTTTATATTTAATCTTTGCTGCTACTGACTGGTTGTCACCAACAAAGTTTCATTGTTTATTACAATGACAATAGAGTCTCTCTCTCTCTTATGACAGGGTGTCAAGACAAGAGTTGTGGTATTATACAACCCCAATTCAAATGAAGTTGGGACATTGTGTGAAATGTAAATAAAAACAGAATACAATGATTTGCAAATCCTCTTCAACATATATTTAAATGAATACACCACAAAGACAAGATATTTAATGTTCAAACTGATCAACTTTATTATTTTTGTGCAAATATTTGCTTATTTTGAAAGGGATGCCTGCAACACATTTCAAAAAAGCTGGGACAGTGGTATGTTTACCACTGTGTTACATCACCTTTCCTTCTAACAGCACTCAATGAGCGTTTGGGAACTGAGGACACAAATTGTGAGTGTCATGATTGGGTATTAAAGGAGCATCCCCAAAAGGCTCAGCTGTTCACAATCAAAGATGGGGCGAGGATCACCACTTTGTGGACAACTGTGTGAAAAAATAGTCCAACAGTTTAAGAGCAATGTTTTTCAACGTTCAGTTGCAAGGAATTTAGGGATTCCATCATCTACAGTCTATAATGTAATCAGAGGATTCAGAGAATCTGGGGAACTTTCTACACATAAGCGGCAAGTCCGAAAACCAACATTGAATGCCCATGACCTTCAATCCCTCAGGCGGCACTGCATTAAAAACCGACATCATTGTGTAAAGGAGCTTACCACGTGGGCTCAGGAACACTTCAGAAAACCACTGTCAGTTAACACAGTTCGTCGCTACATCTACAAGTGCAAGTTCAAACTCTACCATGCAAAGTAAAAGCCAAACATCAACAACATACAGAAACACTGCCACCTTCTCTGGACCCGAGCTCATTTGAAATGGACAGACGCAAAGTGGAAAAGTGTGCTGTGGTCTGATGAGTCCACATTTCAAATTGTTTTTGGAAATCATGGACATCGTGTCCTCCGGACAAAAATACCATCCAGATTGTTACCAGCGCAAAGTTCAAAAGCCAGCATCTGTGATGGTATGGGGGTGTGTTAGTGCCCATGGCATGTGCAACTTACACATCTGTGATGGCATCATCAATGCTGAAAGGTACATCCAGGTTCTGGAGCAACACATGCTGCCATCCAAGCAACGTCTATTTCAGGAACGTCCCTCCTTATTTCAGCAAGACAATGTCAAGCCACATTCTGCACGTGTTACAACAGCGTGACTTCGTAGTAAAAGAGTGCGGGTACTAGACTGGCCTGCCTGCCTGTGTGTTAATGAGAAGGAGCCCCATGGAATAGTACAGTTACAAGGAGTAGCAGTAGTGAAAGTAGATGAGTTTAAATACTTTGTGTCAGCTGTTCAAAGTAATGGAGATTGTGGTAGAGAGGAGAAGAGACTACAGGCAGGGTGGAGTGGGTGGAGAAAGGTGGCAGGAGTGATTTGTGACTGAAGAATATCAGCAAGAGTGAAGGGGAAAATTTACAAGACAGTAGTGAGACCAGTTATGTTGTACGGCTTAGCGATGATGGCACTAACAGAAAGACAGAAGACAAAGCTCGAGGTGGCAGAGCTGAAGATGTTGAGATTATCTTCGGGAGTGACGAGAATGGACAGGATTAGGAAGTAACATATCAGAGGTACAGTTCAAGTGGGACGGTTTAGAGACAATGTCAGAGGGGTGAGATTGAGATGGTTTGGACATGTGCAGAGGACAGACCCAGGGTATATAGGGAGAAGGATGCTGAGGATGGAGAGACCAGGCAGAAGGAGGTTTATGGATGTGGTGAGGGAGGACATGCTGGTGGTTGGTGTGACAGAGGGAGATGCAGAGGACTTAATGAGATGGAAATGATTGATCTGCTGTGGTGCTCCTTAACGGGTGCAGCCAAAACAAGAAGAATAAAAGTACACAACAACAATGCAAAAAAATTGCAAATCAAAGAGCTGATTAAGAAAAGGCTTACTTGGCTTATGTTTTTCTTGTGTTTCAAACACTGTAGGCCAGAAAGCTGCCTCCATCTGATCATTTCTTCAGTCCAGCCAATATCAAACACTGTGTAATATGTTGTCCAGTGCACGTTTATTTATCCATCTTATTGATTTTTGGAACTAAATAATCATTATGTTAAGCAGCACAAGCTGTGGTGTGCACTTGTGCAACCCAGAGTTTCTGCCCGTTGTTAAACTCATCCCCAGGGAAACGCATTCCACATACAGAAAGAAGTTGTGACCTATACACTGGTGTGATTTGTACGTTTTTCTTTCTTTCTTTCTTCACAATGCATTTTTTTGACAGGTGTGAAAAAAAGATAAGTCAGTAAATCACCACAAAGCACTGTGGAAGAGTAGGGCCCCTTCACGCATAGTGCGAATATGAACACCTCAGGGCAACACCGGTCACGGAACATCGCGCCGACCGGCAGGTGTGCACAATGCCGGTGCGATGGTTTGTACATGCAGGAACACAATGCCACCAGCAGCACAATGCGGTTACACGTCGCATAGCTGCTGTGAAGAAAAAATAAATTAAAAAATTCATGCTGTGACAGTTTTGTGCACATGGAAATACAGCAGCTTTTCACAGAAGCAATGTCATTACACATCGTACAGCTGCTGTGAAAATAAAAACAATAAAATTACATGCCACCTACGGGAATCAAACCCATGCCAAAAGCTCTGATTACCAGTCAGAAACTTTACCACTGAGCTAAGATCACTGTCCTGTAAAAGCTGAGGGAAACTGCTTCATATCAGGGAAGACATGGACATATTTTTTAAAAAATTAACTGCACACCATATAAAAACACCGCATTTTATCGAATCCCTCTTATCAAGTGGGCAATACAAGTATGAACCTTCTGTTCCTCTGTAGATGACCCATGGTCACAGATGTACAGTCATGAAATGACATGAATGATGAAGCAGTGTGCTCTTCTCATGTCCACATCTACTGGTCTGGTGCGTCCAGCCGGCCACTCATGCATGTTCTGCTCGACACGCGTGCAGCGCTGCAGGACTGACACTGCGTCATCTGGAACAGAGCTCACGTGGGTGGTGTGACAGTCAGATCACCTGCTACGTGTTATGATCTGATGGCCCGTTTCAACCTCGGGGCAGTCTGTCAATTGGCTGCAGTGTGCGCACGCACGCGTTCGCTCGCTGCAGCCCGTTGCCAAGCAATATATGTTTTTATTTATATCCACGTGATGACAGCAAGCAGACACACATGCGTCACAGTGGGCAGTTGTTAGTCCATGTCTGTCCAAACACAGTACATGTTGTCCAGCTGGGATGTCCAGATTCACAGATCGCCACAGCTGCTTCTGTCTGTGGCCACACCTCCTGTCAGTTTAGCGCACACACCAAAGCCACACTCATGGGGCACTTAGACAAATTTCACTGTGAGTACGACAATGATTGTCTGGTGACTGTTGCCATGTTAATAGTGCAAATGGCTTCACATTTTCTAAGTGCCAAACAAGCGGTGTTAGATGTTCGTGTGTGTCGCCTGGAATTTGGCTGACACCTGCCGAGAGAGGGTTCGATCGGCTCTCACAGCAGACGCTCTGTCTTTCAGCCACTGGTGTGCACAGATAGATGTAGCAACAGGTGTACGAGGCAGCTACGATTTTACGTGTTTGCACATGATTCCTGCTTCATGTGCACTTCATGCGCAAATCGACCAAATTTGCACTATCTGTGAAGGGGCCCTAAGTTTTGCTTTCTGAAGAGATTATTTAAATCTTCCGGCTCCTGTGTTGCCTCTCTCAGCTGTCCCACATTTCCCAGTAATTCCCAAATCATGATCACAGCAGGTGTTAAATGTTGCCGACATGCCTGACTGATTTCTATATTGTTGCAAATTTATGAGTCAGAAAATCTGAAAAACTTTCAGAGGTAGATATTTTTATCCTAAATTATGGTGTTTGGGCTGAGCCGTACATTCATACAGGGCAGTATGGTTGCCAGGAAAAATAGTTCCACTTGAAGTGATCTCTGAGTCATAAACATGTCACTGCCACTCCCATTTGTTGCTATGGTGATGGCACTAGGGGTGCCCACCGCTTTAAAGATATTTTAAGCCTAGCGCCTTCCCGTACATTCAATCCCTTGTATTTCCTGCTATTCCACAGTGAATATGTGATGCGTGTGTTCAAACTTCAAATCTCAGTGTCCGTTTGTGGTGTTTTATGTAAGAAGGAGTTATCGGCCCAAAAATGATAAAAGCTGTCTTTACTCTGAAATATCAAACTGTCAAAGTGTAGAAAAAGTTCTTAGTTTTAGAGGGGAATGTAAGATGCAGCAGATACAAGAAAAATAGTGGATTAGGGATTTTTTTTATAATAATAATAAATATAATAATAAAGCATTTTATTTGTAGGGGCCTTTCCAGACACTCAAGGACACCACTCAATAAATAAAACAAATTCAACAACAACAAAATAAAAATATAAAAACACAACAAATAAAAATACAATAAGTAAAAAACTGGCATTTATTTTGATATTATATTAGAGCTTTTTAGGCTTTGATTTCTTGAAAATTCTGTATAAATAGTCCTTACAGTTATTATCCATCCATCCTCCATCCATTTTCTTCCGCTTTATCCGGAGTCGGGGTCGCGGGGGCAGCAGCTCAAGCAAAGTCGCCCAGACCTCCCGATCCACACACACCTCCCCCAGCTCCTCCAGGGGAACTCCAAGTGTTCCCAAGCCAGACGAGAGATGTAGTCCCTCCAGCGTGTCCTGGTCTTCCCCAGGGCCTCCTCCCAAGTGGACGTGACTGGAACACCTCTCCAGCGAGGCGTCCAGGGGGCATCTGGAAAGATCCCAAGCCACCTCAACTGACTCCTTCAACGTGGAGGAGCAGCGGCTCAACTCCGAGCTCCTCCTGAGTGACCGAGCTCCTCATCCAATCTCTAGAGAGCGCCCAGCCACCCTGTGAAGGAAACTCATCTCGCCGCTTGTACTCGCGATCTCGTTCTTTCAGTCATGAACCAAATCTCATGACCATAGGTGAGGATCGAACATAGATCGATCAGTAAATCGAGAGCTTTGCCCCCCTACTCAGCTCTTTCTTCACCACGACGATCCGATAGAGAGACCGCATCACTGCAGATGCTGCAACCGTCTATCGATCTCACCTTCCATCCGTCCCTCACTCGTGAACAAGACCCTGAGATACTTAAACTCCTTCACTTGAGGCAAGGACACTCCACCAACCTGAAGAAGGCAAAGCACCTTTTTCCGTCGAGAACCACGGCCTCGGATTTGGAGGTGCTGATTTTCATCCCGGATGCTTTACACTCGGCTGCAAACCGCCCCAGTGCACGCTGAAGGTCCTGATTTGACGAAGCCAACAGAACACATCATCCGCAAACAGGAGAGACGAGAGTCTGTGGTTCCCAAACCAGACCCCCTCTACACCCTGACTGCGCCTAGAAATTCTGTCCATAAAATAATGAACAGAACCGTGACAAAGGGCAGCCCTGGCGGAGACCCAATGTGCACTGGAAACAGGTTTGACTTACTACCGGCAATGCGAACCAAGCTCCTGCGCAGTCGTACACGGAGCGGATAGCCCTTAGCAAAGGACCCCGGACCCGTACTCCCCTGAGCAACCCCCACAGGGTGCCCCAAGAGACACGGTCAAACGCCTTCTCCAGATCCACAAAACACATGTGGACTGGTTGGGCGAACTCCCATGAACCCTCGAGCATCCGATGAAGCGTTTAGAGCTTGTCCAGTGTGCCACGACCAGGATGAAAACCACACTGCTCCTCCTGAATCTGAGGTTCGACCATCGCTTGAATTCTCCTCTCCAGTACTCTGGAATAGACCTTACCGGGGAGGCTGAGGAGTGTGATCCCCCTATAGTTGGAACACACCCTCCGGTCCCCCTTCTTAAACAGAGGGACCACCACCGCGGTCTGCCAATCCAGAGGCACTGTCCCCGATCGCCACGCGATGTTGCAGAGGCGTGTCAGCCAAGACTGTCCCACAACATCCAGAGACTTAAGGTACTCAGGATGGATTTCATCCACCCCAGGAGCCTTCCCAATCACCCCCCTCCAGGTTTCACTGTCGCCGCCCATGTGGGCATTGAAATCCCCCAGGAGAACAATGGAGTCCCCAGTCGGAGCACTATCTAGTACCCCTCCCAGGACTCCAAGAAGGTCGGGTACTCTGCACTACCCGCTCGGCGGCCCGTAGGCGAGACAACGTGAGAGACCTGTCCCCGACCCGAAGGCGTAGGGACGCGACCCTCTCGTTCACTACAGTGAACTCCAACACATGCGACTGAGCTGGGGAGCAATAAGCAATGCGACCCCAGCTCTCCACTTCTCCCCCGTGGCAACGCCAGAAAAATGAAGCGTCCAGCCCCTCTCCAAGAGTTGGGTACCAGAGACCAAGCTGTGCGTGGAGGTGAGTCCGACTATCTCTAGTTGTATCTCTCAACCTCCCGCACAAGCTCAGGCTCCTTCCCCTCCACCGAGGTGACATTCCACGTCCCAACAGCCAGGGGCTGTGACCATGGACCGGGCTGCCGGGCCACCCACCCTCGACCGCCACCCAATCCTCTCTGCACCTGACCCCCATGGCCCCGTCTGCAGGTGGTGAACCCACAGGAGGGCGGGCCCCACGTCGCTCTTTTCGGGCTGAGCCTGGCCGGGCCCCATGGGCTAAGGCCCGACCACCAGGGCTCACGACGCGCGAGCCCCAACCCCAGGCTTGCTCCAGGGTGGGGGCCCCGGCTCTGCCATACCAGGCGACGTCTCGGTCCTTGATTTTTTACTGGTCTTGGAGGACAGTTATTATTAATACTGAATATGTGATTTTTCAGTATGTAAATTGCAGTGGACTATATGTCACAAGGCCTCCCAAATTAATAAAAAGCATGACTTATACTCCACATAATATGATACCTGCATTCAGAGTTTTAGATCAGGCCTACTCAGGGCCATACGTATTTGGACAGTGACTGTTTGTTTCCTCTGTGCACCACCACAATGGTGTTAAAGTCCAACAATAAAAATGTGTCAACTTTCACTTTTTATTCAAGAGGATTAACAAAAACATCACATAAACCATTTAGTAAGTATAGACATTTAATACACAGCCTCTCTCCAATTTCAGAGGTCACAAGTAATTGGACAAAGTTAATATGAGAAATATTGTTCCAAAAAGTCATCGCTTTTTCAAACGGTTTTCTTCACACAAGTCAGGGGATGAATACATGAGCATGTCCAAGTTACTGAATATGTGATAGTGAGGGAAGCGACCAAGACACCCAGAATTATAGGCTTCTGTGGCTGTGATTGGAGAAACTGTGCATGGTACGGCACATCAGCAGTTACATAACTTCATGGTGGAAGAGAGAAGACTTTTCTTCAAAAGAACACGTGAAATCTCAGCAACAGTTTGCCAGAAGGCACATGAGAGACTCAAACCTGGATTTGATCTGTTTTCTTGTTTGAAACCTCTATGCCTGGAAATGAGGAGTTAGACTTGTAACCAGGGGGATCCTTTGTTCGATTCCCCATCTGACAGGACGCTCACTACATGATGTTAGACAAGGTCATTATTGCACAAATTAAAGAGTGTTTGTGTGTGTGTGTGTGTGTGTGTGTTGTGTGTGTGTGTGTGTGTGTGTGTGTGTGGTGTGTGTGTGTGTGTGGTGTGTGTGGTGTGTGTGTGTGGTGTGTGTGTGTGTGTGAGAAACACTTTCAGCATCTGCATCAGATGGAAAAATACTACAGAAATGCAGTCCATTTCCTTGAATCCGTATAGTGAGGATGTAACAAGCCTTTTTCTTCAGAACACTGTGGTATCATCAAACATTTGCTTGAACAACACACACACACACGCACACACACACAAACACACATTTGAGATGGACTCGGACTGCTGCTGACACTCTCTCACCGTGACACACTCAGCCTCTGCAGACTTCAAAGTTGGTACTTTGCGCTTTCTCAGAGAATTCCAGCTGTGGTTTGCTGGAATTCTTGTCATTTTCAGTGAATTACAATTGAGACACAGATTCACAGCAGGAAAATAAAGTCCATGGAATCTCCTCAAACTGCTCATGCAGGAAAGCCAACTTCTGTTTTGTCCATTCATGCTTTCAAGTCGTCATTTTTGTTTTCACAGTACCTGCATAAATATGCAGCTTTTGTACTGAGGTGTCATTCCAGTATATTTATATTTGCTGAGTATCTGTAAGCAAGCTTGTGTTTTCACAAATACATTAAAGTCTATCCATGTCCCATGCTGCTTCCTGTCAGTGTTGATGTTTATATCACCTCAAAAGTCTATTTGGATGGTTACACCTTGAATGCATCAGAACTGCCGGTCCCCAAGGGATGCAGTCACAGACAGCAGATATGCCGTGCACTGCAGTAAATAAAAGATGATAAATGCACCCACAAAAAGTCTTCATGCATTTAATACATGCAGGCACATAGATGTCACATGACTTTGTCTTGACCCAACCAGTGGAGAAAAGTATATGGTATAGAATTGTTTACGTTCTCTGCAGGTTGTTGGTGGGGATGGAACAATCAGTCAAGAAGAGAAAACCCAACTGTCAAATAGCACACAGTGTCTCTGACAGAGCACAAGGGGGGTAGAGTTCTATCACCTCCCTTAGACAAGCTCCACCTTTCATTTGAGCTTCAAGCTGTATATAATAATGTATATAATACTGTAATACTGGATGTAAAAGAAAGAAGTGTATAGCTATATGCTCGTAAAAGGAAATATTGTTGCTATATAAAATATTTGGAATATGTTCCAGTATTAATTCTTTAGCCAATGTCATATTATGTGAATGGACTGTATTTATATAACACTTTTCCACTGCATCAAACGGTCAAAGCATTTTACAGTAATGCCTCACATTCACCCCTATGTCAGGGTGCTGCCATACAAGGCACTCACTACACACCGGGTGCTACTAGGGGATTAAGGACCTTGCCCAAGGGCCCTAAGTGATTTTCCGGTCAGGCTGGGATTTGAACCAAGTATCCTCTGCTCACAAGCCCAATGCTTACCACTAACCATCATGTGCCCATCATGAAATTATATATACTCAACAAAAATATAAACGCAACACTTTTGGTTTTGCTCCCATTTTGTATGAGATGAACTCAAAGATCTAAAACTTTTTCCACATACACAATATCACCATTTCCCTCAAATTTTGTTCACAAACCAGTCTAAATCTGTGATAGTGAGCACTTCTCCTTTGCTGAGATAATCCATCCCACCTCACAGGTGTGCCATATCAAGATGCTGATTAGACACCATGATTAGTGCACAGGTGTGCCTTAGACTGCCCACAATAAAAGGCCACTCTGAAAGATGCAGTTTTGTTTTATTGGGGGGGGGATACCAGTCAGTATCTGGTGTGACCACCATTTGCCTCATGCAGTGCAACACATCTCCTTCGCATAGAGTTGATCAGGTTGTCAGTTGTGGCCTGTGGAATGTTGGTCCACTCCTCTTCAATGGCTGTGCAAAGTTGCTGGATATTGGCAGGAACTGGTACACGCTGTCATATACGCCGGTCCAGAGCATCCCAAACATGCTCAATGGGTGACATGTCCGGTGAGTATGCCGGCCATGCAAGAACTGGGACATTTTCAGCTTCTAAGAATTGTGTACAGATCCTTGCAACATGGGGCCGTGCATTATCCTGCTGCAACATGAGGTGATGTTCTTGGATGGCACAACAATGGGCCTCAGGATCTCGTCACGGTATCTCTGTGCATTCAAAATGCTATCAATAAAATGCACCTGTGTTCTCCGTCCATAACAGACGCCTGCCCATACCATAACCCCACCGCCACCATGGGCCACTCGATCCACAACATTGACATCAGAAAACCGCTCATCCACACGACGCCACACACACTGTCTGCCATCTGCCCTGAACAGTGTGAACTGGGATTCATCCGTGAAGAGAACACCTCTCCAACGTGCCAAACGCCAGCGAATGTGAGCATTTGCCCACTCAAGTCGGTTACGACGATGAACTGGAGTCAGGTCGAGACCCCGATGAGGACGATGAGCATGCAGATGAGCTTCCCTGAGACGGTTTCTGACAGTTTGTGCAGAAATTCTTTGGTTATGCAAACCGATTGTTTCAGCAGCTGTCCGAGTGGCTGGTCTCAGACAATCTTGGAGATGAACATGCTGGATGTGGAGGTCCTGGGCTGGTGTGGTTACACGTGGTCTGCGTTTGTGAGATGGATGTACTGCCAAATTCTCTGAAATGCCTTGGAGACGGCTTATGGTAGAGAATGAACACTCAATACACGACCAACAGCTCTGGTTGACATTCCTGCTGTCAGCATGCCAATTGCACGCTCCCTCAAATCTTGCGACATCTGTGGCATTGTGCTGTGTGATAAAACTGCACCTTTCAGAGTGGCCTTTTATTGTGGGCAGTCTAAGGCTCACCTGTGCACTAATCATGGTGTCTAATCAGCATCTTGATATGGCACACCTGTGAGGTGGGATGGATTATCTCTTTCCCATAACTTCATGCTGTGGCTGATCAACCTTTACCTCTGTAGTTACTGCAACTCTGCACATCACCCTTGTTTTTAAAAATAGGAACCAGCACACTTCGTCTCCACTCCTTAGGCATCATCTCACTTTTCAAGATTGCATTAAACGATCTGGTTAGAAACTCCACTGCCATCTCTCATAGACACTGCAAATTTACAATATCTATATCTCGAATGAGACACAAATGAATAACAGTGATCCTTAAAACTCAAACTCCATCAAAAACAGCTTGTGCAGCACAGGCTATTTGGGGAATAAGTAGAATAGATATGCATTGCTTGGTTGCTGATTGCAAACCAGCCAAACTGAATGAGGTCCAATCATCTAGAACACTGAGCAAAAAATGACACAATTTCCAATATGCCAGATGTTGTTTGTGTGTGTATTCCCCTATCCAATAATACATTACATGATTCCATGCACATGTGAAATGTACATGCTTTGTGTCATTCTAACTGGCTAAAGTACATCCACCCATAGACACATGCACACCAGTATGAGATTACCCAAAAAACAGAAAAAAAGATGGGCCAGAATGGAAAATGTAAATAAAAAAATCAGTGATTCTTACATTTAACTTCTGTTGCATTCATTACAGACAGTATGAAACCAAGACATTTCATGTTTTGTGTTGTCAGTTCACTCATTTCCGTTTGTTAAATAATTAATTCCAGCAGGGGGGCGGTAACTCAACTATATATTAAAAGCTAAGCGAACTCTATGTACATGTATATGTGCATGTGTGCGTGCTTGTACCTTTGAACACAGACAAACTAAGGAGAGCTGACATTTGTTGTTTGGTATGCTTCTGGGTCAACGGTGAACGACCCCAAAACAGAACATTGATAGGACTAATATTTTTGGAGAAATTATGAATATTACATAACAGTGAATGATGGACATTGATCATTACATTCTGGACTCACATGCCATTTCAAATTATTAGAGAAACTTTACATAATTTACATTCACCCTTGAAAAATGTCAGCTACCTATTTTATAAACACTACCCAATCTAGAGCCTGTGGAGCCCTACAGGCAACGTGCCAGTGGATATATATTAACAAATGAAATGAATGTGATGAGGGGGAAAAAAAGCATGAAATATCTTGGGTGTCTGCAATGAAATAGAAGTCAAAATAAGTGTAAGAATCACTGCAGGGAGAGGGCTGCATTTTTCATATCCTCCCAACTTTTTCTCGATTTAAGGTTGTACATACTGTATTCAATTTTCTCTTGATTTTCTCTTGCAAAGCTTTATCAATTTGCTCTGAGCCATATTTTTTACATCTGACTTATCACTATTGCATCCAATTTATTCGGGAAACTGCAGAAAAACTGCTTGAATTGTCAGAACTAAAGTTGCGACAGAACTATCTGTAAACTATGTAAACCTACTATTTCCACAACACACCATAATGATATGAATTATTTCACAGCCATTTTAGCGGATTAAATATATGCTGCATGTTGAATGCACTAATCGGGAGTTTGATTGTGTAGTATACACTGCCTGTGTACATGTGTAAGGTTTAAAGATGCATGAGGGAGAAGAGCTGCAGAGAAATATTTAGGTTTGTTGATCAAGGATCCCAGTTTAAAGCAACTTTTGAGAAAAAGAAAAGATACAGGATAGAGCAGAGCTGCAACAGAGATCTTTTATAAGATCATACAGTTTTGATTTGGTTTATGGTCTTTTGACTTGTAGGTTAAAAATCTGGTCCTCTTGCTACCTTTTGTTGATGATACTGTCTTTTGCAGTACCACAAGATAACCCTTAAGGTCAGAGGACACATATTAACATCAAGAACACTCATTCATTACTAGCTGATATAACCACATAGCTGTGGTGGGTACTGCTAACTGAAAAGTTAGCCTTGACAACCGCTAATCCGCTAACTGAAAAGTTAACTTTTATAATGCTAAACAGATAAACACCTAATAAATAAAATCACTTTTATCTTTAAGAACTCTGTTGGCTGCTGCGAAGATGTTTCACTTACCTTTCACACACAATATTACAGATGGTGGCAGTATAATTCAGATGCAAGGTACTTTTCACTCATGGTTTTCATTTGGAAACATACCAATCCTGGACAGCCTACCAACAATAACAGCAACTCTGTAATTTTTACAAGGTGGAAATATCACACATATCTTTAAAATTAATGCACTAATTCTGAAGGTTTGAGCATTAAACCGACAAGCACCAAAAGGCATTATGAGAAATCAGTCTCCTCTCATCACCCCCTCCCATCAAAATGGATAGAACACTGCCATCTACTGGATGCCAGTGAATAGCAGCTAACATGTGATCTGTGATCAACATGCTGAGTCACAATTTTGTTTTTTTACAAATGGAAAAAATACACATTTACAAATACACATCTATTTGTAAAAACCAACACACAATTTACAAATCGGAAATTTGTGTTTGTGGCTTGCAAAACATGCAAATCACAATCATCTCGCTGCAGGTGCCGACCAAATTCCAGGTGACACGCACGAACACCTAACACCACTCACATGGCACTTAGAAAATGTGTGGCCAGTCACACTCTTTGCACGACAAGAGACTGCAGACAATCACTTTCGTACTGCTGTGAAATTTGTCTAATTTCCCCATGAGTGTGACTTTGCAAACACACAATGACACGTGGGTGTGTGCGCTCCACTCATGGGAGGTGTGGCTTCCGACAGAAGCAGCTGTGGTGATCTGTCATTCTGGACATTCCAGCTACACAACACCTACTGTGTTTGGGCAGTTATGGACTAACAGCTGTCCACTGTGAGGTGTGTGTGTGTGTGATTGCTGTACTTACGTGGACATCAATAAAAACATATGTCGCCATGGTGACGACAAGCTGCAGCAAGCAAGCGTGCACACAGAGCGGACACTGACAGCCCCCCAGGTTGAAACGGACCATCAGATCAGAACATGCAGCGGGTGATCTGACCATCACGTCACCAACATGATCTCTGTTCCACATGACGCGGTGTCTGTGCTGTGGCGTGCCATCCACAAGACGCGCGTGTCGGCAGAACACGCGCACGGCTGACTGGACGCACCTGACCAGTAGATGTGGACATGATCAGAGCACACTGCTTTTCATTCATGTCATTTCATGACTGTGTGTCAGTGACCATGGGTCATCACCAGAGGAACAGACGGATCATATTTGTATTGCCAGCTTGATAAATGCGATATTTTTATATGGTGTGTGATTTTAATTTTTTTTTTGTAATACTTCCATGTCCTTCCTGATATGAGGCAGATTCCCGCAGCTTTCCAAGAACAGCTCTGTAGCTCAGTGGTAAAGTCTCTGACTGGGAGCAAGAGGTTTAGAAAAGGTGTGAGTTCGCATCCTGGGTGGTGTGCTTTTTTCTTTTTTTTTAATTACTCCACATAAACAGGGAGATGTGGTCCCACAGGTACCAGCTGTTTTTTTTTTTTGTTTTTTTTTATTCCACATAAGCAGGGTGATGTGGTTCCACACGTACCAGCTGATTTTTATTTCTTCCACATAAGTGGCACCATGTGCTGCACCTGGCACTGTTCCTGCTCAACGGACACCGGTGCATGCACGAACTCTTGCACCGGGTTTGTGCATGACTGCCCATTGGCACAATGTTTCGTGTGCTAATTTCAAACTGTTTCACGATGTTTCGCCGTTTTCGTCCAAACGCCGTCCAAACTTCACACTATGTATGAAGGAGCCCTAAGCCTTGTGTTAATCTTGTTTGGATTGACATTGACTTGTCCGGGCTGAAAGCTCTCAAAAATATGTTCAGAGGACACATATTTCCACTGGAATCAGTAACCATACTATTAATAAATATCTTGGAACAATGTGCATTTGAAGATTGTCACCTTAAATTTACCGTAATAATAACAATAATAACTACGACTGCAAGCAGTCATATACGGGCCCTTGTGTCTGTGCCACTGCCTCCCTGGGCCAGTGCATCCCCTTGTGACCAGATGTGGGCAAGTGCATACAGGGGCAGACACTCATCACACAGTTCAAGTTTCAAGCAAATCAGACAATGCCTGAAGGAGTTATGACAAGTTGATGGTTCATCCACTAGCGGGCACTCAGGGCACAAACAGTGGGGGCAGGTATGTTTAGGGGACAACCCTCACCACACATATGAAGTTTCAAGTCGATCAGACAAAACATGAAGCTTGATGTTCCATGGGGAAGGGTCAAAATGGCAGTGCCATAGAAGCCATACCCTTTGACATAGAAAACAGATTTGGTTACTTTTTGATCAGTATAATCTCTGGATGATCTGAAAGAAATTTGAAGTGCATTGGACAAACTCCCTAGGAGGAGTTCTCGCAAATACAATGTGTGGAAGTCATGCCAAAATGACATGAAAATTCAAAATGGCCGACTTCCTGTTTGTAGTAGACCAGTGATGCAAGAGACTTTGTTGTACATCTATCCAAGTCACACTTTTGTACCAATTTTCATCTCCCTACTCCAAAAAGACCCGTAAGGGGAGGGTTTTTCAATGTTGCAAGGTGGCACTATTGAGGCAATTTGCCCCTCCATGGGCGACACCACTATGACCTGTAAGAGGTTGTCATGCTTGACCTATCAATTTTCATGATGATATGACAAAATTAAAGCCATCAAAAGGAAGCACATAATTTTATGGCGAAGGGTCGATATTCGGCATGCCCCCACATGGACGCCATTACTCATACCTTTACAATGATCATTGCCTACATGCACCAACTTGTTCTGCATGTTTTAGAAGTGAAATGAAACTGATGGGGTTAACTAAGTGACATCAATACCTGTTAAAGTATAAATAGGACATTTCCTGTTACTACCGGGGGGCGCTATGAGTTAGGTGGGAGGTTAATATTTGTGGATGTTTAGGCCAGAGTCCTCATCATGTCCAGCAAGTTTGAAGAATCGTCAATGAAGTATGTGGGCGTGACAGCCATTTAAAGTGAACGCCGTGCTCTGAAATGCTCACTAAAGTTTGACGAACCCTAGCAGCCACGCCTTTTGATCTACAGAAATTCTTTTGTTAACTTTTGATCAGCATGGGGTCATGATGACGTGTACCTAATTTGAAGATGATTGGATGAAATCTCTACGACCAGTTTGTTCAAATGTAACTAGTGGAAATGGCCAAAAATGGCAAAAATTACCCCAAAATTGAAACTTACAATCAAAATAGCCGACTTCTTGTTGACATTTCACCAGGACGCTAAGAGACTTTTTGTGCATCCCAGCATGGTAAATATGTGTACTGAATTTTGTGAGGCTTCCAAAAAAAAAAACAATGGGGAGGGTTTATTGAAAATTTGTAGGGGGCGCTATTTCACCATTTCACTGCTAGCATGTACGCAACCCCCAAAATATCAAATTTCGGATCCGGCCGCACGACATTGCAAAGTTTGGTGAGTTTTTGAGAATTGGAAAGGGCCAGAATTGGGGCTTCAAAAGTGTGAATAATAGTAATAAATAATAATAATAATAAAAACAGCACAATTATAATAGGGTCCTCGTAGGACTTTGTTCTAATTGGGCCCTAATAATAATAATAATAATAATAATAATAATAAAAACAGTACAATTATAATAGGGTTCTCGTAGGACTTTGTCCTACTTGGGCCCTAATAATAATAATAATAATAATAAACAGTACATTTATAATAGGGACCTCATAGGACTTTGTCCTACTTGGGCCCTAATAATAATAATAATAATAATAATAATAATAATAATAATAATAATAATAATAAACAGCACATTTATAATAGGGTTCTCGTAGGACTTTGTCTTACTTGGGCCCTAATAATAATAATAATAATAAACAGCACATTTATAATAGGGTTCTCGTAGGACTTTGTCCTACTTGGGCCCTAATAATAATAATAATAATAATAATAATAATCAGCACATTTATAATAGGGACCTCGTAGGATTTTGTCCTACTTTGGCCCTAATAATAATAATAATAATAATAATAATAAACAGCACATTTATAATAGGGACCTCTTAGGACATTGTCCTACTTGGGCCCTAATAATAATAATAATAATAATAATAATAATAATAATAATAATAATAATAATAATAATAATAATAAAACAGTACAATTATAATAGGGTCCTCGTAGGACTTTGTCCTACTTTGGCCCTAATAATAATAATAATAATAATAATAATAATAATAATAATAATAATAATAATAATAATAATAATAATAAACAACACATTTATAATAGGGTCCTCATAGGACTTTTTGAATTTTGAAAAGTTTAAATTTTCCATTTAAATTTTTCATTAATTAGGCTAACATGAACACATATTAGTTGAGAAACAGGGACTGATGCTGTTGTAGTTGAGGAATGCATACAATAATATAATATATTGTCATAGTAAATTGTCCTTTGTTTCTGATAATTTTAAAAACATTAACATAAGAGTGTGTGTGTTCTATTATGTTTTTATTGTAGCCCATCTCAATTATTGCTTTGAAAGGACACTGTTAATTAGAATCCATACATGAATATTGTTGCAAAAGAACATTGTTAAAAAGAATGCATAACTGAGTTTTAAAAGGACATCATCAATTAGAATTCATCACTGAGAATTTTCACAGCACATTCTTGTTAAGAGTGTCTAACTGAATAAACATATTTTTAAGTACCTGGAGGAACACCTCTGAGGTACTGTTCCAATTCAAATAATAATAATAAAAAACATTTCACAGTAACATTCAGCAACATTTTGTTACACGGTCAGTCACATTGATTCATTCAACATCAGTTCTGCAGCAATAATTTAATGCGTCATTAAATGTCACATCTTGCTTGGTTCACTTAGATTAAATTTAACAGACCTTTTATTACTATTACAGGACTACATCATTCAAAATTTCACAAAAATGTACAAAAGGGTAAATTTATGCAAATTCCCTGTATTGGAGATATTGAAGCTGAAGAGGAAAAGAAATGTCACAGAAGAAAAAATCCTTAATATGCTCTGAGGCCCATTGGTGTCAGTGCTTATCTCTGGATTTTGTACCATGATGTGGATGAGAGTCTACGATGCCCCTGGATGTTGCACCACTGCGACGGATGATACTTGTACTTCACCAGCTAAGACTGGTACCCATTTACAGCGTGGTGCACTACGATACTTTACAATCAGGGCCTGATTTGCTAAAGGTCTGCATGTGTAGTAAACCCATGTGCAAACTCCATACCATCCACCAACAAATGTGTAACTTCATCTACTAATGTTGAGCACTGAAAATTGTTTCTTACCAATTTGCAAAATGAAGAAAATGTGTTTTACCTTAATGAGCATGCAGTGTGGAGTGTGTCTACCCAAGTGTGCAAAGCACTGGGAGGAGAACATGCAAATAGTTTAATTTACTGCATGCAGTACTATTTTCCAAGCCCAAAGAAACTTAAGGGGGTAATGATTGTGTCTGTGCATTGTACTGTACATTTGAAATCATGCTGGTAACTGCTGCAGTATTGCAGACACGCATAAATCTGATTCAAAGTCAATTCCTGTCAACTGTTGGTGGTATGCATTTCTTTATTTTAATTCAAAAATGTTCATTATATGACACCTAAATCAATATTTGTCAATTGATTGGTGGCTTGTATGTCACGTGACATTCATTTCTGCCCCCGCTGTGTGACTGACATCATGTACAATGCATTTTCGTTCTATTTTCTGTGCATTTTGGTCCCATACATTTCACTATACTGAATATCTCCATTAGCTTTTCATAAAAATGCATCCACAATGAGGATATCCATTAGCCACAGTATTCACAGAGCCATCTTTAGCAGCCGTAACTGTGCTATCAGATGAACTATTGGACAAGTACCTATCATGATTCTTTTTTCTGGATTGAGGAAAGCAGATGTATGCTTCAGCACACACTGCTGAACATCTGAGTGATGATCACTAAGTTCAGCAGTGTGTCTGTGGGTTGCCAACAAACACACCACTGGATGGGAGGAGAAACCTGCTGTGAGGACAGTGCCCCGCTGCTGTTCGCTTCCTGTTCTGAGAAGAAACACCCATGTCAGTTTAGCTAAAATGTCAAATTACACAGATCTATTTAGGTGTCATATAAAACAAATAATGAATGTTTACGATTTTTTTCTATTTTAATTTGTTGAAAGATTAAATGTACCAGTCAATAAGATGGTGCCTCGTTGAATGGAATGATCCATCTTTCAAATCATGCAAAAACTAGGACCATTGCACTCATAATTATTCATTATTTGCATATTTACACAGGAAACACCATGATTACATATTAATCTGGAGTGGCCTATTTATAACAACAGGAAATTAAACTTTCACAGTGGAGATGCGCAGATCAGAACATTGTCAGAACGGACTGGTAAAATAAATAAATAAATAAATAAACATCATCCACCTGACCCCCCCAGCCACAAATTATGACAATTATTCTAATTCTGAATGGGTTATTGTAGCACCAGTCACACACAGATAAGGCTGCACTGACTTGGCGCTAGTTAACGGAGCTTTCCACAGTGCTGCCAGCTATAGTGCACAATTTCTACAGTTGCCAACCTACACACCTCTGTGGTACCACTGTGGCACACTGCTTGATACACCCACATGGCCTGCCCAACCCACAGGTTGTCTGTGATTTGTTCATTTGACTAATATAGACACAAGGAATGGACACTGAGTTGCTAACTTAAATTACAAATCCTAAATCATTTTTATTTGTGTGTGGGGGGGTCCCGGCTTGTGTCACACACCTCGCACCTCCCATATAACAACAGACAAGCCATTGACAAGACACATTGCTATTTGATTTGGAAAATGCTCAACAAATAGAAGTTTTTTAGTTAGCGTGTGTTATTGTGCACATACAAGTGGCTGACTGAATTTCCTTTTGTGCTTACAGTGATTAACACACACACAAAAAACTCATTAACATACTGCTGTCTGCTATCATTTGCACACTTATTCTTAGTAACTCAGCCACAACACATTCACTAATCAAACCTTCAACATTCTGCAGCACCCCTGCAATGTGACACTTGTTACATGGGATGTTAGTAATGCAAAATTTAGCATTTTGCATCACCACTCTTAGCTTCATAGTGGAGTAGAGCGGAGAAGTATATTCTTTCACCAAAACAGGTCAAATCTAAGTTTGCATCTCAGATGCACCTTCTGGCAATTTGTATCTACACTTTCAGGTCTTCTTTTTAGGAAAATCCTCCTCTATACCACTTCATCATGAAGCTGTGTAACTGGAGATACAAAATGCAAAATTTGCACTCTGCACAATTTCTCCAATCACAGCCACAGAAGCCTATAACTTCTTCTGGGTTGCCTGGATGTCTTGGTGACTTTCCTCACTCTTCTTGCACAGTCACTCAGTTTTTGAGAACTGTCTACTCCACACAGATTTACCACAGTGTCATACTGTTTGCATGCTTTACCATCTTTACCACCAGAGAGCCTTGTCCACAACGACCACAAAAGACTCCAAGCTGTCATTGATGTTAAAGGGGGCAATACATGGTGTTAAGAACAGGGGTATGTAAACTTATGATCAGTGTCATAAAAAGAGTAAACACAGTTGTTTGACAATAAGTGGCTTGTCCTACTTGTATATATACAAGTGGGATTTTTTTTTGTGCATGCTATCATTCATATTCTCTCAAAAATGGCCAAAAAAAGAAAAAAATCTGCCAGGGTATTTAAATGTGTGAGCGCAACTGTAACTCTGTACATGAGTATTTTACAAATATTGACCTATAACAGTTTCTAATGAATCATACAGTCAGTCTTGTGTCATACCTTTGGTTTATTTGTTAGTTTGGCCAAAGCAGATGGTCACTACACTGAGTCTGGTCTGCTTGAGGTTTCTTCTGAAAATCAAAAACCACTGAAGAAGGATTTTTTCCTTACCACTGTCACCAGAGTGCTTGCTCAAGGGATGAGTAAGGTCTTTACTTTACTTTTGTGTAATGCCTTGAGGTGACATGCTATGATTTGGTGCAATATAAATGAAGTGAACTGAATCACAAATTAGTAAGACTTTTGATGGCCACAGCTGGATGTATCATCTGTTTTTCCACCTACTCTGTGGACGACTATCCAACATAATCCTGAAAGCTTTGTCAGCAGTTGTGCATAAACATGGCTTGTTTTAATTCAGATAACATCTTTCTCTACCATAGACTTGATTTCAACATTTGTCTCTTCCTGTCTTTGTGTTTCCAGCTCCAGTCATTCCTTCAAGTCAACGTGTTCCAGGTCCGGATCAACGAGTGTCCGGATGCAGAATGTGCTGGGGCAGGAGGCTGCTCCAGTGTTCTGACTGTGCGAAACACGCCCACTGTGGTGGATTGTGGCACTATGAGTCTTGTGTCTGTGACGGTGGAATCCACAGCGGTGTGTTCCTGCTCAGGTCGGGAACAGGCCCATCAGTCCTGCGCCGCTTATCCCAGGAATCCCTGCTTCAATGGAGGCATGTGTGTGGACACTCAGCATGGCTACAGGTGAGTGCGTTTTCTTCTTCGTCCCTCAGAATATCAGTCCTGTTGAGTTGGTGTTGTTGCCTTGTCAGTCTGAACTAGTCCAAATGAAGGTCAGTTCTCTCAGGAATCAAAGTATTTCTTATATTTTGATAGTATCTTTCAGTAAACGATGGTAAGGTCCCTTTCACACATAACACAAATGAAGCTGACTAGTGCACGAAGGAGTAAAATTGTAGAAAAATGTAGAAAAATTGTAGCTGCCTCCAACACCTCGTACACCTGTCGCTACAAGTATTCACTCACACCTGCGGCTGAAAGTCAGAGAGTGTCCTGTGAGAGCCCATTCGATCCCTTTCGCGGCAGGTGTCGGCCAAATTCCAGGTGACACACAAACATGTGCCCCCACGGTCTGGTGTTGCAAAGCAACACACATGTGGCATGCCAGCCCAGTCTCACGTTTTTTTTTTTTGTTTGTTTGTTTTCGTGCTCCCGTGATGAAATGTTCGTGACAGGGATTTTTTTTTTAACTCACTATTCCTAACCCTATTCCTACCCCCGACACTAACCTTAACCATAACCTAATCTTACTCTTTCCACCCATACCATTCAATGAGGTGAAGCCTCATTGAATGGTACCATTTTTGTGTACTTCCAAAAAAAAAAACCCCCACTGTGTACAGTGGTCCCTTGTTTATTGCGGGAGTTACGTTCTAAAAATAGCCCGCAATAGCATACCATTCAATGAGGTGAAGCCTCATTGAATGGTATGTTCCAGCTTTCACCGAATTAAATATTTGTACCATTGACAGAATGTAAAAACACTCATTATTTGTTTTATATAACAGCTAAAATAGATCCTTGTCATTTGATTATTATATTAATTTATAAACAACAGAAAATGGACTTACATTTTGGTAAGTACTCAGAAAAAAGGGCAAATTGTCCAGTCTGGTTCAGGTCAGAGTTATTGCGGATCTTGAATATCAAGGGGCTGAGAATGCAGACGTCTTTTACCCTGGACAGCCCACCAGTCTATCGCAGGGCCACACATAGACAGACAAACCCATCCACAATCTCAATCACACCTATAGTCAACTTCGAGTCACCTGTTCACCGAGCCTGCATGTATTTGGACATGGGATTAAGCCTCAAGCCACACAAACAGGACGAGAACATGCCAACTCTACACAGAAAATACAGTACAAGACATTCTGACAGCACTCTTACTGCCTTCCAGCATCCCTGATCCTGTTCAGCAAATATGAACATATAGGTGTTCAACTCTTCCAGAGGTATGCACTCCGTGAGTTCTGCCATTAATTCCTCAACAACATTACTCCAGTTTTTCTCTCTGAATTAATTAAAGACTATTGGGATGGTGGTGGGTAAATAACAGGGTACACGGGGTCCCAGGGTGATTAGTGTGACTCTGTTTGTTTGCATGTTTTTATGTTGATATGAAAAGTCACGTAGCTTTTAAATTGTACTTTTATTTTATTTTGGAGTCTATTAATTTCCCTTGATTTCCATTTTACTTTCTGCCTTTGGCATTTGTTGCAGCCCGGCTGCAGGGGTTGAAGTGTTGAGATAATTATTTCAGCCTTCATCATTTTCCTGCTGCTCATGTTGTTATGAGCCGCACTCTTAGCATCGCTGAAGTCTCATTATGAGGGTATGAAGTCAAGGAGTCCAGAGAGCGTTACGCCAGAAAAGCTCAACCTGCAATCAGCACTTTTCTGTGTGTGTGTGTGTGTGTGTGTGTGTGTGTGTATATATATATACACACGTGAATGCATGCGCGTGTGCGTGCATACGTGCGTGCACGTGTGTGTGTCTGATCGTACAATCTGAGTTCAATAAATGCAGTAACACATCAAGTGTCCAGGCTCATCATCTTAAATTAAACCTGTAGTTTGATGCAGTTATTTATATCATCAGTGCTCACTGAAATATATATATCAAATCAAATCAAATCAATTTTATTTATATAGCGCCAAATCACAACAAACAGTTGCCCCAAGGTGCTTTATATTGTAAGGCAAAGCCATACAATAATTACAGAAAAACCCCAATGGTCAAAACGACCCCCTGTGAGCAAGCACTTGGCAACAGTGGGAAGGAAAAACTGTTGTGTGGGCCGCTGAAGAGGAGGTACTGCTGGCGCACCACCACCAGATGGCGCCCTGCTTGGAGTGCGGGCTTCAACCACGAGAGGGCGCCGGAGCCACTGGGAGTGACAGCTGTCACTCATCATCAGCACCAGCTGTCACTTAGTCAACTCATCACCATCACCATAAAGGCCGGACTGCAACTCCACCTCCTCGCCGAGAAATCAGCTACCTTGGAGGTAATTTCTCTGCTGACTTACAACATTGAGTAATAATCTGAACTTCTTTGCAGCTGTTTTCCTGTGGTGTTGCCTTATCTGTGGGATTGGCGTTTGGTGTGATCAGCGACGGCTTCGCTTCACACCCCAACCAGATAAGTGGTTAGACAGGAGCTGCACGAGTGTGTGACTGGAGGTGGAGGTGCTCCCTCCCAAAAGAACACAGACTGTGGGATTACTGAGTGTGCGTACTCACACTCACCTGTGCTGTTTCTGTTCTCTGCCAGCAGTACCAGGTCTGACAGATGGAGACAGTGACCACCTGGGGACCCAGGACTTGGTGGCTCCGGTGTTCTTCAGGTCCGTTGGAGGTGAGGGCCGTGTGGGATCCGGCTCGGTTCTGGACGGGCGTCTCCTATCCTCAAGCCTGCCCACACGTCACCCAACGTGTAATTGACTATAGTCCCAAACTGATTGTTGTCTGTATTCCGTTGTGCACAATTTACAACATTAAATTGTTACTGTTTGGCTTATCCATTGCCCGTTCTTTTACGCCCCCTGTTGTGGGTCCGTGTTCCTACACTTTCACAACAGGATTTCTCGGCCAACGTCATGGATTCCGAGGGGCGTCAACCATTGCTTGAACAGCCAATGGAAGAGCGAGGTGCACAGGCGCCAGCAGGAGGCGTGTTAGGTGAGCTGCAGCACATCTTAACCGCTTTTACTGCTTGGTTGGACTTAGTTACCAAGCAGAGCATTGTTCTCAATCGAAGGATGGAGGCTCTCACCGCCCAGGTGGAAGCGCATGCTCAGGGCGCTGCTGCAGCACCTCCTCCTGCTGACCGAATGCCAGAGACAGACATTCCACTGGTCGTTCAACGAACCCCCCCCCCACCTTCCCCTGAAGCATACATAACCCTCCGGAGCCGTACGGAGGCTGTGTGGAGACGTGCGCGGACTTCTTGATGCAGTGCTCGCTCGTCTTTTCACAGTGTCCCATCATGTACATGTCAGACGCTAGCCGGGTGGCGTACATTATAAATTTGCTTCGAGGAGAGGCGCGCACCTGGGCTACGGCGCTCTGGGAGCAGAATTCACGGCTCCTAACGATTTACACTGAGTTTGTGAGGGAGTTCCGACAGACAGATAGAGGCGAGACCGCTTCAAGCATGCTGCTGTCGACAAGACAGGGGTGTCGGAGCGCAGCGAAGTATGCAGTCGACTTCCGCATCGCGGTAGCGCGAGCTGGCTGGAATGCTGTTGCGCTCCACACCACCTTTGTAAACGGATTGTCCCTGGTCCTTAAGGAGTACCTGGTGGCGAAGGACGAGCCGCGGGATTTAGACGGGCTTATCGACCTGGTTATACGGTTAGACAACCGATTAACAGAACACCGACAGGAGCGAGACGAAGGGCGTGGTCAGGCACAAGCCGTCCCTCTTCCTCCTGGGTCCGAAATGGAGCCGACTTCCGCACGCTCCACAGCCAGGGCTCTCCACGTGACGACAGCTCCCCCTGCTGACATTGCTATGGAAACGAGCAGGGCCAAAAAGCGATCAGATCAGAGACAAAGGAGGCTGATCCGTGGAAAGTGTTTTCTCTGCAGCTCAACCGAGCACACACAGAGAGAATGCCCCAAACGGTCAAAACAGCAGCACTCGTCCTTAGAGACTGGGCTAAGGGTGGGTCACAATACCCATGCGGGAGACCCTGAAAATCTGCACGTATCCCAGTCACAATCCTGAGTGGGGATCTAACCCTTCACGCCCCAGCACTGGTGGACACGGGGTCGGAGGGGAATGTGCTGGATAGCAGATGGGCAAAGGAGGTTGGACTCCCTCTAGTGGCCTTACCGTCACCATTGTCGGTGTGGGCACTAGATGGCACCCTTCTTCCACTAATCACACACCAGACACAGCCCGTGACTTTGGTTGTATCTGGGAATCACAGGGAGGAGATTGTGTTTTATGTAACACCTTCTACCTCCCGAGTGATTTTGGGTTTTCCATGGGTGTTAAAACACAATCCCCGGATTGATTGGCCGTCTGGGGTTGTGGTTCAGTGGAGCGAAACCTGCCACCGGGAGTGTTTAGGATCCTCGGTTCCACCCGGTGTGACAGCTAAGGAGGAGGTTTTAGTCCCCCCCAATCTGGCGGCGGTGCCAGCCGAGTACCATGACCTTGCTGACGTCTTCAGCAAGGATCTGGCACTCACGCTGCCCCCACACCATCCGTACGATTGTGCCATTGATTTGATACCGGGCACTGAGTACCCGTCCAGCAGGCTGTACAACCTCTCACGTCCGGAACGCGAATCAATGGAGACCTACATCCGGGACTCGTTAGCTGCCGGGTTGATCCGGAAATCCACTTGCCCGATGGGTGCTGGTTTCTTTTTTGTGGGCAAGAAGGACGGCGGACTCCGTCCATGCATTGATTACAGAGGGCTGAACGAGATCACGGTTCGCAACCGATACCCGTTACCTCTGTTGGATTCAGTGTTCACGCCCTTGCATGGAGCCCAAATTTTCACAAAATTGGATCTTAGGAATGCTTATCACCTGGTTCGGATCCGGGAGGGAGACGAGTGGAAGACGGCATTTAACACCCCGTTAGGTCATTTTGAGTACCTGGTCATGCCGTTCGACCTCACCAGTGCACCCGCGACGTTCCAAGCATTGGTTAATGATGTCTTGCGGGACTTCCTGCATCGGTTTGTCTTCGTATATCTAGACGATATACTCATCTTTTCTCCGGATCCTGAGACCCATGTCAAGCATGTACGTCAGGTCCTACAGCGGTGGTTGGAGAACTGGCTGTTTGTGAAGGGCGAGAAGTGCGAGTTCCACCGCACTTCTTTGTCCTTCCTGGGGTTCATAATCTCCTCCAACTCCGTCGCCCCTGATCCGGCCAAGGTTGCGGCGGTGAGAGATTGGCCCCAACCAACAAACCGTAGGAAACTGCAACAGTTCCTCGGTTTTGCAAATTTCTACCGGAGGTTCATCAAGGGCTACAGTCAGGTAGTTAGCCCCCTGACAGCCCTGACCTCCACAAAAGTCCCCTTCACCTGGTTGGATCGGTGCGAAGCCGCATTTAGGGAGTTGAAACGCCGGTTTTCGACTGCACCGGTTCTGGTGCAGCCCGATCCCAATCGCCAGTTTGTAGTTGAAGTGGACGCCTCTGACTCAGGGATAGGAGCCGTGCTATCCCAGAGCAGGGAGTCCGACAAGGTTCTCCATCCATGTGCCTACTTTTCCCGCAGGTTGACCCCGGCTGAAAGGAACTATGACGTCGGCAATAGGGAACTTCTTGTGGTGAAGGAGGCTCTTGAGGAGTGGAGACACCTGTTGGAGGGAGCATCGGTACCATTTACGGTTTTCACGGACCATCGGAACCTGGAGTACATTCGGACCGCCAGGCGTCTGAATCCCAGGCAAGCCCACTGGTCACTGTTCTTCAGGCGTTTTGACGTTCGGATCACCTACCGCCCCGGGGCGATAAACCAACGATCTGACGCCCTGTCCCGGGTGCATGAAGAGGAGGTCAAGACTGAGCTGTCAGACAGAAACCATCATCCCCGAGTCCACTGTCGTGGCCACCCTCACCTGGGACGTGGAGAAGACCATCCGGGACGCCCTGACACGGAGCCCGGACCCGGGGACAGGTCCGAAGGACAAATTGTACGTCCCACCAGAGGCCAGGGCTGCGGTCCTAGACTTCTGTCACGGTTCCAAGCTCTCCTGTCATCCAGGGGTGCGAAGGACCGTGGCAGTGGTCCGGCAGCGCTTCTGGTGGGCGTCTATGGAAGCCGACATCCGGGAGTATGTCCAGGCCTGCACCACCTGTGCCAGGGGCAAAGCCAACCACCACAAGGCCCAAGGCCTCCTCCAGCCTCTGCCCGTGCCTCATCGCCCCTGGTCTCACATCGGCCTGGACTTTGTCACGGGCCTCCTGCCGTCCCAGGGCATGACTACCATCCTCACGATAGTGGACCAGTTCTCCAAGGCGGCCCACTTCATGGCCCTCCCGAAGCTCCCGACGTCCCAGATGACTGCAGACCTCCTGGTCCACCATGTCGTGCGTCTGCATGGGATTCCATTGGACATTGTCTCGGATCGTGGTCCTCAGTTCTCCCAGGTTTGGAGGAGCTTCTGCAGGGAACTGGGGGCCACCGTAAGTCTCTCGTCCGGGTACCATCCCCAGACGAACGGGCAGGCAGAGTGGATGAATCAGGAACTGGAGCAGGCCCTCCGCTGCGTGACCTCCGTGCACCCGACGGCCTGGAGTGACCATCTGGCCTGGATCGAGTATGCTCATAATAGCCAGGTATCATCGGCTACCGGCCTCTCCCGTTTGAGGTGTGTTTGGGGTACCAGCCCCCATTGTTCCCGCTAGTGGAGGGAGAGGTCCCGTTGCCCTCGGTCCAGGCCCATCTGAGGATGGTGCCGTCGGGTGTGGCGTACCGCCCGCTCTGCCCTGCTCAAGGCCCGGACGAGGGCTAAGGCCCATGCAGACCGCCGGCGTGCCCCGGCCCCTACATATCAGCCCGGGCAGGCGGTTTGGCTTTCCACAAAGGACATTCCACTACAGGTAGAATCCCAAAACTAAAGGACAGGCTCATTGGACCATTGTCCATACTTAAAGTCCTCAGTCCGGCCGCAGTAAAGCTGAAGCTAACAGCTTCACTGTGGATTCATCCAGTGTTCCATGTTTCACGAATCAAACGGTACCACACATCAACTCTCTGCACCCCCGGACCGGCACCGCCTCCTGCCCGGATCATAGATGGAGAGCCTGCCTGGACCATGTGCAGGCTCCTGGATGTCCGTCGAAAGGGCCGGGGGTTCCAGTATTTGGTGGACTGGAAGGGGTATGGACCCGAAGAACGCTCCTGGGTGAAGATGAGCTTCATCCTGGACCCGGCCCTCCTGGCCGACTTCTACCGGCGGCCCACGGACAAGCCTGGTCGGCGCCAGGAGTCACCCGTTGGGGGGGGGGGGGGGGGGTCCTGTAGTGTGGGGCCGCTGAAGAGGAGGTACTGCTGGCCCACCACCACCAGATGGCAGCCTGCTTGGAGTGCGGGCTTCAACCACGAGAGGGCGCCGGAGCCACTGGGAGTGACAGCTGTCACTCATCATCAGCACCAGCTGTCACTCAGTCAACTCATCACCATCACCATAAAGGCCGGACTGCAACTCCACCTCCTCGCCGAGAAATCAGCTACCTTGGAGGTAATTTCTCTGCTGACTTACAACATTGAGTAATAATCTGAACTTCTTTGCAGCCATTTTCCTGTGGTGTTGCCTTATCTGTGGGATTGGCGTTTGGTGTGATCAGCAACGGCTTTGCTTCAAACCCCAACCAGATAAGTGGTTAGACAGGAGCTGCACAAGTGTGTGACGGGAGGTGGAGGTGCTCCCTCCCAAAAGAACACAGACTGTGGGATTACTGAGTGTGCGTACTCACACTCACCTGTGCTGTTTCTGTTCTCTGCCAGCAGTACCAGGTCTGACAGCTGGAGACGGTGACCACCTGGGGACCCAGGACTTGGCGGCTCCGGTGTTCTTCAGGTCCCTTGGCGGTGAGGGCCGTGTGGGATCCGGCTCGGTTCTGGACGGGCATCTACTATCCTCAAGCCTGCCCACACGTCACCCAACGTGTAATTGACTATAGTCCCAAACTGATTGCTGTCTGTATTCCGTTGTGCACAATTTACAACATTAAATTGTTACTGTTTGGCTTATCCATTGCCCGTTCTTTTACGCCCCCTGTTGTGGGTCCGTGTTCCTACACCTTCACAACAAAAACTCCCTTTTAACAGGAAGAAACCTCCAGCAGAACCAGGCTCAGGGAGGGGCAGTCTTCTGCTGGGACTGGTTGGGGCTGAGGGAGAGAACCAGGAAAAAGACAAGCTGTGGAGGGGAGCAGAGATCAATCACTAATGATTAAATGCAGAGTGGTGCATACAGAGCAAAAAGAGAAAGAAACACTCAGTGCATCATGGGAACCCCCCAGCAGTCTAAGTCTATAGCAGCATAACTAAGGGATGGTTCAGGGTCACCTGATCCAGCCCTAACTATAAGCTTTAGCAAAAAGGAAAGTTTTAAGCCTAATCTTAAAAGTAGAGAGGGTGTCTGTCTCCCTGATCCGAATTGGGAGCTGGTTCCACAGGAGAGGAGCCTGAAAGCTGAAGGCTCTGCCTCCCATTCTACTCTTACAACCCTAGGAACTACAAGTAAGCATGCAGTCTGAGAGCGAAGCACTCTATTGGGGTGATATGGTACTATGAGGTCCCTAAGATAAGATGGGACCCTGATTATTCAAAACCTTATAAGTAAGAAGAAGAATTTTAAATTCTATTCTAGAATTAACAGGAAGCCAATGAAGAGAGGCCAATATGGGTGAAATATGCTCTCTCCTTCTAGTCCCTGTCAGTACTCTAGCTGCAGCATTTTGAATTAACTGAAGGCTTTTCAGGGAACTTTTAGGACAACCTGATAATAATGAATTACAATAGTCCAGCCTAGAGGAAATAAATGCATGAATTAGTTTTTCAGCATCACTCTGAGACAAGACCTTTCTAATTTTAGAGATATTGCGCAAATGCAAAAAAGCAGTCCTACATATTGTTTAATATGCGCACTGAATGACATATCCTGAGCAAAAATGACTCCAAGATTTCTCACAGTATTACTAGAGGTCAGGGTAATGCCATCCAGAGTAAGGATCTGGTTAGACACCATGTTTCTAAGATTTGTATATTGTATATTGATTTGATATACTAAATACTTCCTTTGCATAATCCTGTAAGTCCATTTTTTGACATTCAAAAATGCAATTTATAATTAGAATTTAAAGGAAAATGCACACGAAAATGCACAGATGTCCATCACTAAAAGGAATTGCAGCATTTTGCATCTAAGGTCTCTCTCGCTCTGTCTATGGATATTGGATATATATATATGTATATATATATATATATACATATATAATGTGTGTTCGTGTGTAAGCAGCAGCACTTGAGGTGTTCCTGTTTGCACACATGGTCTTGAGGGACTTTAAGTCAAACAAAGAGGTGAGACTCTTGTTTTCGTGCCATTCCAGCCACTGTGGACAACTCGGATATTTCAAATGAAATAGCTTTAGGAATACAGTTTTCCAAGTGTGAATAATATTCCTTTTTTGTTTTTGTGGTCTTGCGTTTCTGATGGAGTTGGGGTGAAATTAGTGTCACTCAACTGTGAAAGAGAAAAATCTGTGTGAACATGCAAACACAACCATTCTGATCTTTTCTCACCAAACATGTACTGAACATGTTTCAGCATCGTTTCTTTCACAGGAAGCTGTCTCTGACCTCATTTCTGTCCAGTTGGGTGACTGTAGACGTTCTCACTTTCTCTTCCTTTCAAAGCACAGCAGATGAGCAGACGGTCCCGTTTCCTCTTTCACACATGGAGCAAAAATAAAAATTTCCCTTCTCTGATTCCATGCAGATGCAATTTTGTCTATTTCAGATAAATGACCTTGACTTACTACAGACTGAGCAGTGCAGGCTGATCTGTTCTTCACCATCAATTCAGTGTAAAACAGCATGTCTGTGTAACAAGCAACAAGCCATGAAGTCCCATTTGGTATGCTGGGGAACTTGTTCCTCAACTGTTTGTTGTCACTCTCATTATCTAGAACAAAGTTTCAAAGTGCTTATCATCAAAAATTACACTTCAAAACTACCATCGTAAAAGTTACACAACTGAACCAGCACAAACACTGCACAGCTCAACTTGTCATCAATTCTCAATGAAACAAAAGCACATACCAATGTCTCTGCACCATTAGACAGAACAGGCCGAATCTCTGCTGTATTATGCAAATGAGAGACAGCATTATTTGTAATCAGTCTAATTTGTGGACCACAACATCGTGTCAGACCAAAAATAAACCCATCTTTATCAGTAATAGGGCCCTTTCACACATAACACAATTGAGGCAGTATGGCACACGTAAGAGGAGTCAAATGGCACTCGTGAAAAATCAGAGCCGTCTCAAATGCTGTCACAACAACCATTCATGCACAACAGCGGCCGAAAGACAGCGAGTGTCCTGTGTGTGCCCATTCGATCCCCCTCTCGGCAGGTTTCAACCAAATTTCAGTTGTCACACAAGTCAATTCAATCAATCAATTTTTTTTTATATATATAGCGCCAAATCACAACAAACAGTTGCCCCAAGGCGCTTTATATTGTAAGGCAAGGCCATACAATAATTATGTAAACCCCAACGGTCAAAACGACCCCCTGTGAGCAAGCACTTGGCTACAGTGGGAAGGAAAAACTCCCTTTTAACAGGAAGAAACCTCCAGCAGAACCAGGCTCAGGGAGGGGCAGTCTTCTGCTGGGACTGGTTGGGGCTGAGGGACAGAACCAGGAAAAAGACATGCTGTGGAGGGGAGCAGAGATCGATCACTAATGATTAAATGCAGAGTGGTACATATAGAGCAAAAAGAGAAAGAAAGAAAGTGCATCATGGGAACCCCCCAGCAGTCTACGTCTATAGCAGCAAAACTAAGGGATGGTTCAGGGTCACCTTATCCAGCCCTAACTATAAGCTTTAGCAAAAAGGAAAGTTTTAAGCCTAATCTTAAAAGTAGAGAGGATGTCTGTCTCCCTGATCTGAATTGGGAGCTGGTTCCACAGGACAGGAGCCTCCCATTCTACTCTTACAAACCCTAGGAACTACAAGTAATCAATCAATCAAGCAACTTTTTTTTTATATAGCGGCAAATCACAACAAACAGTTGCCCCAAGGCGCTCTATATTGTAAGGCAAGGCCATACAATAATTATGAAAAACCCCAACGGTCAAAACGACCCCCTATGAGCAAGCACTTGGCTACAGTGGGAAGGAAAAACTGCCTTTTAACAGGAAGAAATAATAATAATAATAATAAAAGCCACAAACCCTGTATTTATTGTGGAATACTTTCCAGGGAGGGTGAATCTGAGTAGAGTGTATGAGGTGAGAGCTGCTCTATTGCATTCTGATGAGGCTGAGTGGAGACTATCAGTGGAAGGCCGTGGATCACCACACCCTGACTTCCCAGGGTGATGTTTGGCATGAGTAATGCACCATTCCCACAGGTTAAGGCACTCTCCTCGACCATAAGCGTTCCTGCCGGCTTGGACATACCCTCTGACACACCACACACCATGTCAGTGGGAGTTTCTGTGGTCACTATGGATGCGTTGCCCTCTGTCATGACTGTCACCTCTGTGCCACCTTCCTGGATCAAGGCATTGAGGCCCTCTAGGTCAGACCGGGTGGTGATGAAGTTTTGTGTGGCTCTGCTGGAGTCTTCAGTGGGTATGGCTGTCTGCAGCAGGGCCTGGTGGAGTGGGTTGTTGTCCTCAGCACTGAGCTGTGTCAACAGAACCGCCTGGGGTTCAACTGTGCCTTCATGAATCTCGGATGACCCAAGGGGTTGCACAGTAAGCCTGCAGTCTGAGAGCGAAGCGCTCTATTGGGGTGATATGGTACTACGAGGTCCCTAAGATAAGATGGGACCTGATTATTCAAAACCTTATAAGTAAGAAGAAGAATTTTAAATTCTATTCTAGAATTAACAGGAAGCCAATGAAGAGAGGCCAATATGGGTGAGATATGCTCTCTCCTTCTAGTCCCCGTTAGTACTCTAGCTGCAGCATTTTGAATTAACTGAAGGCTTTTCAGGGAACTTTTAGGACAACCTGATAATAATGAATTACAATAGTCCAGCCTAGAGGAAATAAATGCATGAATTAGTTTTTCAGCATCACTCTGAGACAAGACCTTTCTAATTTTAGAGATATTGCGTAAATGCAAAAAAGCAGTCCTACATATTTGTTTAATATGCGCTTTGAATGACATATCCTGATCAAAAATGACTCCACGATTTCTCACAGTATTGCTAGAGGTCAGGGTAATGCCATCCAGAGTAAGGATCTGGTTAGACACCATGTTTCTAAGATTTGTGGGGCCAAGTACAATAACTTCAGTTTTATCTGAGTTTAAAAGCAGGAAATTAGAGGTCATCCATGTCTTTATGTCTGTAAGACAATCCTGCAGTTTAGCTAATTGGTGTGTGTCCTCTGGCTTCATGGATAGATAAAGCTGGGTATCATCTGCGTAACAATGAAAATTTAAGCAATACCGTCTAATAATACTGCTTGGGACTCCGACGAGGGCGGTCGCATCTCCTCCACTCTCCCTTATCTCTCTGCTTTAACCTTCTAGTCCCTACTTCACCAGACTTGTGAATTCCTCAAAACTATATGGATTCTGGATCTATTGGACTACTATTGGATTAACCATGGAATTGATCAGCTGGTCTCTGAACGCTATTGACACAATTTTTTCTACAAGAAGGTCAGGACCGGGGGATCCTGCCTGCCCAGATGGAATGTATCCTGCGGGCTATGTCCTCAACTCCTGGAGTTCCTGGCATGTGGCATGCTTGGCGCCTTTCTCTGTGGAGGACGTCGAGGACCTATTAATTTTTGGTCTTATGGTAACAGGGCTGGTACTTTTTGGTTTAAGTGCTGCCCTGATCTACCAGAAAATTTGCAAGACGGCGGCATCAAGAACCACGGGCCCTCGCTTGTCCGTCATGATTAACGAGGTTGGCAAGGCAGTGCATTCACAGAATGCAAATTGGATGACACCCTGGAGCTGATGCGTGCCTTGCAGTTGAAGCTGAAGGTGTCGGAGGCCGGTGAATATTCTTAATTCAAAGTTAGGAATATTCTTAATTTATAATTGGGATTTGGCTGAGTGTGGGGAAACTATAAAAAGTGTTTTTCACTGCTCGGCTGCAACACTACAGGCTATCTAGCATCAAGGTCAATTGCCAACTGTTTTTCCTCCAGTGGAATTTATCCAGGGTCTGGTGAGATTATTTGGCTCCATTCTTATCTCAACCCACAAGGACAATAAACTGACAGACTTACACATGGACCAAAGCATGCTCCAGCTCCTCTTATCACTCTCTGCCCCTCCCTCCCTGCGGCAGGCCTCGTCCTCTCTCAAGCTTGCCTGGTGGCGCGACTTATACTTGCAGCGGCCTTCACCCACTTTGCCTCCATTCGGATGACGGACTGCTTCAAGTTTAGTGCACATAAACAATGTCAAATGTATATGTGTTGTCTTTAATTTTGATGTGTGCCATTATTACGGTAAACAAGTAATAATTGTGGATTAATTGCTGTATCTTGTCTGAGGTAATTGGAGTGTAAACATAATTGCCCTTTTTTGGAATCAATAAAGTTGTCTGAAATCTGAAATCTAAGGGAAGCATGTATAAAGTGAATAAAATTGGTCCTAGTACAGAACCTTGTGGAACTCCATAATTAACTTTAGTCTGTGAAGAAGATTCCCCATTTACATGAACAAATTGTAATCTATTAGACAAATATGATTCAAACCACCGCAGCGCAGTGCCTTTAATACCTATGGCATGCTGTAATCTCTGTAATAAAATTTTATGTTCAACAGTATCAAAAGCAGCACTGAGGTCTAACAGAACAAGCACAGAGATGAGTCCACTGTCCGAGGACATAAGAAGATCATTTGCAACCTTCACTAATGCTGTTTCTGTACTATGATGAATTCTAAAACCTGACTGAAACTCTTCAAATAGACCATTCCTCTGCAGATGATCAGTTAGCTGTTTTACAACTACCCTTTCAAGAATTTTTGAGAGAAAAGGAAGGTTGGAGATTGGCCTATAATTAGCTAAGATAGCTGGGTCAAGTGATGGCTTTTTAAGTAATGGTTTAATTACTGCCACCTTAAAAGCCTGTGGTACATAGCAAACTAACAAAGATAGATGTTGTGAAAGTGTAGTGACACGGACCCACAACAGGGGGCGCAAATGAACGGCCAATAGATGAGCCAAAAAGTAACAATTTAATGTTGTGAAATGTGCACAACGAACATACAGACAATCTCAGAATATAATTACAGTCAATCCACAAAAGGTGACGTGTGGGCAGGCTCAAGGATAGAAGACGTCTGTCCTGAGAAGAGCCGGAACCACACGATTTCCGCCGCCACAGAACCTGGTGAATACTGGAGCTGCCAAGTCCCGAATTCCCAGGTGATCACCGTCCCCGACTGTCGGATCTGGTACTGCTGGCGAGAACAAAGACAGTCAAGTGTGGGTGTGTGTACACCCAGTAACAACAATGGTGGGAATGCCACCTCCACCTCTCACTCAATACGTTGCAGCGATCCCTCAGAGGAAAAAGAGTGCCGTCTTGCACAGCCTCCACAAACTAAGGACCTGCAAACACTCACAATAAACAGATTCAGAAAATACCACAAAAAGACTGAGGATATTACCTCTAATGAAGTACGATATCTCGGCGATGAGGTGGAGATGACGTCTGGGTTTTATGGAGTGCGATGATGTAGAATGTGTGACAGCTGTCAGGAATTAATGAGTGACAGCTGTCACTCCCGGCTGTGTCCGTGGCAGCAGCGCCCTCTCGTGCCTGAAGCCCGCACTTCAGGCAGGGCGCCCTTTGGTGGTGGGCCAGCAGTACCTCCTCTTCTGGCGGTCCACACAACAATAGATTGATCATATTTAAGATCGAAGCATTAAATAATGGTAGGGCTTCCTTGAGCAACCTAGTAGGAATGGGGTCTAATAAACATGTTGATGGTATGGATGAAGTAACTAATGAAAATAACTCAGACAGGACAATCGGAGAGAAAGAGTCTAACCAAATACCGGCATCACTGAAAGCAGCCAAAGATAACGATACGTCTTTGGGATGGTTATGAGTAATTTTTTCTCTAATCGTTACAATTTTGTTAGCAAAGAAAGTCATGAAGTCATTACTAGTTAAAGTTAATTGAATACTCAGCTCAATAGAGCTCTGACTCTTTGTCAGCCTGGCTACAGTGCTGAAAAGAAACCTGGGGTTGTTCTTATTTTCTTCAATTAGTGATGAGTAGAAAGATGTCCTAGCTTTACGGAGGGCTTTTTTATAGAGCAACAGACTCTTTTTCCAGGCTAAGTGAAGATCTTCTAAATTAGTGAGACGCCATTTCCTCTCCAACTTACGGGTTATCTGCTTTAAGCTACGAGTATGTGAGTTATACCACGGAGTCAGGCACTTCTGATTTAAAGCTCTCTTTTTCAGAGGAGCTACAGCATCCAAAGTTGTCTTCAATGAGGATGTAAAACTATTGACGAGATACTCTATCTCACTTACAGAGTTTAGGTAGCTACTCCGCACTGTGTTGGTATATGGCATTAGAGAACATAAAGAAGGAATCATATCCTTAAACCTAGTTACAGCGCTTTCTGAAAGACTTCTAGTGTAATGAAACTTATTCCCCACTGCTGGGTAGTCCATCAGAGTAAATGTAAATGTTATTAAGAAATGATCAGACAGAAGGGAGTTTTCAGGGAATACTGTTAAGTCTTCTATTTCCATACCATAAGTCAGAACAAGATCTAAGATATGATTAAAGTGGTGGGTGGACTCATTTACTTTTTGAGCAAAGCCAATAGAGTCTAATAATAGATTAAATGCAGTGTTGAGGCTGTCATTCTCAGCATCTGTGTGGATGTTAAAATCGCCCACTATAATTATCTTATCTGAGCTAAGCACTAAGTCAGACAAAAGGTCTGAAAATTAATTAATAATTAATAAGCTGGAATGGAAGATTGCTGCTAATCCTTCGCCTCGGCCCGTGCTACGAGCATTCTGACAATTAGTGTGACTCGGGGGTGTTGACTCATTTAAACTAACATATTCATCCTGCTGTAACCAGGTTTCTGTAAGGCAGAATAAATCAATATGTTGATCAATTATTATATCATTTACCAACAGGGACTTAGAAGAGAGAGAGACATAATGTTTAATAGACCACATTTAACTGTTTTAGTCTGTGGTGGAGTTGAAGGTGCTATATTATTTTTTCTTTTTGAATTTTTATGCTTAAATAGATTTTTGCTGGTTATTGGTGGTCTGGGAGCAAACACCGTCTCTACGGGGATGGGGTAATGAGGGGATGGCAGGGGGAGAGAAGCTGCAGAGAGGTGTGTAAGACTACAACTCTGCTTCCTGGTCCCAACCCTGGATAGTCACGGTTTGGAGGATTTAAGAAAATTGGCCAGATTTCTAGAAATGAGAGCTGCTCCATCCAAAGTGGGATGGATGCCGTCTCTCCTAACAAGACCAGGTTTTCCCCAGAAGCTTTGCCAATTATCTATGAAGCCCACCTCATTTTTTGGACACCACTCAGACAGCCAGCAATTCAAGGAGAACATGCGGCTAAACTTGTCACTCCCGGTCCGATTGGGGAGGGGCCCAGAGAAAACTACAGAGTCCGACATTGTTTTTGCAAAGTTACACACCGATTCAATGTTAATTTTAGTGACCTCCGATTGGCGTAACCGGGTGTCATTACTGCCTACGTGAATTACAATCTTACCAAATTTACGCTTAGCCTTAGCCAGCAGTTTCAAATTTCCTTCAATGTCGCCTGCTCTGGCCCCCGGAAGACAATTGACTATGGTTGCTGGTGTCACTAACTTCACATTTCTCAAAACAGAGTCGCCAATAACCAGAGTTTGATCCTCGGCGGGTGTGTCGCCGAGTGGGGAAAAACAGTTAGAAATGTGAACGGGTTGGCGGTGTACACGGGGCTTCTGTTTAGGACGACGCTTCCTCCTCACAGTCACCCAGTCGGCCTGCTTTCCCGACTGCTCGGGATCTGCCAGAGGGGAACTAACAGCGGCTAAGCTACCTTGGTCCGCACCGACTACAGGGGCCTGGCTAGCTGCAGAATTTTCCACGGTGCAGAGCCGAGTCTCCAATTCGCCCAGCCTGGCCTCCAAAGCTATGAATAAGCTACACTTATTACAAGTACCGTTACTGCTAAAGGAGGCCGAGGAATAACTAAACATTTCACACCCAGAGCAGAAAAGTGCGGGAGAGACAGGAGAAGCCGCCATGCTAAATCGGCTAAGAGCTAGTAGCTGCGCTAAGCTAGCGGATTCCTAAAAACACACAAAGTGAATAATGTGTAAATAATTTAGAGGTGATTCAGCAGAAGGAGTGCTTTAGTTAAGGCACGTGAAGATTACACTGTTGTGAAGGTGTCGTAGCACGGACCCACAACAGGGGGCGCAAATGAACGGACAAAGAGTAAGCCAAAAGGTAACAATTTAATGTTGTGATATTACACAACGAAACGTGTCTTAATCTCACAGTCAATAAACACCAGGTGAAGTGTGGGCAGGCTCGAAGATAGAAGACGCCCGACGAGAGAGAAGCCACGTCCCACACGGCTTCCACCACCAACGGCCTGAAGAACACCGGAGCCGCCAAGTCCCGAGTCCCCAGGTGGCCTCTGTCTTCGACTGTCGACCCTGGTACTGCTGGCAGAAAGCAGAAATATGATGTGTGAGTGTGAGTCCGCACACTCAGTAATACATAGTCCAGATACCGTTAGGTGGGAGCACCTCCACCTCCAAATCACACACACTCGTGCAGCTCCTGTTTGTCCCTCTTCTGGGTCTTCACAGGAATACGGCTGCAAACAGACGTAAGTCACAGTTTAAAGTCAGCAGAGAAATTACCTTGGTTCTGGTAGTCGATTTCTCGGCGGGGAGGTGGAGTTGCAGTCCGGCTTATATGGTGGTGTAGATGAGTGACAGCTGGAGTAATGAGTGACAGCTGTCACTTCCTCTGGGTCTGGCGCCCTCTCGTGCTTGGAGCCCGCACTCCAAGCAGGGCGCCCTCTGGTGGTAGTGGGCCAGCAGTACCTCCTCTTCAGCGGCCCACACAACAGGACCCCCCCCTCAACGGGCGCCTCCTGGCGCCCGACCAGGCTTGTCCGGGTGTCGTCTGTAGAAATCGGCCAGCAGGGCCGGGTCCAGGATGAAGCTCCTCTTCACCCAGGAGCGTTCTTCAGGTCTATACCCCTCCCAGTCCACCAGATATTGGAACCCCCGGCCCTTACGACGGACGTCCAGGAGCCTGCGGACCGTCCAAGCAGGCTCCCCGTCGATGAGCCGGGCAGGAGGCGGCGTAGGTCCAGGTGCACAGAGGGGCGAGGTGTGGTGTGGCTTAATACGGGACACGTGGAAGACAGGGTGGATCCGCAGTGAAGCCGGGAGTCGGAGCTTCACTGCGGCCGGGTTGATGATCTTGAGGATGGGGAATGGTCCGATGTACCTGTCCTTTAATTTGGGTGAGTCCACACAGAGGGGGATGTCCTTTGTTGACAGCCACACCTCCTGCCCGGGCTGGTACGTGGGGGCCGGGGAACGTCGGCGGTCCGCATGGGTCTTGGCCCTCGTCCGGGCCTTTAACAGGGCAGAGCGGGCGGTCCGCCACACCCGGCGGCACCTCCTGAGGTGGGCCTGGACCGAGGGCACACCGACCTCTCCCTCCACCAGCGGGAACAATGGGGGCTGGAACCCCAAACATGCCTCAAAAGGGGAGAGGCCGGTAGCAGACGAGACTTGGCTGTTATGGGCATACTCGATCCAGGCCAGATGCTGACTCCAGGCCGCCGGGTGCGCGGAGGTGACGCAGCGAAGGGCCTGTTCCAACTCCTGGTTAGCCCGCTCTGCCTGGCCGTTGGTCTGGGGGTGGTACCCGGACGAGAGACTCACGGTGGCCCCCAGCTCCTTACAGAAACTCCTCCACACCTGCGAAGAGAACTGGGGACCACGATCTGATACAATGTCCGATGGTATCCCATGCAGCCGCATGACGTGGTGGACCAGGAGGTCTGCCGTCTCCTGGGCTGTTGGGAGCTTCGGGAGGGCCACGAAGTGGGCCGCCTTGGAGAACCGGTCCACTATCGTGAGAATAACGGTGTTGCCCTGGGACGGCGGGAGGCCCGTGATGAAGTCCAGGCCGATGTGAGACCAGGGGCGATGAGGCACTGGCAGGGGTTGGAGGAGTCCCGTCGTCCTCCGATGGTCTGCCTTGCCCCTGGCGCAGATGGTACAGGCCTGGACGTAGTCCCGGACGTCGGTTTCCAGGGACGCCCACCAGAAGCGCTGCTGGACTACTGCCACGGTCCTACGCACTCCGGGATGACAGGAGAGCTTGGACCCGTGACAGAAGTCCAATACGGCAGCTCTTGCCTCTGGTGGGACGTACAGTTTGTTCTTGGGGCCAGTCCCCGGGTCCGGGCTCCTTGTCAGGGCCTCGCGGACGGTCTCCTCCACGTCCCAGGTGAGGGTGGCCACGACAGTGGACTCGGGGATGATGGTCTCGGTGGGGTTCGACAGCCCCGCTTTGGCTTCTTCTTCGTGCACCCGGGACAATGCATCTGGTTTTTGGTTCTTGGTCCCGGGGCGATACGTGATCCGGAAGTCAAAGCGCCCGAAGAACAGAGACCAGCGGGCTTGCCTGGGGTTCAGCCGTTTGGTGGTCCGGATGTACTCCAGGTTCCGATGGTCTGTGAAAACCGTGAAGGGCAACGATGCCCCCTCCAGCAGGTGTCTCCACTCTTCAAGAGCCTCCTTCACCGCAAGAAGTTCCCGATTGCCGACGTCATAGTTCCGTTCAGCTGGGGTCAACCTGCGGGAATAAAAGGCACAAGGATGGAGGACTTTATCCGCCTCCACGCTCTGGGACAGCACGGCTCCTATCCCTGAGTCAGAGGCGTCCACCTCTACTATGTACTGGCGATCAGGATCAGGCTGCACCAGAACTGGTGCAGTCGAGAACCGGCGTTTCAACTCCTGGAACGCGGCTTCGCACCGATCCGACCAGGCGAAGGGGACCTTGGTGGAGGTCAGGGCAGTCAGGGGGCTAACTACCTGACTGTACCCCTTAATGAACCTCCTGTATAAATTTGCAAAGCCTAGGAACTGCTGTAGTTTCCTGCGGCTTGTTGGTTGGGGCCAATCTCTCACCGCCGCAACCTTAGCCGGATCAGGGGCGACGGAGTTGGAGGAGATGATGAACCCCAGGAAGGACAAAGAAGTGCGGTGGAACTCGCACTTCTCGCCCTTCACAAACAGCCGGTTCTCCAACAACCGCTGTAGGACCTGACTTACATGCTGGACATGGGTCTCAGGGTCCGGGGAAAAGATGAGTATATCGTCCAGATATACGAAGACGAACCGATGCAGGAAGTCCCGCAAGACGTCGTTAACCAAAGCTTGGAACGTCGCAGGGGCGTTAGTGAGGCCGAACGGCATGACCTGGTACTCAAAATGACCTAACGGGGTGTTGAATGCCGTCTTCCATTCGTCTCCCTTCCGGATCCGAACCAGGTGGTACGCGTTTCTAAGATCCAATTTTGTGAAAATTTGGGCTCCATGCAGGGGCGTGAACACTGAATCTAACAGAGGTAACGGGTATCGGTTGCGAACCGTGATCTCGTTCAGCCCTCTGTAATCGATGCATTGACGGAGTCCGCCGTCTTTCTTGCCCACAAAAAAGAAACCAGCACCCATCGGGGAGGTGGAGTTCCGGATCAGCCCGGCAGCTAAGGAGTCCCGGATGTAGGTCTCCATTGATTCGCGTTCCGGACGTGAGAGGTTGTACAGCCTGCTGGACGGGTACTCAGCGCCCGGGACCAAATCGATGGCACAATCATACGGTCGGTGCGGGGGAAGAGTGAGTGCCAGATCTTTGCTGAAAACGTCAGCAAGATCGTGGTACTCCTTTGGCACCGCCGATAGATTGGGGGGAACTTTGACCTCCTCATTAGCCGTAGTGCCGGGAGGAACCGAGGATCCTAAGCACTCCCGGTGGCAGGTTTCGCTCCACTGCATCACAACCCCAGACGGCCAATCAATCCGGGGATTGTGCTTCACCATCCATGGAAAGCCCAAAATCACTCGGGAGGTAGAAGGTGTTACATGGAACACTATCTCCTCCCTGTGATTCCCAGACACAACCAAAGTCACTGGTTGTGTCTGATGTGTGATTAATGGAAGCAGGGTGCCATCTAGTGCTCGCACCTGCAATGGTGCCGGCAGAGCCACCAGAGGGAGCCCTACTTCCTTTACCCATCTGCTGTCCAGCAGATTCCCTTCAGACCCTGTGTCTATCAGTGCTGGGGCATGAAGGGTTAAATCCCCACAAAGGATTGTTACTGGGAGTCGTGCAGATTTGCGGGGTTTTCCCGCGTGCGTGTTATGACCCACCCTTAGCCCAGTTTCTAAGGACGGGCGTTGTTGTTTGACCGTTTTAGGGCAGTCCCTCTGCATGTGCTCGCAAGAGCCGCAGACGAAACACTCCCCGTGGGCCAGCCTCCTTTGTCTGATGTTTGATTTTAATTTAGCCCTACTCGTGTCCCTAGCCTCCTCAGCAGGGGGAGCTGTAGCCACACGGCGCTCTCTGGCAGTGAAGCGTGGGGACGACGTCACCTTGTCGGAACCGGAAGGGGGAGGGACGACTAGTGCCCGGTCATGCCTCCCGGCCTGCTCCCGACGATGCTCGCTTAAACGGTTGTCTAAACGTATAACCAAATCGATCAGCCCGTCAAATTCCCGCGGTTCCTCCTTGGCCAGTAGGTGCTCCTTGAGGACCGGGGACAGTCCATTTACAAAGGCGGCGCGGAGCGCAATGTTATTCCAGCCGGACCTCGCTGCCGCGATGCGGAAGCCGACTGCATACTCGGCTGCGCTACGACGCCCCTGTCTCATCGACAGCAGCACGTTCGAAGCGGTCTCGCCTCTGTTGGGATGATCAAACACTTGTTTGAATTCCCGTACAAACCCAGCATAAGACGTTAGGAGCCGTGAATTCTGCTCCCAAAGTGCCGTAGCCCATGCGCGTGCCTCTCCTCGAAGCAAATTAATAACATAAGCCACCCGGCTAGCGTCTGATGCGTACATGACGGGGCGCTGTGAAAAGACGAGCGAACACTGCATGAGGAAGTCCGCGCACGTCTCGACACAGCCCCCGTACGGTTCCGGAGGGCTTATGTATGCTTCAGGGGATGGTGGGGGGGTTCGTTGAACGACCAGTGGAACGTCTAATACGGGCCCAGGACCAGCCAGAGGAGTGGCTGCAGCAGCGCCCTGATCGCGCGCTTCCACCCTGGCGGTGAGAGCCTCCACCCTCCGATTAAGGAGGACACTCTGCTTGGTCACTAATTCTAACCGGGCCTTGAAGGCGGTTAAGATCTGCTGCAGCTCACTCAACCCGCCTCCCGCTGACGCCTGCGCTCCTGGCTCTTCCATTGGCCGTTCAAGCTGGAGTTGACGCCCCTCGGAGTCCATGACGATGGCCGAGAAATCCTGTTGTGAAGGTGTCGTAGCACGGACCCACAACAGGGGGCGCAAATGAACGGACAAAGAGTAAGCCAAAAGGTAACAATTTAATGTTGTGATATTACACAACGAAACGTGTCTTAATCTCACAGTCAATAAACACCAGGTGAAGTGTGGGCAGGCTCGAAGATAGAAGACGCCCGACGAGAGAGAAGCCGCGTCCCACACGGCTTCCACCACCAACGGCCTGAAGAACACCGGAGCCGCCAAGTCCCGAGTCCCCAGGTGGCCTCTGTCTTCGACTGTCGACCCTGGTACTGCTGGCAGAAAGCAGAAATATGATGTGTGAGTGTGAGTCCGCACACAGTAATACATAGTCCAGATACCGTTAGGTGGGAGCACCTCCACCTCCAAATCACACACACTCGTGCAGCTCCTGTTTGTCCCTCTTCTGGGTCTTCACAGGAATACGGCTGCAAACAGACGTAAGTCACAGTTTAAAGTCAGCAGAGAAATTACCTTGGTTCTGGTAGTCGATTTCTCGGCGGGGAGGTGGAGTTGCAGTCCGGCTTATATGGTGGTGTAGATGAGTGACAGCTGGAGTAATGAGTGACAGCTGTCACTTCCTCTGGGTCTGGCGCCCTCTCGTGCTTGGAGCCCGCACTCCAAGCAGGGCGCCCTCTGGTGGTAGTGGGCCAGCAGTACCTCCTCTTCAGCGGCCCACACAACATACACTGGGAAACAAATCGTTATCTAGATAACTAGATCAATCTAACTGCGCAGATTAAACAGCTAACAGATACAGCAAAACACCGCTGTGCTCCGGAACAGGAAGTGATACAATACCGCAGTGAGGATAATAACAGATCAATATTTTAACAACTGTGCAACACTGAAGAAAATAAGAACAACCCCAGGTTTCTTTTCAGCACTGTAGCCAGGCTGACAAAGAGTCAGAGCTCTATTGAGCCGAGTATTCCTTTAACTTTAACTAGTAATGACTTCATGACTTTCTTTGCTAATAAAATTTTAACTATTAGAGAAAAATTACTCATAACCATCCCAAAGATGTATCGTTATCTTTGGCTGCTTTCAGTGATGCCGGTATTTGGTTAGACTCTTTCTCTCAGATTGTTCTGTCTGAGGTATTTTCATTAGTTACTTCATCCAAACCATCAACATGTCTATTAGACCCCATTCCTACCAGGCTGCTCAAGGAAGCCCTACCATTATTTAATGCTTCGATCTTAAATATGATCAATCTGTCTTTATTAGTTGGCTATGTACCACAGGCTTTTAAGGTGGCAGTAATTAAACCATTACTTAAAAGCCATTACTTGACCCAGCTATCTTAGCTAATTATAGGCCAATCTCCAACCTTCCTTTTCTCTCAAAAATTCTTGAAAGGGTAGTTGTAAAACAGCTAACTGATTATCTGCAGAGGAATGGTCTATTTGAAGAGTTTCAGTCAGGTTTTAGAATTCATCATAGTACAGAAACAGCATTAGTGAAGGTTACAAATGATCTTCTTATGGCCTCAGACAGTGGACTCATCTCTGTGCTTGTTCTGTTAGACCTCAGTGCTGCTTTTGATACTGTTGACCATAAAATTTTATTACAGAGACTAGAGCATGCCATAGATATTAAAGGCACTGCGCTGCGGTGGTTTGAATCATATTTATCTAATAGATTACAATTTGTTCATGTAAATGGGGAATCTTCTTCACAGACTAAGGTTAATTATGGAGTTCCACAAGGTTCTGTGCTAGGACCAATTTTATTCACTTTATACATGCTTCCCTTAGGCAGTATTATTAGACAGCATTGCTTAAATTTTCATTGTTACGCAGATGATACCCAGCTTTATCTATCCATGAAGCCAGAGGACACACACCAATTAGCTAAACTGCAGGATTGTCTTACAGACATAAAGACATGGATGACCTCTAATTTCCTGCTTTTAAACTCAGATAAAACTGAAGTTATTGTACTTGGCCCCACAAATCTTAGAAACATGGTGTCTAACCAGATCCTTACTCTGGATGGCATTACCCTGAACTCTAGTAATACTGTGAGAAATCTTGGAGTCATTTTTGATCAGGATATGTCATTCAAAGCGCATATTAAACAAATATGTAGGACTGCTTTTTTGCATTTACGCAATATCTCTAAAATTAGAAAGGTCTTGTCTCTGAAAAACTAATTCATGCATTTATTTCCTCTAGGCTGGACTATTGTAATTCATTATTATCAGGTTGTCCTAAAAGTTCCCTGAAAAGCCTTCAGTTAATTCAAAATGCTGCAGCTAGAGTACTGACAGGGACTAGAAGGAGAGAGCATATCTCACCCATATTGGCCTCTCTTCATTGGCTTCCTGTTAGTTCTAGAATAGAATTTAAAATTCTTCTTCTTACTTATAAGGTTTTGAATAATCAGGTCCCATCTTATCTTAGGGACCTCGTAGTACCATATCACCCCAATAGAGGGCTTCGCTCTCAGACTGCAGGCTTACTTGTAGTTCCTAGGGTTTGTAAGAGTAGAATGGGAGGCAGAGCCTTCAGCTTTCAGGCTCCTCTCCTGTGGAACCAGCTCCCAATTCAGATCAGGGAGACAGACACCCTCTCTACTTTTAAGATTAGGCTTAAAACTTTCCTTTTTGCTAAAGCTTATAGAGTGTTTCTTTCTCTTTTTGCTCTGTATGCACCACTCTGCATTTAATCATTAGTGCTTGATCTCTGCTCCCCTCCACAGCATGTATTTTTCCTGATTCTCTCCCCTCAGCCCCAACCAGTCCCAGCAGAAGACTGCCCCTCCCTGAGCCTGGTTCTGATGGAGATTTCTTCCTGTTAAAAGGGAGTTTTTCCTTCCCACTGTCGCCAAGTGCTTGCTCACAGGGGGTCGTTTTGACCATTGGGGTTTTTACGTAATTATTGTATGGCTTTGCCTTACAATATAAAGCGCCTTGGGGCAACTGTTTGTTGTGATTTGGCGCTATATAAATAAAATTGATTGAATTGATTGATTAAACACTCAGCTGGCGATCTGAATGTCACATCACCCACATGAGGTATGGTCCACATGATGCGGTGTCTCTCCTTCAGCATGCCAATTGCTGGACACACATGTCGCTCACTGGACACGCGTGCGGGGCTGGCTGGATGTGCCAGGCCAGCAGATGTGGACATGATCAGCATGCACTGCTTCATTCATGCCATTTCATGACTGTACATCTATGACCATGGGTCATCTAAAGAGGAACAGCAGGATCATACTGTATTGTCCGCTTGATAAGAGGGATTCAATGAATTGCATTGTTTTTTATGGTGTGTGGTTTTTATTTTATTCTCCACAGCAGCAGCGTGATGTGGTGCCACATGTTCAAGCTGTTCACACCGGTTGCGGCTCTATCGTGCACAGCTGTCTGACCATGTGTCCGTCCCAACAGCAGTGGAATATTTCACGGTTCCCCATTTCATTTTTTGTTGGCAGATTTTTTTCTGGTTTCTGCTTCTTTCGCCCAACATCATGTTACTTGTGAAGGGGCCCTTAATGATGACACATCCATTGATAATGTGAAGTGATCATATAGTAGAAAGAACTATGTGTCTCACAAGACCAATGACCTTCATCTCAGACTTTTTGGTATTAAAACCACTTAATCCCACTCAAAATCTACATTCCTGTAAGTATAGGATGATCTAACCTCAGAAAAAATCACTGGAATGTTTTAGTTCCAATAGCTGTTATGTTGTTATCAAAATAATCGATAAAATCTTGAGCTGTGAACAGTGAACAAATCACAGATTGTTGCCCTTGAACAAGTTTGGCCACATGGTCAAACAGCACCTCTGGGTGATTTTTGTTTTTGTTAATTTTGTCAGAATAATAAACAGCAGATAAAAAATTTACACTCTAAGCTCCTGCATTTGTGCTTTTGATTTCATACGTGTTCCATAAATTATGGCCATTGAACTGTAGGTCTAACAAACACTGAGTGGTGGAGTCAAATCGAGTAAAATCTGCATTTAGGCCATTTATTCTCCACCGAGCCATCCTGTTTGGAGAGTGACTCTAGAATATCAGGCAATCCACAACATATTTTTGTCATGGTGTTAAGAGCCGGTCATGTAAAAATGTCAGTGTTCATAAGGCAGGTTGCTTCAACCCTGTGAACATACGTATATACTGAAGTCCCTAACAATAAGGATCCAGTCATCATTTGTTCCCTAGTCTGAAAGAAAATCACTGAAATCATCTAAAAAATTGGAATATGCTGCCAGGAGGCCCATGCAACCTAAAGGCCCGGTCACACAACACTAATGACGGACACCAAAGCCAAAACGAAACAAGAAATCTGGACTTACGTTGACTTTTGGAGACATTGTTTAACCATTGACCAGCTTCGATCCTGTAGCTGGCACTTCGTCAGGATTTTAACACTGTTGGAAAATGTGAATTAATCCCAACGACAACCTCAACTCATCTGTATTCCGTTTTGCTTTCTGTCTTGATGGTTCCTCATCGTTTGCGTCGTTCCCATACCGTCAGTGTTCCGTTTGACTGTTGTCCAAGATCCTCCAACCTCCCAAGTCCGACATCTTGCAAGAACATTGACGATATCTGAATGGATCAATACCTAAAGATACGATGAGCTGAACTTGACTCATCCATGTGTGGGACAAAATGCAACATTTTCATACAGAAACAACAGCAGCAAGAACTTTTTATCAACTACTTTAACTATTTACGCACGTGCCAGCCACAGACAGCTGGAACGTGCATGTGTGTGTAAGTTGTTTTCTGATCTTCTTGAGCTCTGCATGGGTGAAAGAGATCCGGTGTCTCTGACCGCACAGTCCCCCCTAAAAATCGGTCTACCCTGCCTTCACTGTGCATGCGTCATCAGCCGTGGTTCACTGATTATCAACTAATTTCTGCTTAAAACGGCCTCAGTTCTGCTTAAAACTGACTGTAGAATGATTTAAGAGGTTTTACCTTATCATCTGATGGTTAATAATCACATTAATTGATTTGATTGCTTTTGGTGACGAGACTCAGTCTCAGGCGAGCTGCTGAGCTCGGAAACGACGCATGTGCAGTGGAGGCAAGGCAGACCAATTTTTAGGGGGGACCGTTCGGTCTACGACACCGGGAACTGTTGCAAATCACAAAAGTAATACTTAAAAACAAACTAAAGACTGCACACCAAAACAAAGAGGCAACTGTATGCGACACCATCCTGAAGCAAAGATAACAATTATAATAGTTAGCTCTACTTCTGGTTTTTGGCACTAGGTGGCCTTTCATTTATCTTCCAAAATTTGTGAATTTTGACCCAGTTATCAATGGTAAATGTAATTGGAACCACTCCAAAAAACCGGCTTATAGACAAAGCCAGTCTGAAACCAAATTTCAAGGTGAAATTTCAGGTGAACAAACTAACAAACAGACAGACAGAAAAACGCACAAACATATAAACAAACAAACCAAGAGACAGAGCAACAGAGCCTTGTCAAATGACTTTCACAAGACAAATTATAGATGAACAGACTTTGTACTTTAGAGCAATATTGTTTTCCGCGGTGAAATTGCAGCTGTTTGTAAAATGTAAAATGAAATGTCACATCAATGACTGTGCTGCTGTAAGGGCAAAGGTGTTAAAAGATGTTCCATTCCATTCATTTAACTGACACTTTTATCCAAAAAGCAGCTTACAAGTGAGGAATCACAATCAAGCTACAGCTCAAAGGAAGACTTCAGAACCGTAAATACTATTTTTATCATTTAAAGGAGATAAATACCTAATATCCTTACACAGACATACAAACCACCAGGTAATAGCACAAAAATATACGCAGATACCAGCTAGTGAAATGTGACAGTAGAGACGTGTGGACGCCACCGTGTTGTTTGTTGTATCCTTTCATTTATGTGCAAACTTAAAGGTAGTTTTGTTTGAGGCAAATCTTAAAAGGTTTTTTTTTTTTGTTCTTGAGGTTTATCTTTAGTTTTAATCTTTGTCTGAACTGTATTTGGTGTTTTTTATTTTATTTATATTTGACTTTTTTTTGTTGTTGTTAACCCCTTAATGCCTGAATGTATATAGCTGTATATAAAAAAATGTTTTGTGTGTGTTTTTTGCCCTTAAGTAGATGGTAAATAATGTTGACATTATTAATTTCACTTTTGCACAAAAATAAATAGTGATTTTGGTATTTTTGGTAATGACTTTATGTTATAATATTATAATAATAATAATGGTATGTTGCAAATTTGCGACAACAGGCATACTGGTCAATTTGGTATGTTGCATATTTGAGTCAAATATTGTAGCATATATGCGACAATAGGCCTTAAGGGGTTAAAGCTGTACCGCCTTTCAAATTTCACAAAACAGACAGAATTTAGTTTCTAGTGCACGTTCCCGGGGTTTGCATGCTAAGACTCATAAGTTGTCTTGTAAATCACTTCAGAGGTGTTAGCTAGTTTAGATTTAGAAGTGTTTATTTGTTGCTAACTTCTACAAAATATATGAGAAACATATCCGGTTTCTACAGAAATGAGCTCTCTTGAAGCATTTTCCTCCATCTTGGCTTATCTTGTTCGAGCGAGCATCCAGCTGGCATCATGCCGTCTTTTTTTTACTCCAGCTGGTTATTGCTGCGTGCTTTCCAGCATCCCTCACACAAGTCAGGGGAAGTCCCCATGTGATCTATAATGTAGCAACCAAATCTATTTCATGGCCATCTGATTGCTTGAATTTCTCCCCTTCAGGACTCCAAATTCGCAATTGTTTCCAGACATTGTGAATTTTGATCATATTGGCAAAATAATATTTTGATTCCCTTAATTAAAAGCTAAGGAATAAAATTATAGTGGTGCCAAAGAAAATTATTTTCGTGACTTAAATTTTAATCCTCAAGCAACCGAGGACACGAGGAAACAACAGAGGAATGAGTGACTGCATTCATTCATAGTAAACATATTGACATGAATAAAGAAAATATTGAAGCCTGTCGCATTCTCCAGGGGGAAAATATCCTAGGATATCTTCCCCCACCCACACCCCTGACAAGCAACATTCCTACAGGGCAGCACTGATTAACCCAAACCTTGATAAGGTCCAATCAGGATAGAGCAGCCTTTAAACTCTATATTTCATGGATGTTTTATAGTCCCTGATGAAGCAGTTTGATTGATGGTAAATGATATTGGTATTCTTTCTGTATGTATCTACAGCCTTCTACAATAGTTATATTTCCTATTCTGAAGTATCTTTAAGGCTGAATCTCAATTCTGCCCCTCAGGAGGAGCTTACCACTGTCTCAACAAAAATGAAAGCAGCTTTCATTACAAATTACGCTGTTTATAAAGTTATAACTTTCCAAAAAAAACTTCATAGGCAATTGCCTATGACAGCACCGTGTATGCTGCTGGATGCATGTTAGCAACATATTGTCGTACTGAAGAATATCGTAACTTCGCTCGTGCACTGAGGCGTTGTCAAGGAAATTTCTAAAGGAAATAGGGCTGGATACAAAAAAATGGGAAAATTTGAAAAATAAATATAAGGTTAACAGAACTAGATGCAGCCCATAATATACATACATATGCTGGTCATATAATTAGAATATCATGAAAAAGTTGATTTAGTTCAGTGATTCCATTCAAAAAGTAAAACTTGTATTATGTATACATTCATTCCACACAGACTGATATATTTCAAGTGTTTATTTATTTTAATTACTAGTTAATTAATTAATGAATTAATTACTAATCAATTAGTTAATGATTAATTAATCAGCAATACTAATAATTACAATTATTAATGATTAATTATTGTTAGTGTTATTAACATTAATTAATTCATTATTAATACTATTAATTAGAATTATTATTATAAATTACCAATTAATTAAATTAATTATACCACAAAATTCTCCGACATAATTGCGATGTGTCAAAGAAATCTGCGACTTCTTCTGTTTCTTTGCATTTACGTAGAAAGGTGAGAAAATAAAAAGAGCAAACAGGCTACTGCAACAAGTTGCGCTTCAATCGCCATGTTAACAAACAGTGAAGATGGCAGTTTGACACGGGCAGTTTTTTTTTTTTTTTTTCCCCGTAAGGCGGAGGGGTGTCTCAATTCGTAGGGCATACCCCTTTGCCTTAGCCCTTTTTTAAAGGGGTAGGGGTAGGGGTAGGGGTAGGGGTAGGGCCAAGGGGAAGGGGAAGTGGTACAAAAGAGAATTAGATTGGGCCTAAATCCCCCTTCCAAATGTATATGGACCTGATTAACAACCTGAAATATGTGATATGATGGAAAATACTTCAATTTAGTTTTGCATAAAATATCCACAGTATATGTATGGAGCGCACAGTAGCACTTTACTACAACCAAAGCTGACCCAATGTGCTGTACACTAAAACATACAGTTAAAACATTAAGACATATACAAGTATTTAAACAAGTTAATAAATAAATATATAGTGCACACACACACACACACACACACATACACAGAGACACAATAGTATGCAAAGAAACATATATTTAAGAAACGTAATGAAAATGAGAGGCCTATAATGTCTGCCACCTTTCACAAATCTCTTTTGGACAAACTACGTCATAAATATAAATAGTGGCAGATAGGAATCAACAATAATATAAATGTAGCATGAAATTGACAAATATGATTATTTGAAACAGTGTGATTCTCACTGGACGAGCAGCTCGGCAGCGGAAATTAAAGATATCATAAAGATATCAATAAATCATTTTTTATACACTAGGGCTATAAGCTGAAGTTTGACTGAATTTAGGTGACATTTGACTTCAAGTGAAACACTGAAGGTCAAGGTCAATCACTTATCACTCCCAGGTAATGGCTTATAAGCAAGGCCTACCACTATGTCCATGCCAAATTTGGAGGCAAAATTTCAAAAGCCAGCAAAGTTGTTTAGTTGAATTTAGTGTTTGACCTTCCTGTGACCTTGACCTTGATTCTTTTGTGTACTCAAAAGTACCTTACTATGGCCGCTGTATGTGACCAGGAAAGTTGTTTAGTTGAATTTAGTGTTTGACCTTCCTGTGAACTTGACGTTTGACCTTGATCATTTGTGTACTGAAAGGTACCTTGCTGGGGCTGCTATCTGTGAAGCTGCAGAGTCTGTGATGTAAACAGTGTGCTGCACAGTGAATTAAAAGTGAAAAATGCAATTATTACAGACAAACCACAAAAAAAAAAAAAAAAAAAACACATACTGACAAACATATCTTGCAAAATTTTGCTTTGGCAAGATATTGGGGGGGGGGGGGGGTGATATCCAGGGTGGGTGGTAAGATATCCTAGTGCAACTCCCCCTATCCTAGGATATTTCCCCCCGGGGGGAAGTTATCCAGGGGAGAAGATAAACTGTTACACTGGTTTGACTAGAGCATGATACTGTTTTTGTTGATGATTCAGGCTTTGAACCAATAACAGGAAGTTCCAGAAAAAAACATCAAGCACCTCGTTAGTCTCTCCTATTTACAGTCATTTCCTGCTTTCCTGTCAGCAACAACACACTTTTTGCACAAAGATGTTCATTTGGAGACTTGAAGCTCATCTTGCATATTGCACTGGAAGTTGTTATTGCCGTCCTGATGTAAGCCTCCTCATGTATCTGAGAGTGTGCACGCCCCCAGTGGTTGAGTCATCACCACGCCCAAATATGAACTCCGTATGCTCCCCACCGGTACAAACATGCAGGTGTGTGTGTGTTGGGATGTACAGTAGTGTTCAGAATAATAGTAGTGCTATGTGACTAAAAAGATTAATCCAGGTTTTGAGTATATTTCTTATTGTTACATGGGAAACAAGGTACCAGTAGATTCAGTAGATTCTCACAAATCCAACAAGACCAAGCATTCATGATATGCTCACTCTTAAGGCTATGAAATTGGGCTATTAGTAAAAAAAAAAGTAGAAAAGGGAGTGTTCACAATAATAGTAGCATCTGCTGTTGATGCTACAAACTCAAAACTATTATGTTCAAACTGCTTTTTTAGCAATCCTGTGAATCACTAAACTAGTATTTAGTTGTATAATCTCCAACCTTCCTTTTCTCTCAAAAATTCTTGAAAGGGTAGTTGTAAAACAGCTAACTGATCATCTGCAGAGGAATGGTCTATTTGAAGAGTTTCAGTCAGGTTTTAGAATTCATCATAGTACAGAAACAGCATTAGTGAAGGTTACAAATGATCTTCTTATGGCCTCAGACAGTGGACTCATCTCTGTGCTTGTTCTGTTAGACCTCAGTGCTGCTTTTGATACTGTTGACCATAAAATTTTATTACAGAGATTAGAGCATGCCATAGGTATTAAAGGCACTGCGCTGCGGTGGTTTGAATCATATTTATCTAATAGATTACAATTTGTTCATGTAAATGGGGAATCTTCTTCACAGACTAAGGTTAATTATGGAGTTCCACAAGGTTCTGTGCTAGGACCAATTTTATTCACTTTATACATGCTTCGCTTAGGCAGTATTATTAGACGGCATTGCTTAAATTTTCATTGTTACGCAGATGATACCCAGCTTTATCTATCCATGAAGCCAGAGGACACACACCAATTAGTTAAACTGCAGGATTGTCTTTCAGACATAAAGACATGGATGACCTCTAATTTCCTGCTTTTAAACTCAGATAAAACTGAAGTTATTGTACTTGGCCCCACAAATCTTAGAAACATGGTGTCTAACCAGATCCTTACTCTGGATGGCATTACCCTGAACTCTAGTAATACTGTGAGAAATCTTGGAGTCATTTTTGATCAGGATATGTCATTCAATGCGCATATTAAACAAATATGTAGGACTGCTTTTTTGCATTTACGCAATATCTCTAAAATTAGAAAGGTCTTGTCTCAGAGTGATGCTGAAAAACTAATTCATGCATTTATTTCCTCTAGGCTGGAATATTGTAATTCATTATTATCAGGTTGTCCTAAAAGTTCCCTGAAAAGCCTTCAGTTAATTCAAAATGCTGCAGCTAGAGTACTAACGGGGACTAGAAGGAGAGAGCATATCTCACCCATATTGGCCTCTCTTCATCGGCTTCCTGTTAATTCTAGAATAGAATTTAAAATTCTTCTTCTTACTTATAATGTTTTGAATAATCAGGTCCCATCTTATCTTAGGGTCCTCATAGTACCATATCACCCCAATAGAGCGCTTCGCTCTCAGACTGCAGGCTTACTTGTAGTTCCTAAGGTTTGTAAGAATAGAATGGGAGGCAGAGCCTTCAGCTTTCAGGCTCCTCTCCTGTGGAACCAGCTCCCAATTCAGATCAGGGAGACAGACACCCTCTCTACTTTTAAGATTAGGCTTAAAACGTTCCTTTTTGCTAAAGCTTATAGTTAGGGCTGGATCAGGTGACCCTGAACCATCCCTTAGTTATGCTGCTATAGACGTAGACTGCTGGGGGGTTCCCATGATGCACTGTTTCTTTCTCCTTTTGCTCTGTATGCACCACTCTGCATTTAATCATTAGTGATCGATCTCTGCTCCCCTCCACAGCATGTCTTTTTCCTGGTTCTCTCCCTCAGTCCCAACCAGTCCCAGCAGAAGACTGCCCCTCCCTTGAGCCTGGTTCTGCTGGAGGTTTCTTCCTGTTAAAAGGGAGTGTTTCCTTCCCACTGTCGCCAAGTGCTTGCTCACATGGGGTCGTTTTGACCGTTGGGGTTTTTACGTAATTATTGTATGGCCTTGCCTTACAATATAAAGCGCCTTGAGGCAACTGTTTGTTGTGATTTGGCGCTATATAAATAAAATTGATTGAAATTGAATGTATAACCACAGTTTGTCATGGTTTCTTCACATCTGCGAGGCATTAATTTTGTTGGATTGGAACCAAGATTTTGCTCGTTTACTAGTGTGCTTGGGGTCATTGTCTTGTTGAAACACCCATTTCAAGGGCATGTCCTCTTCAGCATAAGGCAACATGACCTCTTCAAGTATTTTGACATATCCAAACTGATCCATGATACCTGGTATGTGATATATAGGCCCAAGACCATTGTAGGAGAAACATGCCCATATCATGATGCTTGCACCACCATGCTTCACTGTCTTCATTGTGAACTGTGGCTTGAATTTAGAGTTTGGGGGTCGTCTCACAAACTGTTTGCAGCCCGTGGACCCAAAAATAACAATTTTACTCTCATCAGTCCACAAAATATTCTTCCATTTCTCTTTAGGCCAGTTGATGTGTTCTTTGGCAAATTGTAACCTCTACTGCACGTCTTTTATTTAACAGAGGGACTTTGCGGGGGATTCTTGCAAATAAATTAGCTTCACACAGGCGTCTGTCACAGCACTTACAGGTAACTCCAGACTGTCTTTGATCATCCTGGAGCTGATCAATGGGTGAGCCTTTGCCATTCTGGTTATTCTTCTATCCATTTTGATGGTTGTTTTCCGTTTTCTTCCACGCATCTCTGGTTTTTTTGTCCATTTTAAAGCATTGGAGATCATTGTAGATGAACAGCCTATAATTTTTTGCACCTGCATATAAGTTTTCCACTCTCCAATCAACTTTTTAATCAAACTACGCTGTTCTTCTGAACAATGTCTTGAACGTCCCATTTTCCTCAGGCTTTCAAAGAGAAAAGCATGTTCAACAGGTGCTGGCTTCATCCTTAAATAGGGGACACCTGATTCACACCTGTTTGTTCCACAAAACTGACAAACTCACTGACTGAATGCCACACTACTATTATTGTGAACACCCCCTTTTCTACTTTTTTTTACTAATAGCCCAATTTCATAGCCTTAAGAGTGTGCATATCATGAATGCTTGGTCTTGTTGGATTTGTGAGAATCTACTGAATCTACTGGTACCTTGTTTCCCATGTAACAATAAGAAATACAAGGTCTATTAGAAAAGTATCCGACCTTATTATTTAAAAAAAAAAAAAAAACATATGGATTTGAATCACGTGTGATTACATCAGCCAAGCTTGAACCCTCGTGGGCATGCGAGAGTTTTTTTCACGCCTGTCAGTGACGTCATTCGCCTGTGAGCACGCCTTGTGGGAGGAGTGGTCCAGCCCTTCTTCTTCTTTGTCTTTCAGCTGTTCCTGTTAGGGGTCGCCACAGCAGATCAATCGTTTCCATCTGACCCTGTCCTCTGTATCTCTGTCACACCAACCACCTGCATGTCCTCTCTCAGCACATCCATGAACCTCCTCTTTGGTCTCCCTCTTCTCCTCCTGCCTGGTGGCTCCATCCTCAGCATCCTTCTCCCTGTATACCCTGGGTCCCTCCTCTGCACATGTCCAAACCATCTCAATCTCGCCTCTCTGACTTTGTCTCCAAACCGTCCCACCTGAGCTGTCCCTCTGATATGTTCATTCCTAATCTTGTCCATTCTTGTCACTCCCAAAGAGAATCTCAACATCTTCAGCTCTGCCACCTCCAGCTCTGCCTCCTGTCTTTTTGTTAGTGCCACTGTCTCTAAACCATACAACATAGCTGGTCTCACTACTGTTTTGTAAACTTTCCCCTTCACACTTGCTGATATTCTTCGGTCACAAATCACTCCTGCCACCTTTCTCCACCCACTCCACCCTGCCTGCACTCTCTTCTTCACCTCTCTACCACACTCTCCATTACTTTGAACAGTTGACCACAAATATTTAAACTCATCGACTTTCACCACTTCTACTCCTTGTAACTGCACTATTCCACTGGGCTCCCTCTCATTCACACACATGTACTCAGTCTTGCTTCTACTGACTTTCATTCCCCTTCTCTCCAAAGCATATCTCCACTTCTCCAGACTAGACTCAACTTGCTCTCTACTCTCACTACATATCACAATGTCATCTGCAAACATCATAGTCCATGGGGACTCCTGTCTGATCTCATCTGTCAACCTGTCCATCACCACTGCAAACAAGAAAGGACTCAGAGCTGATCCTTGGTGTAATCCCACCTCCACCTTGAATGAGTCTGTCATTCCGACTGCGCATCTCACCGCTGTCACACTATTCTTGTACATGTCCTGTACTACCGTAACATACTTCTCTGCCACTCCAGACTTCCTCATACAATGCCACAGCTCTTCTCTTAGCTTTTTCTAAGTCCACAAACACACAATGTAAATCTTTCTGTCATTCTCTGTACTTTTCCAACAGTATTCTCAGAGCAAACATTGCATCTGTAGTGCTCTTTCTCAGCATGAAACTATATTGCTGCTCACAGATCTTCACCTGTTTTCTAAGCCTAGCTTCTACTACTCTTTCCCATAACTTCATGCTGTGGCTGATCAGCTTTATGCCTCTGTAGTTACTGCAGCTCTGCACATCACCCTTGTTCTTGAAAATAGGAACCAGCACACTTCGTCTCCACTCCTCAGGCATCCTCTCACTTTCCAAGATTTTATTAAACAATCTGGTTAGAAACTCTACTGCCATCTCTCCTAGACATTTCCATGCCTCCATTGGAATGTCATCTGGAACAACTGCCTTTCCACTCTTCATCCTCTTCATAGCAGCCCTCACTTCTTCCTTGCTAATCTCTTTTACTTCCTGATTTACTCTCACCACATCATCCAGCCTTTTCTGTTGGGAAAGTGTAGTGACACGGACCCACAACAGGGGGCGTAAATGAACGGACAATGGAAGGAGTCAAATTATAAGTTTGGTTTGGTGGAGGTGTCTTCCTGCTTTTATACCAGATGTGATGATTAGTGACAGCTGTCACGAATGATGGGTGACAGCTGTCACCACGGCTTGTTCCTGAGGCGGCAGCGCCCTCTCGTGCCTGAAGCCCGCACTTCAGGCAGGGCGCCCTCTGGTGGTGGGCCAGCAGTACCTCCTCTTCAGCGGCCCACACAACATTTTCTCTCGCTCATTTTCTTTATTCATCAACTCTTTGAAATATTCCCTCCACCTTCTCAGCACACACTCCTCACTTGTCAGCACATTACCATGTGCATCTTTTACCACCCTAACCTGCTGCACATCCTTTCCAGCTCTGTCCCTTTGTCTGGCCAATCGGTACAAGTCCTTTTCTCCTTCCTTACTATTCAACTTCTTGTACAGCTCGCAATATGCCTTTTCCTTTGCTTTTGCCACTTCTCTTCTCACCTTACGCCGCATCTCCTTGTACTCCTGTCTACTTTCTTCATCTCTCTGACTATCCCAAAACTTTTTTGCCAACCTCTTTCTCCTTATGCTTTCCTGGACGTCTTCTTCGCCCTCTGGTGGTGGGCCAGCAGTACCTCCTTTTCAGCGGCCCACACAACAGGACCCCCCCTCAATGGGCACCTCCTGGCGCCCGACCAGGCTTGTCCGGGTGGCGACGATAGAAATCGGCCAGGAGGGCCGGGTCCAGGATGAAGCTCCTCTTCACCCAGGAGCGTTCTTCGGGTCCATACCCCTCCCAGTCCACCAAATACTGAAAGCCCCGGCCCATTCGATGGACGTCCAAGAGCCGGCGAACTGTCCAAGCCAGCTCCCCGTCGATAATACGGGCAGGAGGCGGCGCTGGACCGGGTGCACAGAGGGGCGAGGTGTGATGCGGTTTTATCCTGGAGACATGAAAGACCGGATGGATCCGCAGTGAGGCCGGGAGTTGGAGCCTCAGGACTGAGGACCTTGAGGATGGGGAAGGGTCCAATGAATCGGTCTTTTAGTTTGGGGGACTCGACCTGGAGTGGAATGTCCTTGGTGGAAAGCCACACCTCCTGTCCGGGCTGGTATGTGGGGGCCGGGGACCGTTGACGGTCTGCATGGGCTTTAGCCCTCGTCCGGGCCCTCAACAAGGCTGAACGGGCGGTGCGCCACACCCGACGGCATCTCCGCAGGTGGGCCTGGACCGAGGGCACACCGACCTCTCCCTCCACCAAAGGAAACAAAGGGGGTTGGTACCCCAGACACACCTCGAACGGGGAGAGGCCGGTGGCAGAGGACACCTGGCTGTTATGAGCGTACTCGATCCAGGCCAGATGTTCACTCCAAGCTGTCGGGTGTGCGGAGGTCGTGCAGCTGAGGGCCTGCTCCAACTCCTGGTTGGCCCGTTCGACCTGTCCGTTAGTCTGCGGGTGATACCCAGACGAGAGGCTTACAGTGGCCCCCAGTTCCCGACAGAAACTTCTCCACACCTGCGAGGAGAACTGGGGACCACGATCCGAAACGATGTCTGTTGGTATCCCATGCAGCCGGACGACATGGTGGACAAGGAGATCCGCCGTCTCCTGGGCCGACGGGAGCTTCGGGAGGGCCACGAAGTGGGCCACCTTGGAGAAACGGTCCACTATCGTGAGTATGGTGGTGTGTCCCCAGGACGGCGGGAGGCCCGTGACAAAATCCAGACCGATGTGGGACCAGGGGCGGTGAGGCACAGGAAGTAGCTGTAGAAGTCCCTGTGCCTTCTGGTGGTCCGCCTTGCCCCTGGCGCAGGTGGTGCAGGCCTGGATGTAAGCCCGGACATCAGTTTCCAGGGACGCCCACCAGAAGCGCTGCCGGACTACTGCCACGGTCCTACGCACCCCTGGGTGGCAGGAGAGCTTGGACCCGTGACAGAAGTCCAGAACGGCAGCTCTGGCTTCTGGTGGGATGTATAGTCTGTTCTTTGGCCCTGTTCCGGGATCCGGGCTCCGTGCCAGGGCCTCCCGGACGGTTCTCTCCATGTCCCACGTCAGAGCAGCCACGATAGTGGACTCCGGGAGAATGGGTTCCGGTGGATCCGACAGCTCGGTCTTGACTTCCTGTTCATGCACCCGGGACAGGGCATCCGATCTTTGGTTTTTGGTCCCGGGGCGGTAGGTGATCCGGAAGTCAAAACGGCCGAAAAACAGTGACCAGCGGGCTTGCCTGGGGTTCAGTCGCTTGGCGGTCCTGATATACACCAGGTTCCGGTGGTCAGTGAAAACCGTGAAAGGCACTGACGCTCCCTCCAGCAGGTGTCTCCACTCCTCAAGAGCCTCTTTCACCGCAAGGAGCTCTCAATTGCCCACGTCATAGTTCCGCTCTGCTGGGGTCAACCTGCGGGAAAAATAGGCACACGGGTGAAGAACCTTATCGGTTTCTCCGCTCTGGGATAGCACGGCTCCTATCCCTGAGTCAGAGGCATCCACTTCAACCACAAACTGGCGACCAGGATCGGGCTGCACCAAGACCGGTGCAGTCGAGAACCGGCGTTTCAACTCCCTAAACGCGGCTTCGCACCGATCCGACCAGGTGAAAGGAACTTTTGGTGAGGTCAGGGCCGTCAGGGGGCTAACTACCTGACTATACCCCTTAATGAACCTCCTGTAGAAATTTGCGAAGCCGAGGAACTGTTGCAGCTTCCTACGGCTTGTAGGTTGGGGCCAGTCTCTCACCGCTGCGACCTTGGCCGGATCCGGGGCGACGGAGTTGGAGGAGATGATAAACCCCAGGAAGGACAAAGAAGTGCAGTGAAACTCACACTTCTCGCCCTTCACAAACAACCGGTTCTCCAACAACCGCTGCAGGACCTGACGTACATGCCGTACATGGGTCTCAGGGTCCGGAGAAAAGATGAGTATATCATCCAGATATACGAAGACGAATCGGTGCAGGAAGTCCCGCAAGACGTCATTAACCAAAGCTTGGAACGTCGCGGGGGCGTTAGTGAGGCCGAACGGCATGACCAGGTACTCAAAATGACCTAACGGGGTGTTAAATGCCATCTTCCATTCATCTCCCTTCCGGATCCGAACTAGGTGGTATGCGTTCCTAAGATCCAACTTTGTGAAGATTTTGGCTCCATGCAGGGGGGTGAACACTGAATCCAACAAAGGCAACGGGTATCGGTTGCGAACCGTGATCTCGTTGAGCCCCCGATAATCAATGCATGGACGAAGACCGCCATCTTTTTTGCCCACAAAAAAGAACCTGCTCCCATCGGAGAGGTGGAGTTACGGATCAGCCCGGCAGCTAAGGAGTCCCGGATGTAGGTCTCCATTGATTCGCGCTCAGGTCGGGAGAGGTTGTACAGCCTGCTGGACGGGAACTCCACGCCTGGCAACAAATCGATGGCACAATCATATGGACGGTGCGGGGGAAGAGTGAGTGCCCGATCCTTGCTAAAAACGTCAGCAAGATCGTGGTACTCAACCGGCACCGCCGACAGATTGGGGGGGAACTTGGACCTGCTCCTTAGCCTGGGAACCGGGAGGAACCGAGGATCCCAAACACATCCGATGGCAGGTTTCGCTCCACTGTACCACCACCCTGGACGGCCAATCAATCCGGGGATTGTGTTTCATCATCCAGGGGAACCCCAGAATCACACGGGAGGTAGAAGGAGTCACAAAAAACTCAATCTCCTCCCTATGATTCCCTGACACTACCAGAGTTACTGGTGGTGTCTTGTGTGTGATTAAAGGGAGTAGGGTGCCATCTAGTGCTCGCACCTGCAATGGTGTAGGTAGCGCCACCAGAGGGAGCCCTACCTCCCTGGCCCATCTGCTGTCTAACAGATTCCCTTCTGACCCTGTGTCTACCAGTGCTGGGGCCTGAAGGGTTAAATCCCCACTAAGGATTGTAACTGGGAGTCGTGCGGCAATATGTGTGTGTCCCACGTGAATTTTTTGGCCCACCCTAAGCCCAGTCTCTAGGGGCGGGCGTTGGTGTTTAACCGTTCGGGGCAATTGCTCAGTCGATGCTCCATTGAGCCACAAACAAAACACGCCCCGCGTGGAAACCTCCTCTGTCTATTAGGTGGTCTAAATGTGGCCCTGCTCGTGTCCATAGCTTCGTCAGCAGGGGGGCTGTCGCCCCACGGGACGTAGAGGCCAGGGAGCGTGGGAAGGGCGGACCTTTCTCGGACCCGGAAGGAAGAGGGACGGCGCGCGCCCGGCCACGTCCTTCGTCTCGTTCCCGACGGCGTTCCTCCAACCGATTGTCTAACCGTATAACGAGATCAATAAGCCCATCTAATTCCCACGGTTCATCCTTGGCCACTAGGTGCTCCTTTAGGACTGACGACAGTCCGTTTACAAAGGCGGCGCGGAGCGCAGCGTTATTCCAGCCGGACCTCGCAGCCGCGATGCGGAAGTCGACTGCATAAGCAGCTGCGCTTCGGCGCCCCTGTCTCATCGACAGCAGCACAGTTGAAGCGGTCTCTCCCCTGTTAGGGTGATCAAACACAGTTCTGAACTCCCTCGCAAACCCAGTGTATGTGTGAAGGAGCCGTGAATTTTGCTCCCAAAGCGCCGTAGCCCAAGCGCGTGCCTCTCCCCGAAGCAGAGTAATCACATAAGCTATTTTGCTTGCGTCTGACGCGTACATGACGGGACGTTGTGCGAAGACGAGCGAACACTGCATAAGAAAGTCCGCGCACGTCTCCACACAACCTCCGTACGGCTCAGGAGGGCTTATGTATGCTTCAGGGGATGGTGGGAGGGGTTGTTGAACCACCAGTGGAACATTAATATCTAGCACAGGATCGACAGGAGGAGGAGCTGCAGCAGCGCCCTGAGCGCTTGCCGCCACTTGCGCGGAGAGAGCCTCCACCCTGCGGTTCAGGAGGATGTTTTGCTCGGCTATTTGATCCATTCGAGCCGTAAAGGTGGTGAGAATATGCTGTAGCTCACCAATCATGCCTCCTGCAGATGCCTGCGCTCCCTGCTCTCCCATTGGTTGTTCAACAGCCTGGTGACGCCCCTCGGAGTCCATGACGCTGGCCGAGATATCCTGTTGGGAAAGTGTAGTGACATGGACCCACAACAGGGGGCGTAAATGAACGGACAATGGAAGGAGTCAAATTATAACACTTTACTGTTGTGAATGACACAACCAAACACAGCAGATTCAGAATGTGCAACAGTCAATTAATAAAGGTGTCGTGTGGGCAGACTCGACGATAGGAGACGCCCGTCTGGAAACGAACCGGAACCACATGATTTCCACCACCACCGAACCCGAGGAATACTGGAGCTGCCAAGTCCCGGAGTCCCCAGGTGGCCACCTTCCCAGCGTGTCGGATCTGGTACTGCTGGCAGAAAGCAAAAGACAGTCAAAGGGTGGGTGTGTGAACACCCAGTAACAATCCTGGTGGGAATTCCACCTCCACCTCTCACTCAACACTTTGCAGCGGTCCCTCAGAAGAAAAAGAGCGCCGTCTTGCACAGCCTCCACTAAACGGACCGGTACTCCTGCAAACACTCACAATAACAGATTTACAAATATCACAAAAGGTTGAGGATATTACTTCCAGATGAAGATGATATCTCGGCAGTTTGGTGGAGGTGTCTTCCTGCTTTTATACCAGATGTGATGATTAGTGACAGCTGTCACGAATGATGGGTGACAGCTGTCACCACGGCTTGTTCCTGAGGCGGCAGCGCCCTCTCATGCCTGAAGCCTGCACTTCAGGCAGGGCGCCCTCTGGTGGTGGGCCAGCAGTACCTCCTCTTCAACGGCCCACACAACATTTTCTCTCGCTCATTTTCTTTATTCATCAACTCTTTGAAATATTCCCTCCACCTTCTCAGCACACACTCCTCACTTGTCAGCACATTACCATGTGCATCTTTTACCACCCTAACCTGCTGCACATCCTTTCCAGCTCTGTCCCTTTGTCTGGCCAATCGGTACAAGTCCTTTTCTCCTTCCTTACTATTCAACTTCTTGTACAGCTCGCAATATGCCTTTTCCTTTGCTTTTGCCACTTCTCTTCTCACCTTACGCCGCATCTCCTTGTACTCCTGTCTACTTTCTTCATCTCTCCGACTATCCCAAAACTTTTTTGCCAACCTCTTTCTCCTTATGCTTTCCTGGACGTCTTCATTCCACCACCAAGTCTCCTTGTCTTCCTTCCACTGTCCAGATGTCATACCCAGTACTGCCCTAGCTGTCTCCCTCACCACATCTGCAGTACTCGTCCAATTGTCCAAAATTGCTTCCCCTCCAACTAGTGCTTCTCTCACCTGCTCGCTAAATTTCACACAAAAGTCTTCCTCCTTCAGCTTCCACCATCTGATCCTTTGTTGAGCTCTCACTTTCTTCTTCTTCTTTACCTCTAAAGTCATCCTACAAACAACCATCCTATGCTGTCTAGTGACACTCTCTCCTGCTACCACCTTACAGTCTGTGATTTATTTTAGCTTGCATCTCCTATAAAGAATGTAGTCCAACTGTGTGCACCTTCCTCCACTTTTATATGTTACCCTGTGCTCCTCCCTTTTCTTAAAGTAGGTATTCACCGCAGCCATTTCCATCCTTTTTGCAAAATCAACTACCATCTGTCCTTCCCTATTCCTATCCTTGATACCATATCTACCCATTACTTCCTCATCACCTCTGTTCCCTTCACCAACATGCCCATTGAAGTCTGCTCCTATCACCACTCTTTCATGCTTGGGCACACTCTCCACCACCTCATCTAACACACTCCAGAAATCTTCTTTCTCCTTCATCTTACAACCTACCTGTGGGGCATATGCACTGATGATATTCATCATCACCCCTTCAATTTCCAACTTCACACTCATCACCCTGTCAGACACTCGCTTAACCTCCAACACACTTTTAACATACTCTTCCTGTTATGTGTCGGACACGGTCGGAGCACCGACCCAGCATTTGACAGGACCCAGCACGAAATAAGCAGAGCACGGTTCAAAAGATAACAGAATTTAATAATCATAATGAGTGCAGTGATAAACAACCAAAAATGTCCGCGGTCTGGTGAGGTGAAAACACGGCGCGCTCTCAGCAGCACAAATGGTCGGGAGCCACAGCAGTTCGGACCCAGGGACCCCGCCGACACCCCCCAGGTGGCTGCGACAAACCGAGTCTGTGAAGAAAGAAAACATGAGGTGAGTCCAACACTCTCCACCCAGAGAGACACAGCTCAAAAGGTGCACACAATCAGCAATCACTTCCTGGCTTAAATATATATCAGCTTCTCACCCTGCAGGCACGGAACAACTCAGTTCAAATCTCCACTGCAGCAGAAGCTGATTAGACAATTAGCATAATGTGACAGCTCAATACAACAAGGTGTGAGGGACACCAAATCCACTGTCATTACTTCATAAAAGTCACCAAAACCAAATTACCTCAGGAAGTGTGCTGAAGAGCGTGAGACCTCACCCAATCCTCCTTCACAGACTGTGGCATCAAACCTGGAGCGGTCTCTGCATCCGTAATGGTGAGATTGTTCTCCTCACGCCGATCTCACATGTCTGCTCACAAGGTCGAGTCTCTGGCAATCACACCCTGTGCATTCAAGGTTTAAGTGCAGCAATCTCTGATCAAGACAGAATACACCACAGCTGTGAGCCCTGATGACCTGCACGTGAAAACCAGCCTCAGGTGTTCAGGGTGAGGTCCTAATACTCAGCCACTCAGTCCTGAATGCATACCACCTGGTGGGAGAAACAGAAAAACAAAAACCAAGCCAGCCAAACACCCCCAGCACACAACACTTCCTTTAAAATGACCCCAACACCATTTCTCTTTCTGTCCTCACCATGGTACAACAACTTGTACCCACCGCCGATGCTCCTGCTATTACTTCCCTTCCACTTGGTCTCTTGCACACACAATATGTCTACCTTTCTCCTCTCCATCATATCAGCCAGCTCTCTCCCTTTACCAGTCATACTACCAACATTCAATGTCCCCACTCTCATTTCCACCCTTCTAGTTTTCTTCTTCTCCCACTGTTCGTGGCAATGTTTTCCTCCTCTTCTTCTTCGCCCAGCAATAGCCCAATTTCCACCGGCACGCTATTGGGCAATCGCACCGGTAGAGGACGTTGTTAACCCGGGCCGCGACCGATCCGGTATGGGAATTCGATTCTGAGTCTGCATAGTTGGGTTGGCTTGTTTTACGCCAGATGCCCTTCCTGACGCAACCCTCCTCATTTATCCGGGCTTGGGACCGGCACTCAGAATGTACTGGCTGCACAACCCATGTGGCTGAGTTAGGAATGGTCCAGCCCCCTCGTCGGAATTCCTTTGTCTGAGAAGTTGCTGAGAGAATGGCGCTGTGCTTCATCAAAAATTTTTCCAAAACTGTGAGGCACATCCGAGTGGACACCATTCAACAAATTAAGCTGGTTTTCGGGAAAAACACCTCCGTTGGAAGCCTTAAGGACAAGTTGGAACATGCCCTGCTGTTAAACAATTTCTCAGATACTCACTCAACTGAAAGCCACCAAAAGCTGCCTGGATTTTACAAATGGTTATCAACACGGAGGTGTTGTACCTGTGGCGGGCACTATTATTCTGAACACTACTGTATCTGAGCGTGTGCACCCCCCCAGTGGTTGAGTCATCACCACACCCAAATATGAACTGCGTATGCGCCCCACCTGTACAAACATGCAGGCGTGTGTGTGTTGGGATGTAACATTTGCAGCTCATCAGCTGTGGTTACAGCGATGCGCCTGTCCTGTGGTCTGAGTGCTCTTTTTCTTAATGCATCAGGTGGTGGTGACCTTTGTGGGGTGCATGTTTTGTTCCATGTCTTTGGTTCTATCAAACATGAAAAACCGCCAGCTGTCCTCCACTGGCTGATGCTCTGCTACCCGTCCTAAAGAATTAAGAAAGTGTCGTGGGATTTTTCACTTTGGCCAGAAACGTGGATTCCAGTTGTGACGGCTGCAAGTCACTGAAGAACAAGTGCCACCTCATCTTCACACAAAACCTCTAAAAGGACACACATGTGTTTACTTTTTGCACAGTAAATGAAGAATGTCTGCTATTTATGAAACGGAGAGGAGGAGAAAAATGGAAGAGAAGGGAGAAATTAGAAGGAAATTAAAAAGGTGCATGAGACTGTGGTGGGTGATGAAGGCACAAAATGCACTGTGTGTGTGTGTGTGTGTGTGTGTGTGTGTGTGTGTGTGTGTGTGTGTGTGTGTGTGTGTGTGTGTGTGTGTGTGTGTGTGTGTGTGTGTGTGTGTGTGTGTGTGTGTGTGTGTGTGTGTTTAATTTAGTGGTGAAGTCTCTCAGATGAGGCTGGTGATTAAAATATGAAGGAAATAAACATCAAAACAAAACCTGCTCTGTGCCACGAAATAAATTTTTATTTCATATTATAGCACCAACTGTTCTCATAATTCCAATGAATGTCAGCTGGCAGCACCTTTCACTCTCATTCTGCTTATTAAAAGCTGAATATGTTATTTCTCACTCCTGTCTGTAACTGTGGATATATTTCAATGAAATCAAAGTTAGTTATTTTTATTTATTCTTCAAATAATAGAGTTCTTGACCCATCTTTCAGCTGAACATCATCTGGAGGGTGTCGGTGTTGCTACCTACTGTGTGAGAAAAGAAGTTTGCATTTCCATGTTTGGTTCAGGGTGTTTTGATCTGCTTGGTCAGGCATGAACAGTGCCTTTGATAGGGGAGAGGTGCCACGCGCCCGCAGCCAGCAGCTGTTTCTCTGAAGGATTCTGTTCATATACAATAGATTGAATTATCTAAACACCTTCAGGGAAGCACGCTGCTTTCAAGATCACATTTTTTACAATTATATCAACAAAGCCTTCTGCAGAATGTTCTGCTGTTTTTCACAGATTTGCTCACTGTGACTGTAGCTGCAGAACACAAACTGTGAGTGAAGTCTATTATATACTTCAACAAAAGATTTAAAAGGAAGTTGACAGTTTCTGGCTGGCTCTGCTTCCTCCTTCTCAAGCAGAAAATTGGCTCCATATTTTTTTTAATTGATTGCTTGTTTTTGTCTCCACTAATTGGCAACACAACCACGTTTCTGCTGCATCCACAAAAAGAAGGTGGATGCAGTAAGAAGTTGTACAATGTAGAATGAAAGCATTCGAAACAGATATGGACGTGCTGTGGTCTCCATAAATATGGAGCGTAGGATCGAAGTTTAGACATGTTCAAAAATCTGTAGGAATGACGTGGTCTAATCAGGATGCAGTAACAACTTAGTAAGGATGCAGTAGCAACAGCATTGATGTGTTAACAATGTTATTAAACAGAATAGGGTTTTCATTGACATGGTACAAGTGTGTGTGTGTGTGTGTGTGTGTGTGTGTGTGTGTGTGTGTGTGTGTGTGTGTGTGTGTGTGTGTGTGTGTGTGTGTGTGTGTGTGTGTGTGTGTGTGTGTGTGGTGTGTGTGTGTGTCATGTACAGGCTCTCCAATTAGAAATCTGCGGACTGCTTTGTGAAATGTGCCAGTCACTGTCCATGGCACTGAAAGACAGCCAGAAAAAAATGAAACAAAATAATCAAGATTGAATATAATAATCAATCCTTCTTGCCTCCTAGTACAAATTGAGTTTTGCTTCGAAGTTCAGGGTTCAGTCATCTCTCCACTTCTCTTCACTCTGTACACTAATGACTGCAGGAGTACTACCCCACGGAATAAAATATATCAAATATTCTGATGACACTATTATCATGGACTCCACTAACACAGATGGACTTCTACAGGCTGAACTGGACATTTTTTCACTGTGGTGCAGAGACAATTGTTTGGATTTAAATGTATCCAAGACCAAGGAAATGGTTGTCCTTTTCCACCATGGACACTCCACCACTCCCACACTTACAGTTAACAATGAAGCAATAGAAAAGGTCCACTCATACAAATACTTAGGTACAATAATTGATAACAAACTCACATTTCAACTCAACACAGAACAAATCTTCTTGAAATGTCAACAGCACCTTTTTTTTTCTCCATAAACTTTGCAAATTGCAGGTTCACCATTCAATTCTTGCAGTTTTTTTTATAAATGCTTCATAGAATCCATCCTCAAGTTCAATATCACAGCCTGGTTTGGTTCAATCAGTCTCATCCATCGTAACAGTCTCAACAAAGTCATTAATATCAGCAGCAAAATCATTGGACAGCAGCAGGATTCACTTACCTCCATCTATAACCACAGAGTCATGAGGAAAGCCATGCAGATCTCCACAGACCCCACTCACACTCTGCATCAGCATTACACCTTCTTACCATCAGGTCGCAGGTTCAGGTCCCTGCCTCTTAGGACTAAGAGGGCCACCTCCAGTTTGCTGCCCACCTCGATTCGCCTGCTGAATAGTAGCTAATGTGACTAATTCTTTAAGCAGGCTGTGCTTGGCTTTTACTGGCTTTTGTAATTATATTTATTAAGTGTTGATGAAGTGTTGATTTTTATGAAATTTTATCATGTATGAAATGTGTGTTTCTGATCGTGCTGGTGCTTTGTCTGCAAATGAAGTTCCTAACGGATAAATAAAGTTATTTTGATTTTGATTTGATTTGATTTGAAGTGTGTACCTACTTACAAACGCCTTCCCACCTGCATGTTTTAACCTGTTTAGAGATTAACACATTTGGTTGGAGAGCTGTTTTTTGTTTTTTTTTTAACTATAGATTGTTGTTGAACCTACAGTACGGTTGAAAAGTTTTAGGTACATTTAACGCACCATTAAAAATATGAAAACCTGATATTCTTTCAGAAATAAATGAAATGTGTAAATAATTTCAACTTTAATGACAATTGATATGAAAATTGAGTTCTATTTATGTGTGAATTTTTTGATATATAGGTTTAGACGAGTATCTGGTACGGATAAAGCATTTTTGATGAGCACAAGCATGATACGAGTAAAACTCATCAATATGTGCTTGTGCTGATGGAAAATCCTGATTGATTAACTGACTGTCTTCATGCTCTGTGATTGGCCAGTCCCTACACAGACATGTCTCTGCAGCCTCTGGCACACACACAGACAGGATCTCTCTCTCTCTGTGTGCTTGGCTTTATTCTACCTCGTGTTGCTCTCTCAGTACTCCTATGCTTTTATTCAATTCACCTCTACTTTGGTTTATATGGTATTTAAAGTTACTTGGTGATTTTGTTTCGTACGCAGTGCATTTGACATGACAGAGCTGAAAACAGCTCATGTTGTGTCAGTCACTGCCTCCACTCTGGTCGTTTTTTTGTTTTTTTTTAACCGTTTGTTTGCTCTTAGTTTGGCTGGTGATATAAAGTCAGTTGGAAAACTTTGCTTGTACTGAATGCAATGCTTTTGAGAAGAATACAGTGAACAAGGCTGAAATATTATTTCCCTGTTTGCCATCACTGGATGTTTGCATGAATCACCAAGTTCACAGAGATCATTAAAAAACAGTCTTAGAACAACCTCTCTCTCTCCCGCTCACTCAGTCACACACACACACACACACACACACACACACACACACACACACACACACAGAGAGAGAGATACACCTTAATCAACATTGTTTAACTTTGTGTGGAAAAAAATGCCAAGAATGTTAGGTTGTAAAAATAAATAATCGAAAATCAGTTTGATCATAAAATTTAAAAAATTATAATAAAAACGTTGTTTTGAGTATGACAGCTCTTGTTCATGCATGCTTAGTTCATAATTTCCTACTATGTCAATTCTGAGGCTGTTACTCATTCATACACTTAAGAATATTCATGTTCTGAGTTTATAAAAAAACTTGTTCTGTAAATAGGTCCTTTACTATTGTGATCAAAAACATTGAATCTCAAGTCTGAGGCTATTCTGTAAATATTAATTCATACACTTAAGAATATTCATATTCTGAATTTACAAAAAAACTTGTTCTGTAAATAGTTCCTTTACTATTGTGATCAAAAACATTGAATCTCAATTCTGAGGCTGTTCTGTAAATATTCATTCACACACTTAAGAATATTCATGTTCTGAGTTTCTAAAAAAAAAAATGATGTAAATAGTTCCATTACTTCCTTTACGCCTTCCTTTATCCAAACTTCCTTTCATTTTGCAAATCATTGATGCAGAGTACTTGGACGTGAACGCAGTTTGTTGGAGACAGAAATGAACAGAGATATCTGACGATAGATTTCTCGGTGCAGTTGTCAGAAAGTGAAGTGAGAGCTGAAAATGAGCCAGTGACACACCATGACCACAAACACAAAAACGAGAACCTGCTTTCTCCTGCTCATCACCATTTCAGCTTTTGCTTCATTTTCAGCTCTTTCTATTGGTATTTTATTCCCATTTTAAAGCTTCACGTTCAGCGATTTCTTTATGTAATTTTAATATATATACTATAAACATCAGCGATGTTCAACTATAGTGACAATGAATATATAAATAAATGGAAACACATTTTCAAGGTTAAGAATAACTCTTCTCACATTTGTTAACGTTATGTCTTTATGGTCTTGCAGTTATAGAACTTAAAAATGACTGGAAACTGTTTTGATCGTTTCTTTAGTTGAAAAAAATTCTTCTCATTAGTGCCAGAAGGATTCCTGGTTCTGGCACTGAAAGTCTCTCTGTTGCCTTCAGCAGCACCAAACTGCACACTTGTCTGTTCCATTCATGCTTTAGTGGTAACATTAACACTTCATTATGTTCTCTGATTGTACACACAGTTCTTACGTGTGCTTAAAAGCTGCATGATGAGATTAAGGTTTTTTCTTTTTTCTTTTTTTTTGTTGTTGTTTTGTTTTTTGTATTGTATTGTATGGCCTTGCCTTGCAATATGGAGCGCCTTGGGGCAACTGTTTGTTGTGATTTGGCGCTATATAAGAAAAAAGTTGATTGATTGATTGATTGATTTTTTAAATCCATACATTTGAATTGCAGTTTTTCCATTAGCTGTTATGGACGCTGAGCAACAGTTTGACATATTCACACATTTTCACAAATAATCAATTCAGAATGAAGGCTGATAAAGATTCTTGCTTCCAAATATTTTAATGACACAACCAGGGATGCCAGTAACACGTTATTTAGTAATGTATTACTCTAATCTGATCGCTTTTTTTGTAACAAGTAATCTAACGTTTTAATACTGTATTTCCAAAACAGTAATCAGATTAAAGTTATTTCTCCACGTCACTGTGCATTACTCTTTTTTTTTTTTTTTTGTATTTTTATACAGTATAGATCAGGGGTGCCTGATTGGTCGATGGCAGAAATGGAGTGGGTCCATCGCAGCATTAAAACTGGCCCGTGGGCAGAGCAGCTCTGAGTTGAAAAGTTGTTGTCTCTCAAAGCGCAGCGACGGCAGTACACCTGCTCTCAGCTTTACAAATACATTTTTATGCTGTTTTTTTCTTTAAAACTCTGTGCCTCTCTGTTAGCGTCCTCACTAAAAACAGCTGAAGACCCGCATGACACAATAACAACAAATACTAATTGTTACATTTATAAACAATGTATATTATAATTCTAAGTTTTAGGTTTACAGTGCTGTCAGTAGTTAAATATGAGGTCAAGAAAGGCTGTCTTTATTTTATTTTTTATAAAATAAGTATTTATGGTCATTGAAGTCAAGAAAGACTGACTATGTCATGTTTTAAAAAACTTTTTTTTTCAGGAAATAGTAATTAAGTTCAACATAAAACATCAGGATATACGTTGTTTACTTTACGTTACTGTTAAAAATGCACTTCCAATAAAGTGGGTGCTGGCAAAACAGGTTATCATTTTCACGTTGATGTTGCAGGGGGGTTGTTGTCAGCAGCTGCTGAAAGTAACTTGTAATCTAACTTAGTTACTTTATAACTGAGTAATCAGTAAAGTAACTAAGTTACTTTTTCAAGGAGTAATCAGTAGTAATCAGGATTACATTTCAAAGTAACTGTGTCAACACTGGACACGATAAATGTTAAAGCAAACCATCACCTGCAATGGCACTGGTGACTTTTTGCAAATAAAACAAATCTAGTAAAAAAAACTTTGCCAACGAGGGGAACTAATCACATTTTGTGTATAAAAGCATGAATTTCATGGTAATTTGAGGCTTTTAATGATGCATTTGAACTGTTCTTTTGCCACGGTGGAATGATTGTACATCATTAATGACTTAAAAAACTCGAATTGGTTGCACAAGTTTGAATTTGTTTTGGATCTTCTCTAGTCTGCACAGACTCAAAATGATACATTCAGGCTCAAATATATACATACATTTCCCTTAAATCTTTTAATATGTTGTGCTGAAGCTTCTACAATGTGACAAGGTCAAGGCCTCCTTGTTAGTCATCATGATTGACTACAACTGGTAGTTTCTCTTTGTCAACATAAAAAGGATGTTTGACAGCGCTCACTGGACTGACCAATACTCAGAACCATGGGAAAGTCCAAGGAACTCAGTAAAGAAGGAGAAGAAGGAGAATTGTAGATTTACACAAGTTGAGAAGGTCTCTTGGGGTTATTTCTAAACAACTGCTGATCATCAGTTCAAACAACTGTACAAAAGTACATGTTAGTCAGATGTGTCACCACTTGCCAAGGTCTGTAAGAACAGCACTCACTGGACTGACCAATACTCAGAACCATCGGAAAGTCCAAGGAATTCAGTGAAGAAGGAGAAAAATGAGGAGAAGAAGGAGAATTGTAGATTTACACAAGTTGAGAAGATCTCTTGGAGTTATTTCTAAACAACTGCAGATCATCAGTTCAAACAACTGCACAGAAGTACATGTTAGTCAGATGTGTCACCACTTGCCAAGGTCTGGAAGAAGACCAAAGCTGTTACCCTCAGATGAGAGAAAATTGGTGAGGATGTTCAGGAACAACCCAGGAAACTCAAAGGCTCAGGTCTGTAATGAACTGCAAACTACTGCAAACGGGGACTAGAAGGAGAGAGCATATCTCACCCATATTGGCCTCTCTTCATTGGCTTCCTGTTAATTCTAGAATAGAATTTAAAATTCTTCTTCTTACTTATAAGGTTTTGAATAATCAGGTCCCATCTTATCTTAGGGACCTCATAGTACCATATCACCCCAATAGAGCGCTTCGCTCTCAGACTGCAGGCTTACTTGTAGTTCCTAGGGTTTTTAAGAGTAGAATGGGAGGCAGAGCCTTCAGCTTTCAGGCTCCTCTCCTGTGGAACCAGCTCCCAATTCAGATCAGGGAGACAGACACCCTCTCTACTTTTAAGATTAGGCTTAAAACTTTCCTTTTGCTAAAGCTTATAGTTAGGGCTGGATCAGGTGACCCTGAACCATCCCTTAGTTATGCTGCTATAGACGTAGACTGCTGGGGGGTTCCCATGATGCACTGTTTCTTTCTCTTTTTGCTCTGTATGCACCACTCTGCATTTAATCATTAGTGATTGATCTCTGCTCCCCTCCACAGCATGTCTTTTTCCTGGTTCTCTCCCTCAGCCCCAACCAGTCCCAGCAGAAGACTGCCCCTCCCTGAGCCTGGTTCTGCTGGAGGTTTCTTCCTGTTAAAAGGGAGTTTTTCCTTCCCACTGTAGCCAAGTGCTTGCTCACAGGGGGTCGTTTTGACCGTTGGGGTTTTACATAATTATTGTATGGCCTTGCCTTACAATATAAAGCGCCTTGGGGCAACTGTTTGTTGTGATTTGGCGCTATATAAAAAAATTGATTGATTGATTGATTGACTACTGGAAAACCAGCGTCACTGTCCACAGTGAAGCGAGGTTTGTGCTGACCAAGAAAGAAGCCCTGTTCCAAAATCAGTACCTTCAAGCTGGACTATAATTTGCAGCTGCCCACATGGAGAATCGAAATGCCTTCTGGAGAAAGGTTTCATGGTCAGACGGGACAATGATTGAGCAATTTGGCCACACTGACAAGAGATATGTTTGAAGGAGTAAAGGTGAGTTAAGAACACTGTACCAACTGTCAAACAGGGTGGTGGTAGCATCATGATGTGCAGCTGTTTTGCTGCACTGGTGTATTGTTGCCGGTGAACAGAGGTAATCAAAGCCGTGCTAATAATGTTACAGATGTTGGATTGATGGTCAGATAATTGAAACATTTCCCAGTTTCATAAAATTGTCCTTTTTTCCTTGTTGCAGAGTCTGCACTGTAAATGCAAAAGAACATTTAGTGGCTTTTCTTAGCAGTATCTGACTTACAGTCGATCTATTAATAGAAATAAACCTTTGCAACATCCTGCTAGATGAAATATCAGCTTGTCAGCTGTTGTACAGAGAATCACGCAAAGTCTGAAAAAACACCTTCATTATCCTCAGCCACTGTGCAAACAAGGTCAAAGGTGAAGAGATAGCATTTCTGACAGATCCTTTCAGCTCCTTTGATGAAGTAAATGTTTTGGAGCTTCAGTGGTGAAGGCATGATGTCCCTGTTTAACTTTGTCAATTGAGCGTGACATCTTGTGGATCCTCAGGGTGAATGGGTTTAATGGTGAAAGTGAAGGGCTCTCTGCAACCAATTAAATGAAGCACCAGTCTACGGGCCCACGCTTTTATCACTGTCTTGCTCTATCTCCGAGCTGGATTGCAATGACATGATGAAATGAATCATCAATTCTGAGGCTGGTTTGCATGTCAGCTCACCCTGCAGTGGTTTTAGAAGGAGAGCAATCCATGAATGGTAAATGGACTGCATTTATATAGCGCTTTTCCATCTGCATCAGACGCTCAAAGCGCTTTACAATTATGCCTCACATTCACCCCGATGTCAGGGTGCTGCCATACAAGGCGCACATACACACCGGGAGCAATAGGGGATTAAGGACCTTGCCCAAGGGCCCTTAGTGATTTTCCAGTCAGGCAGGGATTTGAACCCATGATCTTCTGGACTCAAGCCCAACACCTTAACCACTAGACCATCACCTCCCAAAGATAAAGATCTTTAATTGACACCTTTTATGGCTGTGATTAAATTTGTTCAAAGTGTAGTAAAAATAGAGAAGGTTCCAGAGTGGAGGTGAATATCATGACCGATGTAGACACATGCATTCATTTTAATGTGCTGGATTCACAGAAAACAGCAGTGACAGACTTTAACTCCAAAAGTAACCATCGATCTTCCACAGCCAGGTGAAACATGGGCCTTGGGTGGTTTTAATGGCAAACTGCCTCCTCTTGCCCACGTTGAGTCTGTGGGCATAGATTTAATTTTCATCCTCCACAGATCTGTAAACTGGAACTTAAGCGTGTGACAGTGAAGGCAGTGAGGCTTCGGCCTCACGTGGCCCAAACCCTTGGTTGCAGTCAGACGTGACTTTGTGGCTTAGGTGTAAATTATTTAAAGATGGCCAAAGGTGTTTTAATCTCACATTATTTTCAGTGCTAAATACAAGGTGATTCACGGGCATTTCATTTGCACATGATGAATGGATGATTTTCCCGTTGTGACTGCTGGTGTTGATGGAGTCCTGCACCGTGCAACAGACTCCAACTGCAGTTAAATGAATGAAATATCTGTGTGAATGCAAATTCAGTCTGAGAATGATGAACT